>NW_027526335.1:110541120-110921003 GCF_048455015.1 Haemaphysalis longicornis
CATGCAGCATGGGCCGACGAGGCATTTTAAGTCGCAAAACTGTGGCGAAACAAAAATGGTCAACATGCGAAGTAGAAAATATATTGCTGACTGTTTCGAAGCCAACAATTCTCATAGAAAGCGCCAGAGGAGGCAGACGAGGCGTGCCACATTCAGTGCTGGGATGCCATTCCAGAAGGCCCGATACTGAGTGGAGCTCCGGAGACCCAAGCTCTGGTGACGCCCGGCTGACCGTTTGTGACGCTCCGCTCAGCTTTCGACGGCCCACTCAGCACAACCGGAGTGTCAGCAGGAGAAAGGCTTTTAGCTAACCGACCACGGTATCTCTTTCGACTGGCAATCATTGCCGTCACTGGTCATGCCCTGTAAGTGTGTAAAGAAAAACGTCATCCAAAAGTAAATATAGGAATTTATATTTCGGTCACTCAAATAAAGCAAAATACCGTGTTTATTGGTTCATTTAACCTTTTCTATATAGTGTAGTCATTGGTACGGTAGACTGGCTCTAAACCATTTAAGAGAAGTTGTACATTTTTTAATAGCCGTTCAACTTTCGAATTTCATTTTCCTCTTTCTGGGAGCAGCATTGAAGTAGGTTCGCGCTTCAGTCGACGTTTTCGTTTTCGTTGTAAAACTCGTTAACGTGTGTGACATCTTTGCCTATTCGAGACGCTTTCGGGGTTTCGTCGCTCATGTTTCAGCTGAAGAAACGGAGTTCGCAGTAGTGCGATCGCCTTGCTTGTGGCAGCCATGTTGCGATTCCGTCCGCGACGGTCCGCTCAGCTTGGCCGGCAAGCGGACCGCGGCCAGGAACCGGTAACACCGCTAGCGCCGCAGCTAGCCACGCATGCATGAGGACACTCCCGCTTGCTATCGGAGCGGAGCGGACCATGAAAAACGGTCAGCTGAAACTCTGGAATATTTTGAGGCGGAGTCCAAATGCTTTAAACATGCGAATCATTCTATTTGCTGATTATTGAGGTGACGCAACCGGTCCAGGGCAGCGCGCTCTAATGAGGCGTGACTAGGGCGTGGCGCATTTTTTAGCGCGTTGTCTCGCTCCACTGCTGCACTAGTGGCTACTGCGGGCAAACAAGTTCAACTACTTCCCATTATCGGGCTTTTATTTTAAGAATGTGAATTTCCCCACAAAGTCCATTTATTAGGTTTTATTTCAGGCGTTCACATGACCTTTTTGTTTGAAGTTTTTCGTCTTAAGAAGCATTTTCTGCCCGTTTCTGCCGTCGGTGGCAGCAATGGCGTGACTAAAGCAGACTGGAAAAAAAGGAAGCGAGTGATGGGAACGCGACAAAGTCAAAATAATTGCTGCTCAGCGTTAGGTCATTGAAACCCTCCGTCCGCTCTTCGATACGAAATTTCCTAGGGCCGCTTAAGCCTGCATGTGTGATTTCAAAGCGAAAGTGTGGTGATACTTACAAACAACTGATACATTGTGCTTGCGATACTTATTAACAACTGATACGTTGTACTACAGTATTATTCCTTGCTTTCATTTATCTGTCTTTTGGCATGAATAACTTCGACTGGCTTCTGTTCTGCTATACCGTGTTTGCGTCAGTTTTCTTTTTTTCATTGCTTAGTGAACTACTCCAGCAAGAAGACTGGCACACATCACAGCCTCCATAGAATCGGCGTTCTACGCGGCTGGTGTGCATCTGTCTTTCTCACGTGCCGTCACGTTCACGTGTCACGCGGCACGGACATTTCTACAACATTTACGTTTCCAACCGACAGTATTGTGAATTTTAAAAACCGGGCCCATTAGCCTTAAAGCTCCCAATTGAGGAGAATCGCCTAAGTGGGCATGTGCTCCGGAGAAAGGAATAGCAACAACAACCACTTTTCACACTTGTTTCCTTTATTTGGCTTTCATATTCACAGCTCTTGTTCCGCGAATCTCTCTACAGTCGTTGTTTATTTTATTGAGTCCAGTTACCTCACTCCCCTCTCTTCGTTCGCCCTCTGTCTGCTCTTGCCCACCCTCCTTCTGGCGGTCTCAAGTCTCCCCTGCACAAGCTTTGCATGTTCCGCTTCCTGAAAGACGACGAAGATGTTGACGAAACCCGTTGAAATGCGTCGAAATAGTCTGTGATAATAGATGCACGACATTTATTGTATGCTATCCTGTACGTAACGTTTCCCCAAGAATGGTTTGGCACGCAACTCCTCACGGGAAACTGTCTGGCGCGCTGACAATAAATAAAACGCCGCCCGGTAACCCAACATCTCGTTCGAACGTTTGGCGAGCAGATGATAACTGAAGCGTACGCTTCAGCTGCAGACTGGTAGACGCATGGTAGGATCTGCGGAAGGAATGCCCGGCAAACCATCTAAAAATTGGGGAAAACATGTCTGCAGTAATCTTATTCCACACATATCTTCAGAATGTCGACTGGTGGCCGTCGCTGGTGTGGTCGCTACCGGCGCTTCCGTGGAAGGTGCCCGTCGCATAAAACCATACCGCCCACAACACTTGCTACTCGGAGGTCATGGAGCAAAAGCCCCTTAAAGTCGTCGCAAAATGGGTCGATCGCCAGATTACTGCGCAGCCAATGCACAGTACTTTTGAGAGGCGAAAACGAGCTTGTCAGTCTTTCTCCACCAGAGAAAAAGGTCTATCGGGATAGATATATGCCTGCTACGGCAACAGTGAACAATGAACCACGCCGCAGCAGCTGCCATCACGAGCGTCATGAGTTCTAAACGGCCGTTAAATATCAATCCAGAGTTTCCTTCGAGTTCTCGTGTCAATCAAAACTACCCAGCCTATTCGTGGGCGTGGCGTAGCGAGCGACACCCATCCAACGAAGGCGTCGACTTCACCGGTAGGATAGAATCGCATCCACGAAGTCACTTGCATTTGATGCTCCAGTAACAAAGCTTAGCAGAAAATAATGAATGAAGTCCCCATGCCACCGTCAGTCAAATGCTGCCACTGTCGCAGGGGGTTCGTCCGGATGAACGGTTTGCTCAAGTCCGAACGATAGGAGCGATAGGAGACAAGATTTTCCCGCTGCAGCCGCCTTTATACACGTAAAAACACAATCGACGACACACAACACCAGTTACACGTCTAAAACTCACCCGTAAATGTTGAAACGCGCTCATGACACGCTTAACTAGGGCGATTTCTGTTACTACGCTCGCTGCCCACACGTAAACTAAGCAGGCCCCGTTTGACACGGTCGGGAGAAGGGCACGCTCATTTCGCTACAATGAAGTCTTCCGCTTACTTGGTTTGGGCTTGCACTAAGCTGCACCGGAGGAAAACTCAAATCACGCAGAGAACACAACTCAGTCCAAGAACAGAACACCGAGAAAATCCGAGCCTCCCCGCGCTGCTTTTAGAGGAGAGGAGCTTTGAAGGAAGGCTGGGGCCAGGCCAGAGTTTTAAAAGAAATAGCGGGGTTATCTACTTACGCAACGTAGTGCATATTGCAACTCGATTCTAGGCGGCGCTGCACGCGTTTGCTCGCACAAGCCGTGGCTTTTCTACGTGAGTGGCCTCAACTGCCGCGATGATAATGCCAAGCATTCGTCGCGCGATTGCGCCGGGGTCGCTCGAGGTTTATTGGATGCTCTACCACTACTTTGTTAAGTCGAAAGCAAGTTATCTCGGGAGCGAGTTACTTCAGGCCTTCTGGGAAAGCACCCTCAGTAAACCATAAAACTGATCTTCGAATACAGCAAAAAATACAATCCGAGTAAAGAGCGCAATCTGCAAACTGTTACAAAAGTGCACGCCAGTCTATCATGGGAAGGGGGATGGAAAGCGAAGCTGTAAAAGACATCCACAATGATTACCCATGCGACGTCGCTTCATTCATACGCGTGGCTCTACAAAGAGCGAAACCAGAGACAAGTGAAATGCACTTAACCACACCCTTTATTTCTCTAAACAGATATTCTTGGGTAAGGTTAAATGTATCCATGATCAATGAATGGTGGTTGGTTGAGTTGTATTGGTAAAGAATATGAGTGAATTTTTTTTTTATATAAAATGAAAGAAAGCTCACACCTGGTTTTATACGATGTCACTTCTGCTCCGTCTCTGCCGCCGCAGACGAAGGGGATGAGATCGGCGACGGAGGCGATGAGGTCGGCGGCAGAGACGGAAGAGAAATGAGATGTCATGCGTTAGCGTGAGCTTCCTTTAATTTTTACGAACTCCTAGAGCATGCGAAATGCGCGCACACGGCCGATACACGCTCCGTGGGCGTAGCGCACAGCATCACAAGTGGTCGCGTGAGGCTGTCACAGGGCAGTCAGCGAGAACTCAGGGGTTAAACCCGCAGATGTACTCGGTGAGTGCACCTTCTACCTCCCCCGTCTCCGCGTGGGCTCGTAGTCCAATCGGGAAGGCAACGGGCTGTCGCTCCTTCATTTGGTCCAGATTCGATTCCTGGCGGGGACAGTCTCTTCTTTCATTTGTCTGCGGAAGTTTGCAACTGACCCCATCGGTCCCGACAGAACCTTGGGTGGGCAGAGGTAAAAAGCTTAGCTTTAAAAACAACGTAAGTAATAAAAAAAACAATTACTATTTCTAACGGCCACTGAATAAAAAAAAAATTAGTGCCTTTTCACTCTCTGAAGAAGGATGACCTGCAAAGCTGGGCGCAGTCCACGGAGTGCACAAAAAACATGTTTACCGTAATTTGCGATGGAGCACATTTCCAAGCCAATTATGCGAATGAATCTCTTCCGGATCCAAGCTTTGTTCTCGCAGATAAACATGGAACTGCCTGTGTCCCTCCCTTGCCGTAAGCATCTGACTCTTTCTGTAAGGCCGGGTTCAGACTGTTGCCGCAACTCTTGTAGTAACTTTAAAGAATTACGTCATCTCACGTCTCAGCCAACCGAACTGCGTGACATGGCATTCTTTTACGTCCATAGATGACGATACGGGTTTTGCTTGAGTAATGTGCACATAGCCTAACACACAAAGCCAATACGCTCTAGCACTAAGGACTCCAGACAGGTCCCATTGGGCCGTTTAACGTCCGCGTTTAAATCTCGCACCACCACAAGGGACATGCCATCCTACAGAACGGGCATGAAACCTGTCGCTACGTGGGCACGCCTGCCTCTTCCCTCCAACTATTCTGCACTACCAATCCGCGCACGCATAAACCGGCCGCCGGTCATGTGCGCGTGCTTAGAAGTGACAGACGCCATCGAAAATATCCCCTGAAAGCCCCCTGAAAAAGTGATAATGGCTCACAACGGCGTTCCAAGCGGGCAATTTGCTGTTGACCGGGTAGGGATTCGCCGCTACTCCATGAGCTAAAGTTGAGGCGGTAACGGCGGTGTCAGCAGCTAGCTTTCCGTTGTTTTCTGCACCCATTCGCGCTTGTGTTCGGGCCAACGCTTCGATTCTTGCTGTTCTTCCTCCAACCGATCGACATGCATCCATCCCATAACGATTTACAACCTGGGAGATCTTGAGCTCTGTTCTCGCGTACAAACATGTGACTGTCCGTTTTCTTTCCCACTAGTATGCATCTAACTGTTTGTGTAAGATGTCGGTGTAACACATCAACCCACACCCGAACCGCTCGATGGAATAGGACAGGGGACTAATCGCATACACCAATGTAATTTCGATATCTTAATGCCAACACAACAGGAATTTCATCGGTAGCAGTATGACGCCTAGCTGTGCGAGCACGCCCTTCTTTTTGTACCCGCAAACCGTGCACCCATAAACCGGGAACCGGTGATGGCGCATACATAGGCGCGAAAGACACCGGCGAAAATGTCGATCGGAACGCCGTCCAAGCTGAAAAAGAAATATGGGCTCAAGCCGGCTTTCCAACGGGGGAAGTCTCTCTTCTACCGGGATAGATTCGCAGCTACTTGTTTAAGCGAATTTTACTGGAAACGGCGACGGCGGATATCGGTCGTTTTGGAGGCAGCCTTTGGCAGCCGTTACCTGGGCTTCGTGAGAGTGACGTCTGTTTATGTCCGCATAACCGAGTGAGCGAACGCAGTAGCGACGAAAGAAAGGAAACGGAGAGGAGCGTCTCGCGAATGGTGAAGTGGAGTACGACACGTGCGGCCACGACGTCATCTCTCTCACTGCCTTTCCCTCACACATGTTTCATGTGTCGCCACCAAGTAGCGCCCTCACCTGGCGCTTTCCCCAGACGCAGTTGCATTCTCCGCTGGTCCAAACCACGCGACGTTTACGCGGGAGGTTCAAACACGATACGCAATAACATGCTCGCTCCTCTCTTGTGCGGGGCTAATCCGAACCTCGTGAATTTGCGAGAGAGGTTCAAACACGATTTGCAATATGCTGGCTGGTGGCGGCGGTGCACTGCAAGGTAGCAGCAGAGTAACGAACACCGCCCGACGTTCGCTGATCACCCGAACACTTCCTGAGACGCAGCAGAAATGCGCCGTGACCGAGAAGAATGCAGCTCGCGCTGCGCATAAATTTCATATCAGGGAGTGTAGTAATCGTCAGTGTATTTTATTCCCATCCGTTCTTCTGTTCATTTTTCGCAATGATCTGATAACCGCATACCGCCGTTAGCTGCCGAGTGCGCAACTTGCCAAAGGGTCATCGGTGGAGGCGAGGGGGAAAACGGATGTGAAAGAGGTGTCAGCGGTGGTGAGGAGGAGCCCTGGAATTGCCCCGAGTAAATCGATGACACGGGAATAAAAACTGGGGGGGGGGGGGGGGGGGGAATGTTGACATATTTTGCTGTTCAGTAAAAAGAAAACAATTACTGTTTATAAAGCGCTGTTCAATACCCCACTGAGGGTATATGAAACTCGGTGCGTATGGATGACTTTGCTATTTGAGCAGCAGCTATTCCCATGTAGATGCTCCAGCCTCCAAGCTTAGTTAGAGCGTATCGGTTTGAGATTTTCCAAGTGATCCGAGCCCCATATGAAAAGTTAGGTTGAGTACAATGAGTACTTTTTCCAATAGGAACCGTACCGCAGTTGGGTATGGGACACGGCACCGATCACTGCGCAATGTACACTGCGCGTGAGGCTTGTCTAGGACAAGCGAGCGCGCGGCTTCCGAACATGCTAGCGACATCTGCTTATAGTGGCTGGGTTGGCCATAGCTTGCCATGGCGTGTGCGTGGATCTCGGACAGGCTCAGGTAGGTCGTCTTATAGCATTGGCTTTTCAAACTTAGAGACGCCCCGCCCCGCAAGGGGTGCTTTTATTCTGCGGTGCCAATCGTAGGCACGGGGTAAGCGGGTAATTTGACGCGATGCATTATCAGTGCAGCCGTTACTTAATCGCACAAAAGTTCCGATGGAAAGCGCCGCAGTGCTTTCTTGTTGTGTGCTTTTCGTTTGCTAAACGTTAGATTCAGAAGATTAGCGGAGGTCATCTTGTAGTATTGCGTAACCACCTAGCTGCTGGGTTATTGTACCACGTCGAACGACGCGTCTATCTGGCCTATCAATGCTGCCGGCTGCCACTGTGAAAGACAAGCGCCCCTCGAGGGTGGTGGTGGCGTCTACAAATTCGAGCGGCACATGCGAAACCACGACCGGCCTGACGCTGTGCGAGATCGGCGCACGCGCAATGGTAAGCTATCTCCAACCCAAAAGTACAAATTACGTCACGACAAGATTATCATCGGGGAACGCGGGTACAGTCATTGACAATTGAAATACGAACCGCGGAGCGCACGGCCGAAGATACCGGTGCCATCCCCTGGCAGCGTCCGTGGAAAACGCACGGACATGCGCAGTTGAGATGACGGGAGCGACGCTGCGTGTCCCACTGCGATATGTCGCCCTCTGCATGCTCGCACACGTGCCTCGTCGCCACGCCGCAAGATAGCTGCAAGCCCTGCAAGTACTACTGCCGCTGTAGCTGAAGGTATTGGTTGTGTTGAGAGCAATGCGGTGCGTAATTGCTTGCAGCTGCGGCTAGTGCTTGCGTGGGAAACGCGGGCATGCTCTCGCAAGGCATACTGTTGAGATCATTATGCTTTCTTTAAGAAAAACAGCGCATAGAAATGGAGACAAAAACAAATGCATGCCGCCTAACTTCTGTAGCCCTGAATTGTTTTGCGTTCGCGGTGCACGAGCTCGGGAATTGAACACTGAGCAGGCCGCCAAGAAACCCGCTTTGTTCGACGGATTCATGGTTGAGTCACGTGGCGGATTCGGTGCTTTTAGAAAATAATAGATATACCAGAATTCGTCTCCAATCATATACTTTAACTGCAAGCATTGTGTGCCCTGCGAAAATTACTTGCAGAATTCTAATATTCACAAAAATTAAGAAGATATACAGGTCCAACCATTCTACAGGCCAGTTACCCTTGCACAACAATTTTGGCAGCCAGATTTTTTCCGTTTTTTTTGCAGGCACCTCAATGCTTGTAGAAATACGCGGTGCTGGCATTACTGAGAATGGTTTGGGCGTGACCCAGGTGTCCATCGTTATTTGCTCAAGTTACTGCATTCCACATGAAAAGCTATGTCGGCAATGTGACGTCAGCACACACGGGGAGCAGGAGCTCGTGTGAGCCGCGCAAATAGTTCTCGCAAATATTATCTCGCGCCGCATCGCTAACGATTGTTTTCAGCGCTCTTGCGGCATGGCGACAAGGGAAACATGCGAGCGAGAACATGGCAACATATCGCAGTGGGACATGTAGCCTCACCCCTTTATCTCAACTGCGCATGTCCGTGCGTTTTCCACGGCCGCTGCCAGGTGACGGCACCGGTAGTCATGGACAATTCAAATACGAACCGCGGAGCGCACGGCAGAAGGTACCGGTGCCGCAACCTGGCAGCAGCCGTGGAAAACACACGGACATGCGCAGTTGAGATGGCGGGAACGAAGCTGCGTGTCCAACTTCGATATGTTGCCCTCTGATCTCTGGCATGCTTGCCTTGTCGCCATGCCGCAAGAGCGCTGAAAACAATTGTTAGCGATGAGGCGCGAGATAGTATCTGCGGCCACTGTGTGCTCCGATGACACGAGTGCCTGCTACACGTGTGGGCCGGCGTCATATTGCCGACACAGTTTTGCATATGGGGTGCAGTAACTTGCGCAAAAACCGATGGGCACCTGGGTCACGCCCAAACCATGCTCAGTGCTGGCCACTTCACAGATTTCTACAAGCACTCGAGTGTCTGCCAAAAAAAAAAAACAAAAAAAAACACCCGCCGCCAAATTGTGTTGCAAGGGCAACTGGCCTTGGAATAGTTGAACCTCCCAACCTTCTTAACTTTTGTTAATATTATAATTCTGCAAGTAATTTTCCCAGCCCACACAATGCTTGCAGTTAATGTGTATTGTTAATGTATGTAATGCTTGTAATGTATGTATATGTATGTAATATATGTGTAATGTATAACAATAATATATTTTGTAATGTATCTATCATTTGCTACAAGGTCCGAACCCGATAAAGGACTCAGCCATGATTCCGTTAAACAAAGGCGCATTCTTGGCGGCCAGCTCATTGTGCAATTCCCAAGCGACGGCATCACGAACGCAAAACATTGCCGGGCCATCAAAATTTAGGCGGCATGCATTTAGTTTTGTCTCATTTCTGTGCGCTGGTTTTCTTCAACAAAGCATGATGAGCTCAGCAGTATGCCTTACGAGAGCGCGCTCGCGGTTCCCACGCAAGCACTTGCCGCAGCTGCAGGCAGTTACGCGCCCCATTGCTCTCAACGCGACCAACACCTTCAGCGGCAGTGGCGGTTGTACTTTCAGTGCTTGCAGCGCTCTTGCGGCATGGCGACAAGGCAAGCATGCGAGTGAGCAGAGGGCAACATATCGCAGTGGGACACGCAGCCTCGTTCCCGCCATCTCAACTGCGCATGTCCGTGCGTTTTCGACGGCCGCTGCCTGGTGACGGCACTGGTACCTTCGGTCGTGCGCTCCGTGGTTCGTGTTTGAATTGTCCATGACTGTACGTTTATGACCTAGCGTGCGATTGTATAGTTCAGTTAAAAAGCAGCAAAACGGGTGAAGCCTCTTCGTCCTACTGTTAGCCATACGGGTTCCTGCGTTAATGCATAATCATCTGGTATTAGTGTTCTACTTGTCGATTGCCGCAGTATAAAAAATAAATCAGAGTACCTGGCTGCACTGTTATCGTCCATTAACCCAGACGTGTTAATTGGATCAGAATCGTTGTTTTATGATGTAATTTCAAGTTCTGAAGTTTTCGTTGATGACTACGTTGCTTATCGCCAGGACAGAAACGCTCACGGTGGGGGTGTGTTCATACTTGTGAATAAGCATATACGCAGCCTATTTTTCTATGTTGGTAATATAAACTGCGAGTCGGTGTGGTGTAAGGTCATGCTCGCTTCTGGAGTATATCTTTCAGTTGGTGCCTTTTATCGCCCACCCTGTAAAGCAATCAGCCACCTGTTGAACAGTCCAACTTCATGCATAAAGTTACCACAGATTACCTCCTTAGAGATGGCGACTTTAACATGCCTGATGTTTGTTGCCGAAATGGAATGTCTATGTTTTCGTTTCAGTCAGCCCTGTCCAAGGCTTTCGGTGATTTAATTGTCACCACAGCCTCTTTCAGTTTGTTGAAAATCCCACCCGTATCACTCCTTCCACAAGCAACACTTTGGACCTTTCTTTGCAAATTCACCGGATTCAATACGAGACGTGTCACCCATACCTGGTATTAGTGACCACGAATGCGTGACTGCTCGCATAGCTTGTCCCTGCCCTCAGGCGCCTGTTGTCCGAACTTGAAAAGTTTATTTATATGACAGGAGCAACTTCGGTAGCATACCTCTGGCCTTAGAGGAATACTTTGAAATATTTGAATCCCTTAGCGCCTCGTCCAATATAGAGGATCCGTGGTCACTGCTCAAACATATACTTTTAACTCTCATCGACCTACACATCCTGTTTAAAATACTTTCAGCGAAACAAAGGGCAAATAAACTGTGGTTCACAAAAGAAATTAAAACTCCAATAAATAAATAAAAGAAAATGCATATAAAAGAAGTACCATACCCTGAAGAAAAACGTATTCACGCTTGCCTAGAGCAGGTGAATATTGCAATAAAGCTTAATATCGAAACTTCTAAAAAATAGTTTTTCCTCAATCTTGTTTCAAAAATAAAAGATAATCCCAAAGAGTTTTGAAAATTTGTTAAATATAATCGTAAATATAATGCTGGCATTTTATTGCTAACATACGACGACGTTTCCGTTGATGCTGGCAAGGCGAACTGTTTAAACCGGTACTTTGAGTCTGTTTTTTAAAGGCTTTTCCCCGGGATAGGCCTGACTAATCATGTCCTAATTATAATAGTTTTCCTGATAATATAGTAGACAGCTTAGAGCCCCTCAAACTTCTGCAGAACCTGAAAATTAACGCTGCTCCGGCCCCGACGGTATTCCAAATATTGTACTTTAATCTTGTGGCCTAGTACTGACTATGTATCTTTTGTTTTTATACATTTTATCCCTAACGTATTCTATTCTTCCACAAGACTGTAAAATTTGTAACATTGTCTTATTGCACAAAACTCGCCCACGTAACTCCGTATAAAACTATAGACCAATTTCGTTGACAAGCGTATGCTGCATAATTTTAGAGCACAAACTGTATTCGAGCATTTTTGGTCACCTTCAAAATAATAGATTTTTTGTAGATTCTCAGCACGACTTTAGGTCAGGGCATTATTGCTCCGCTCAGCTGATAGGATTTTCCCATGACGTGCTGCAATCATACGACCGTGGCCGTGAAACCGACTGACTTTCAAAAAGCGTTCGATAAGGTTTCTCATGCACTCCTTATGCACAAACTCTCTTTTCTGGGATTACCCGAAAATATTTTTCAATGGCTCCGGTGGTACCTCAATGAATGCTACCAAGTTGTTGTCAAAGGAACCGAATCGGAAATAAAGTCTGTATCTTCTGGTGTGCCACAGGGGTGTTGGCACTGGAGATCCCACTGCAGTCACCGAAGTTGTGACTCGCATCCCAGCTTGTTACCGATCTTGGGAATCAGCCATCCCGACGCTGCCACCACTGTTGCGACTGGGCCTTCTCACCGCAGCCACCACTGTTGCGACTGGTCATCCGAGCACAGTAGCGACGTTGCCTTGCTCCGTCCGCTATCAACGCGGCACAGAGCAAAGCGATGAAGTTCTGGTGCCGATGAAAAGTTGAAGCAAATTTATATACAGTATTTACAAGGGTAAGCAAGCGTTACATTGCTCGCCCCAAAGCGAGAGCACCTCTCCACTCGGTGCCTCCGACAAGTGCCGCCGAAGAATGCCGCCGGAGGAGGCCTCCGGGCGGATACCTCCGGAAATCTGTTGAGGCACCGAGAAGTTTGAATTGCTACAATCACGACTCTAGCTGGACAAAGTTTGAATTCCGACGAATGGAAACGAAGCGGTTGCGTCAGCCGAGCCGCCACGATGGGGAAAGGGAGGGCAACGCTCACGCCGTCTCGGCGAACCCGCCTCCAGGCGTGTGGCGGCATCTCGGTTGCCGGTCGTTCACCCGATGCAGGATTCGGCCGAGCCGCCGCGACGCAAAAGGAGAGGTGACTCTGCGGCGGTGCAAGTCTAGGCCCGTCGGTCGCGGGCGGTTTGGTCTGGTTTGAACGAGGCGTGAATCGGCCCCGCTATCGGCGCGTCACCCCGTACAACGAATTTGGGGTGGGCGCTCGGGCACAACAGGGGTCCATGCTTGGGCCATTGCTATTTCTGATATTTATTAATGATATAGGGCAGGGCATTCAGTCAAAAATAGGCCTTACGCAGATGATTTTGTTTTATACAGAGAAAATAATTACCATTGGGATAAAATAACACTACCCTCAGATCTCGACAAAATTCATTTCAGTGTACACCCTTGAACATGGTGGATGCCCTTGAACATCAGCAAATGCCAACATATTCGATTTTCTGGGAAACACATGCCTTTCCCTGCGGAATACAGTTTGAATGATATGCTCATTCCGCAAAAAACTAAGTTAATTATTTAAGAGTAATCTTTTCAGCTGACTTCATCTGGAATAGTCACATTGAAGCAGTGTCTTTCAAAGCATCATCAACTCTTAACTTCATTCCTTGCAATTTTGGACACGCACGTCAGGAAGTAAAGGAATGGCTATACTTGTTCAACATTCGGCCTATCCTCGAGCACGCATGTGTTGTGTGGGATACCCCCCCCCCCACCCCTCAAAATCTTATCGGCCACCTAGAATCCATTCATAATCGTGCTGCTCGATTTCTAGCTCATAGGTACCAGTTTCCTACTAGCATTACTCAAATAAAGAACTCTCTTGGCTGGCCTAACCTTTCTTTGCGACGGACACGTTTTTGCATTTGTTTCCTTCGTGATGTATACCTTGAACGGACTGCAGTTACCGGGAATCTATAATTACAACCATCAACCTACTTATCTACTCGGCGAGAGCATCAATTTAAGATAAGAGAAATAGTTGCGCGTACCTCAATTTTTATGAATTCTTTCTTTCCCCGTTCCATCAAGCATTGGAATCGCCTTCCGCAACACGTCATTGGAATGATAAGCAATGATAGATTTTTTTGAATTATTAAACCAGGATTTAATATTTGAGTAGTATTGCGTTTGTGTCTTTTCCCTTCTTGAAATAGCACGTGGACGCGGGTCTGATTCATGGCTGCGGCGGCCGCTTTTCTGATGGAGGCGAAAAGCAAAAACACCCGTGTGCACGAGATTTCGGCTTGCGTTAAAGATCCCTAGGTGGTCAAAATTAATCCGGAGCCCTCCACTATGGCGCGCCTCATCGCCTGCGTTGCGTCGGCACGTTAAACCATACAATCCCTTTTTGCAATATTTTAAAAGATCTGTCTTGTGTATGCCCAGTTTTAAATCCTGTTTTGTGGCTTGTTTCATGCCCTGTTTCATGCCTTGCAAGCAGGCCTTACCACATATGGTGCAATTGTTAACGGCGGTGCTTATACTTATTTGTTTTCATATTGTTTCCTTGTATATTCTAATTCCTTCTTCGTATTTTTTTTCTCTGACTGCATCATTTGAACTTGATATCCGTGATTATTTATGCCTTGTAATAACTCCTCGACTGCAATTCCCTCGGGTGAATGGGGGTACTGAAAGGAATAAAATAAATAAATCCTTGGTGCCGGTGTAAAACTTTTGTAAGATATAGGGTTGAGAGAGAAAAAAACTCCTCAGGCGCTGCTCTTTGCGAAGGACGAGCGACGAAGCTGGAGTCATCCACGGAGTGCAGAAGAAAAAACAGGTATGTTTGTAACTCATACAGCATACTCCGTAGTTAACTAATTTTGGCAATCCTTGTACTTTTAAAGCGCAGATTTTTAGGCGTTACTTATGCTTACGCTGCCCCAAACGCACTGTAAGAAAGCGTACTTTCTCTGACGAAGATGATGATCGTGGGTGAAGTGAAAGGTGGTTAATTTGAAACCCGAGGTATTTTCCCGTCGAAAGCCAATGTCGTCAAAATCGACAGTCAAAGCCCAAAATCCAAATCATTACGCACAACACGTATTGAAGTAAAACCAACTTACACACTGTGAACCTACAAAGGCACACCAAGCTCCCGAGGAAAAAAAAAACGAAGGAAGGCCACACTAACGCGTAAGACTTGAAGGTAGCAAACCTCTACGCAACCTTAACGACCATCACGACGGTTTAAGTCCACGATTGCAGACGATTTGCCTCCTCTGCGCTGCCGCAACGGCCATTACTCCATCATTCTTGCTATAAGGGTGAGCTTCTCTCATATTTTTTGAAGTGATAATCATTCATCATAACATTGGAGGGGCGTACGATATGACGTGTCGTTCTCATCCCGAGCAAGTGTTGCGACGATGACGGCGAACGCTGGAGTTTTATTTTTTGCCGATCTTGGCCAATCTCTTTAGGTGCGTACGTTTGGCTTGACAAACGTGCGCCGGTGACGCTGGGCGGTCGCCGCGGGGCAAGCACACATGAGCTCTCTGCATTTTCTTGGTTTTGTTAACTGGCAGGCGGTCACCGCAGTCCTTCCAAATCTCCCTCAGTGGGTATGCTTGGCTTGAAAAACGTTCGCAGGGGACACTGGGTGGTCGTCGCAAGGCCCGCGCGCACGTGCGCGCGCTCGGCAATTTTTTGGTATTTTTAATTGCGGAAACCAGAAATTACGATTTGCTAAACAGCTTCGCTGTTAAAAACATAACGCTTCCCGTCGTCGGAATGGAACCTGTGCCCGCCGCGTAATGCAGCCGACATCTGTCCGATTGAGCCCTTCCGACGCGGCCGAACCAGTTTGAACTTTGGACATTGGATTTGACTCAGGTTGCATAGCAGAAAGCTTCGCGTCTTGACCATCTTTCTTTTTAAGAGCGGGACTGACTTTGTTAAAGGAAAGTACTGGGCTCCCTTGCAAGACCACTTTGTGACGACAGACGGGAATGCCACAATACGTCCCGTTTCACTGTGAACTAGGTAAGTATGAAAAGTACGTGAAAATACGCGTAATTCTGAAGTCGCTTAGGGGCTACTTGTCCTAAAATATGTTTCGGCATTGATTTTATAATATAAGCACGGTTTCGTGTATCCATATTTACACTGTATGCGGCCATGTATTGCCAGCGGAATGGAATTCTATTACGTTTAACACTGCACTGTGAACTAATAATAACAAGTAAATAAGAGACCCCTAATGACTGTCTTGGCTTGTGGCAAATTTTAGTAGCATCATTTTGTAAAGATACCTGTTTTAAATTTACAGTTACACCGCATTCGCAAGAACCTCAGGACAATTTTTTTGCCTTTTAACGCTATGCATAGACATGGACGTCGACCAACTCCGGAGGTATAGCTATAAGCTGGTTCGCTTTAAGAAACTCTATAGGTTAGACAGCCCAAGTGTGAGCCATTGAGCCGCAGTGCCTCCGTTAGTGCGCGACTGGTGGGCATCCCCCGCAGGGACTGTCATTAACCTGAAATCAGCGGATTGCTAGTTTTTGCGTCGACTTGGCGCGCATGCTGCTGGCCGATACAGGATCATCACCGTGGTCACAATTTAAACCACTAGAACATGCGCAGTGACATTAAGAGGAAAACCAGCCTTCTGGGGATGGTTGGCCAAAGCCTAATGGAACAAAAGAGATTTCGCGACGCTCAGGTAGGAAGTGAACCATAATTAACCAGAGAGCAAAAAAAAAAAACATCCCCCTCGCGAGGGGCACGGTAAAATGCCGAGCATATTCGGGGGGCGCACGTACCCGATTTTATCTGGTTCGAAAGAAATTAACAGCGAGAGCGAACGCCGAGAACCGCCCCATCACGGCACGACTGCGCCATGACCACGTCACGACTACGTCACCATCACGCCACAACTGTTGTTGCTCCCGCGCCAAACTACGACGCATGCGCGCCCCACCTGTTGCTGAACGCGGTCCGAGCACGCAGAGAACGCGCGAGGAGCAGCGGAGAGCAGGCGAGGAGGAGTGGGGGAGAGGGCGCACCTGGAACGGCTGTTGCGGACGCCGGGGCACGCCAACGCCGACAACGCCGGGTGACATCGTGAGTTAAATAAATGCTCTGCATTAAAAAAAAAAAAACTAGCGCGAAACCAGTGACAGCCCACGCAGTACAAGCAATACAAGCAATTCTTTGAAGCGGGAAGAATCTTGTGGCGCTGCTTCGGTTTCCTTCGGTGGTTCGGACTTGTACGGCCACTTCTCGGCGGTGTGCGGAAGTAAGGGCGAACGTTCTTGTGTCCGGCAGCGGGTGGCGCCACGTCCATAACATGCTCATGACAGAAAATGGTCGCCACGGATGGTCGCGTATGCTGCGGCTTCATAGAGGAAAGAAAAGCTAGCTTCTAACTGAAACTTTGTCCAGATTGGCCGCCACCTGTGCCACCGGAACGTTATGTAGCAACACACAAAAATAACTGCCACTAATTAACCCAATATGAGTCAAGAAATTCACTACATTAACCTTAAACAAACATTGCATCGGAGAGCACCTTTCTTGTTAGTTTCAAGCAGTAAGCACGCATGGCTTGGTGGAGCAGCCAGAGCAAAGAATACGGCCTTTTTTACATTTGCAGAGTCACAGAGGAAAAACACATCTCAGCGGAGTAATCCAAATGAAATACTTCCAAGAATAACCAAGGGCTTTATATGGAGCTATAAGGCTGTTTTAACTATACCGAGGCTAGGCATTCAAAAACCACCCCTTGGTCAAAAAGTTACAATCAAACCATCTTAGCTGTAGGTCGAAATGACAGGTTTAAGGCGGGAGGAACAGAATAACTTAAAATCTCGGAAGATTAGAGCTCAAATGAGCAACAATCGATTCGATATTGTTTTGTAAAGGCCTTATCTGATTTTTTTTTTTCAAACCATAGCCCAGCCTTGAGTTTCTCTTCCAACTCGTCTTTGGCGGTTTTCAAGCATTGCATTTATTTCGGCAAAAGTACCAAACCTAGACCCGCAATGAAAGCCTCTAACAAACTCCGAGAGAAATTTGAAGACACATTTTGTACAGGTTCTCTTAAACAAACTTCGCAAAATTGATTGCGGTAGTTGCGCTTCCAGTGCTGGTTTTCCTCATATATTCCAAGGAAATAAATTAAAATGAGTGTGATTCCTAGAAACTGGATTATGCTATGTAAGTATTTGTTTAGCGTGCTTCTGATTTCGTTTTTGGTTTCTTACACGAGAACGTCGCATTATTCGCGTGCATACATGCTTTTTACCTGTTGTAATATGCGGGTGGTTGGATGGAAATGGAAAGCCTGAAGCTTCGAAATCAACGAATAATTTGTTTATGAACAGAACCTGGTTCGGAGAGTCAGCGAGTAAAAATTCAAAATGACCGCATGTCATATAGGGTGTTACAAAGTTTACGCAATAACGTGTTGCAAAATACGCGGACATCACGGCAATTCACAGCTTCTTTTTTCATGTAGTGCAAAGGATGAGATGAACGCCTTGGTTTCTCATGGTCTTAAGCGCAGCTGGGGATGACCTTGTGGACGTCGACCACGGAGACGTAAACATAGATATTTCTGCGAGCTTCCAAGATTTATGTGCGGTGCCCTAAACTGATGCTCGCGGTAATCACATAAACTGGACAGGTTCTTAGTGCTCTCAAAGCGTTATATTGGTTGCTGAAATAGGTGCAGTCACTTACAAAAGGCATGTTTCAAGCAGTAGGCTACAACTGTCGGGACTCCGAGCATACGTTTTATAACGTGTGCAAAAGCGGCGGAACAGCTATTATAAAATTCTTGGATCAAATTTTTCCACTTGCAGGAAATAGTGCATTATAACCGCTGTAAAAGCAGCGCAGAAGACGTGTTGCAGCAAACAACTACTTTAGTCCCGACTACCGAAAGGCTGTGACTGCCAGGAAGCTTTCATATCCGTAGGGCTAAAATGGCCGGACAAGGATGTCGTGGTATATAAGTTATGTACGCATGTCGCGCGTGCTCCTGCACGTTGTTCTGTCTGGTACCTCATTAGAGAGTTATAGCGGAGAGGAGAATCGGTCCCGGTACGATGCCCCGTACATCTGCGCATGCGCACGACCAGTTTTGCCGACACTGCGCACGCGCAGCGGTGCCAGTCACCTACCGGGTACCGTTTCGGGACCGGTTCACCGCTCTGCTATAACTCTCTATTATTATGCTCACCCGTATACCTTCAATGCGGTTATATCAAGCTTTAACGCGAAAGTTGGCAGGTGAGAATGAAAACGATTCTGGAATCGACAAATTGCACGTGAGGCGCTATTATCCGCGAAGGTATTAATTACTATATAAAGAATATGGCTTTCAAAATGAGCACTAAGCGTAACTGGATCCTGAACGGCCGAAGATAAGAACCATAATCAACAAGTGATGGGAAGCAGCTTGAACACACAAGACAAAGGACAAAAACTACGGGACGCAACGTTGCGTCCTGAATTTTTAAGTGCAATGCACTTCTTAAGCGACCCTGAACCTGCGTCCACCGGCGATGTCCGCGCACGTGGAGATGGGCGCGCGCAGCCTGGCCGCTGACATGGCACATACCCACGTGGGGGATTGGCCAGGAATCTCCTCGTCTTCCTTGGCAACGGGGGGAGATGGGCGCGCGCTGCCTGGCCGCTGACATGGCACATACCCACGTGGGGGATTGGCCAGGAATCTCCTCGTCTTCCTTGGCAACGGGGGGAGATGGGCGCGCGCTGCCTGGCCGCTGACATGGCACATACCCACGTGGGGGATTGGCCAAGAATCGGACGTGAGAAGGGCTAATGCACCTGCTTAAAGGAGTACTGACACGAAATTTCAAAGCTGAGATCCGCTCTAGCAATCAAGTACAACGACAACACAAATAGGTGTCTGTGAATAAATGCATCTTTCTTTCTTTGTAGTTGTGTGTGTGTGTGTGTGTGTGTGTGTGTGTGTGTGATCTCTCTTTCGCGAACATTACCGAACCGCGCAAATTCAACTCGTGCATTCGCACTTTCACATTCTTCCCCTCGAGGAAATGCGGGGAATTTTTTCACTGGACAGAGACGTGTCCTGTATTTCTTGTATTTTATGGTCGTCTAAGCTGAAGGGGTTTCTCATGTGAATACTTACCAACTCGCAGAGATCTGATCCGTCAACCAAAATCAACTGTCGCAACCTCTATTCTTTTTTTTTTGGGGGGGGGGGGCGAGGGGGCGAGATAATCATAATTACATATCGAAAAAATGGCGTTGTGATGGCCCACTTATAATTTAGCCGACAGGTCTTGCTTTGCGTCCTTTTTGCGTGGATAAATTAGCTTCATTTTCAATGTAACTGAATGCGCCATTATGGATTTTGTTTTTATTGGGGTAATCAGACTGTGCAAGCAGTCTGAGCCATTATTTTTTATTCGACTCGCTAGTTTATGCTAGCTTCATTTACATAATAGCCGCGACCGTTTGTTCAGGAGATAAAAAGAAATATTACAGATTGTTTATTACATACGAACGGTACTGCAGTTTCTGATGGCAGCATGTACCATGCTGTGGAAAGAGCGGTGTGTTGCGCTGCATTGAAGTTACACGAGAAGTAACCACTAAATAATAGACACGCGACTGAATAACGAGGCAAGTTTAATTGCGTAGAATTCTCTGCCTGTATTTCATACCCTTACTGCTGTGCGCGCGACTGCATTGTTTCAACCTTTTTATATCAGTTCTCGCGTTTACTAACAAGAGGTCCCAGTACAGTGTATACTTTGGGACTCTTTCTGTATATTGTGTTGTATGGCATTCAGCAGGAGCCAATACACCTCGTTTTAATTCAGTGGCCCCATAGCCAGGACCATGTAACGCCGTGCATTTCTCCAACAATACATTTCACAAAAGTAATACCCTTCATCATAATAATGACGTAAATTGAGATAATTTGTAGAACAGAATCACGAAAAACCCAAGAAATAAGGAAAAAATAAATTTCCACACATGCGATCTGACAAAACCGAAGAGTAAACCAGAAAGTCCGAAAAAGAACGTTCAAAAAACGAATAAAAATAGCGAAAAAAAGCGAACCGTGTATAGCCCTGCATTTCCACAAAAATGCAGATTTGGCACCTCTAATCGTTACAACAGCGTAAATGGCGATTACTGGTCGGAGAGAATGAAGAAAAAATGAAGAAATAAAAAAAAAGCAGAAAAAGCATTTTCACAAGAATGACCCACAAAATTAAAAAAATACGCATCTTATACAGCACATTACACCAAGACCCGCAGAATAAACGAAAAGTACGCAAGAAATAAGTTGAAAATATCAATAAAAATAGTGTAAACCGACGAACTAGAGTAAAAACCAAACTAGCGAAGCATCGCTATAATAGTGTAAATTTACATCATTGACGAAAAGATTCAAAGTAAAAGTTAAAAAGACTAAGATAACACAATCCCTTTAGGAAACAATAACCATATTGGGTTGTAAAGAACTCACACTCTAGAAAAGCGGCGTAAGGATGCTACTTATTAGTAGACAATTCTCTGAATTTCTGCAGTTTTTTTTTACTGTAATATAAACTAAATTACAGAGCGTTGGAAACTGAGTTTTACCTCTGGCGCCTACCTGTTGGCGCGATATTTTTTTCAAGTAAATTCGCTTAAGAAGGGAGTGTGTTGTAGGGAAATGCAGTGATGACAGAAGGAAGTGCGTTCTACTTCCTCAAAGGCCGATTTCAGTTTTAAATAATGCCATCCAGGGTTTTCCGTTTGAGGCTAATATCTAATGGCTAATGGCTAATGACGCTAAGGCCTCTGTCAATCTGTACCCACAACTTTTCGCCCCAGCCCCTTTTTCCTAAAGGAAAATAATGAAGGGAATCGGACGTAAATGAAATATAAATGACCCTCTCGCAAAACTAAATATAAGAGTGGAAAAGGATAAGCCATGAGCTGCCTAACCTTCCAGCCTCTATCTGTTTCCTTCCTAAATAGTGTGTGAACTGATCAACCCAAAGCCGTGTGACTTCATAGGCACATGCGAAGAAATTCCTGTAGAAGGACGTATTGCATAAATCACCAAACTAAAAATGGTCACCCCACCAGGCTTGCGTAGAATACAATACCAGTGCGCGTCACGGCCGTAAAAGGCAGGCTCAGTAAGATGGGATTGCTATAATGGCACCCATTCGTGCAACCCTGCCTAAACTATAGGTCACAAGGCATGTTGTGTGACACCGCGAAATTCGCTCTTTCACTTAAACTGTACTGCATCTCGTATTCGGACCCGCCGCGGTGGTTCAGTGGCTAAGGCGTTGCGCCGCTGAGCACAAGGTCGCGGCTTCGATTCCCGGCCGCGGCGGCCGCTTTTGTGATGGAGGCGAAAAGCAAAAACGCCCGTGTGTTCGAGATTTCGGCGCACGTTAAAGATCCCCAGGTGGTCAAAATTATTCCGGAGCCCTCCACTACGGCGCGCCTCATCGCCTGCGTTGCGTCGGCGTGTTAAACCCTACAATCAATCAAGCTTGGATTCGAAAACCAATGGTGCATCAATAAATAGTCTTGAGTAACAAAAGCTGGATGTGGGCGAGTTGGTACATACTGCTAAAAAATTAATCGGCGCAAAAACAGGGACGACGAAGAAACATGTAACACACAACACGGTGCCGAACTTCGGCACCGTGTTGTGTGTTGCGTGTTTCTTCTTCGTTCCTCTTCTTGGGCCGATTAATTTTTTAGCAATAGTCTTGATTAAGCAACCTATGACAGAAATGTGGGAAGCGCTAAGAGAATACCGGCTAGACCTATTAACAGTTTTTGTGCCTACATATACATCTCTTAATGGCACACTAGTTTTGGAAACCACCAGAAAAGCTTTCATAATTTTAGGATTACTTTTACACATAGGTCGAGTACGGTGGGTATGGCGTATCAGATTGAATTAGACGGGCCGTCGAAGTTGGTTAGCAGCAGTAAAATAACGACATACGTGCGTACGGCAGAAACACTGGAAATTTGAGGAAGCTTAAGAGCTACTAATAAGAAGCTAGCTATAGGCTTAGACAGAATGTACGCACTCAGGGACGAGCAGGGTAATATTACACACAGCATAGACCAGTTAACCAAAGTAGCAGAACAATTTTACACTACGCTATATGCCGGCGACGTTAGACCAAGGAATACTACTAAGCGTAGAAGCTCAGCTCGCGAAGTCCCACTAATAACCAAAGACGAAGTTGAAAGGGATTCAAGCCCATGAAAAGAACAAAAGCTGCAGGTGACGACCGCACAACCATCGATATTTCAAAGAAGGAAGGAGATATTGTACTGGAAAAGATTGCTGCACTATTGTTCGAATGCTTACGGACTCTAAAAGTGTCCATAGGTTGGAAAAACGCCAACGTAACCCTGGTTCACAAGAAGGGGAGCCCCAAAGAGCTTAACGGCGGAATGCGGACAAAATAAATTCTTGTTTTATTCGAAAGGTTTAGGGTTTTATAAGGCGCTAAGCGCTTGTACGGCAGCAAACGATGCTTTATTGACTGTGAAATTAAATATTTAACGCCAACATTTCAATTCTCCCGTTAAACCATGTGTTTTATAGACGTTGACAATGATGTCTTAAGAGCACGGGCTTCTAACTAAATATAGCCTGCTCACCAGTACTGCTCCCGTCTCACAGGCGACCGTTTGATTATCTTGTTTATCGCCAAGTTTCATAGATGGCGCTGTAGTACTGCTGATGTGCGAGTGTTCGCACGTTGCACCTATTATCTTTATTACGGTTCATACTAATCTTATCCTAAAGCTTAGGCTACGACTCGACAAAGATGGTCATGTCAGCGACAGTGTCGCTTGTGTCAGCTGGTCAGTGTTGTTTCAGACAAGTAGAGCGCGTCCGACGGCTCCGTTAGCCGTCAGCCGGCTAAGTGGCGCTGTAAAACTGCTTCGGTGTTTACGTGTTTGTTCGCAACTTTCATTGTGGACCCCACAGTTCTTACTGCTATTGAAAGAATGTGCCGTATATTTCAGCGCAAATATTTCGTTCGGCAAGCCTATAATCCCTGCCTATTTCACGTTTGCTTCTGCCGGCCTCCGCCACTCGCCAGCAGGCCGTATGACATCATAGGTTCTGTTGCGGGAAATGAGCGAGTGGGTCGCATGGCTATTCCCTTTTTGACTAATTTTGTAGCTTATTTGAGCGAAGTGTACATTAGAAGTGGTGTCAGTATGAGTATAATTAGGCAATCTTTCGAATGAACTAAACTTGTGTTTTGTCTGCACGGCCCCTTTACGAACTACAGACCCATCAGCCTAGTCTCAATTTTATACAAGCTGTTTACCAAAGGTATAGTTAACCGAATTATAATGCAGTTTTGATTACCATCAGCTTCGATTACCATCAACCCAGAGACAAGGCTGGGTTTAGGAGACGATACTCAAGGGATCACATCCACGTCGTCAATCAAGTGGTAGAAAAATCTGCAGAGTATAGTAAACCTCTTTACGTGACATATACAGACTACGAAAAAGCGTTTGGATCAGTGAGCACCGCATCAGTACTGGAAGCATTGAAAAACCAGAGGATAGAGAAGACCTACGTAAGACTCCTAGCCGACGTATGTAAAGAATGTACGGGTAGGATACTCTTTCACAAGCCGAGCGCAAATTCTTTATATTTAAGGGCGCACGACAAGGTGACGCCATCTCGCCCAAACTGTTCACAGCATGTGCGGAGGAGGCATTCAGGAAGGTTGACTGGGACAACATGGAATTACGGAGAAACGGAGAATACTTGAGCTATTTAAGGTATGCAGATGACTTATTCTTGGTAAGCGAGTGTTCAGAACACCCGCATAAATGCTCGTGCAAAACATGCAGAAAACAAGGCTGTGCGGATAAAAATCAATATGAATAACTGTAACGCAATGATGAATAAACATGCCGAAGCGCGATGGGAGAGGCCTTCGTTCTGCGGTGTACCCAGTGTGCCGTTAATGATGGGGATGACGGTGATCGGTAATAAATGAAAGCCAAAAAGAAAGTATTCACAGAATAAATCTCCTACGCGGGAGCTCACGGCACGTTACCATGGACGGGTGTAGTCTGACGTGTTTTGTTACCTCATACTGAAACCGCAAGCAATTGAACGGCACAAAAAATTTGAACTGTGTCTTACACCAAGCTCATCTCTTCACTGGACAGCACGATTTGCGAATTAGAACTGCCCGGGGATTCGCCCGCTCACCTGTAAAATAATTTCTTTCAGCATCCTGTCAGCACTACTAGTACTCAGTGTATAGGGTCTGAAGTGACCCATTTGAGCACATCTGTCGCAAATTTAATATTCATTGTCAGACAATATAAAACTTGGTGGTAGTCAATTATTGTATCTAAAGAGTCAACAAGAGGTCAAACGTCAAATAAGACATCGGCTCTGAATAAGGCTGTATTTAAGGAAAAGGAATTATTAACAGCTTACTGTTTCCTCACGCACTCGAAAGAATACCCACTGGCGATTGTTAGATGTTCTCCCTCCATCATAATTGCAGATTGCGTATTTTTCAGGATATATGGGCAACCTTGGGGTGCATGCATAATTTTTTGACACCAGACCAACACCAGAGGTGAAACACCATTTCGTTCGCACGGTTTTCAAGGGGTTTCACGGTTTTCATCGCTATTTATGTTACGACGGTACGGCACCGTCGTAACATAAATAGCGATGTGAGAGTTAATATGCATGCACATTAAATGCTCCTGTGAAGGCACATTTCGCTTTCGTGTTTTACCAATTCCTATGTAAGAGGCATCAACCAGATTTTTATGTTTTAACGGCGAAAATGCATATGTAAAGGATCCACCACATTATCTCTCGCGATAGACCGAGCGTACACCAAAAATTTGTAGCATATGAGAAATTTTAATTAGATAAATCAGAAACTTCGCTTAAGATTTTATTCTGGGTGTTTCTTGTTTTTGATAACCCTAATATATCTCCCGCTTTTTGGTTAGGTAACACAATGTTTGCGCAGGCCCCAGTACTGGTGGTACAGGCGCTTTTACGTGGTGGCGTCAGTTGCAGGCACAGCTGGGAAATGTCCCTGCCGGGCATGCGATCACCAACACGGCATAGAATGAACTGCAGTGCGCAAGTGCGGCGCCTGCCGAAATGACGTCTCACTTCTTTTGTCCCCGCACAGAATTACGCACCAGAGTAGCAGCCCCACCATAATCAAGATTTAGGCGAGTCCTCTCATGTGGCGGCCCGATTGTAGTTTCCGGGAGAAAATCGTGGCCTATTTTAGCGGACGGTTGATTAGCCCGGGGGTGGCGGGCGGCTAATTTCTTGAAAAACGCAGAATGCGCGAGTAATACTATCCCGTCAAATCTTGAGAGCACCTACATTGTCCTTACCGCCCTTATTGCGCAGGCGCAAATTGTTTAAAAGGGCGGCGAAATTTCGCCATCAAATGTGAAGCTCATGCAAACAAGCACGGCCTCCGTTTTTTGAAAAGTTACCGTGGGTTCACGAAGGAACACATAAAAGCCACCCGCTATGACTTCAAGTACAACTTGGTTCCATATTTCATCCGGGGGGGAATATTTGGCTGGAGTTTGTATAACCGTTCTGTCGCATTCATACCACCACCGCCACAAATGGTGCGTTCCAGGAAAGTCTACTTGACTCTATGGACCATTGTTACAACTCAGCGCGTAGTTCTTTGCCGTTACCCTGTGCGCGCGTGATACAAGTTTTCTGCACTGCGGTGAAGTTTTGTGTGGTGGTGAAGCCAGCTCATTCTGCGCGTCAAACACGTTTCGACAAGTTGAAGCGTGGTGGTCGCGCGGGTCCTCGTTGCTCATGATTCAGTTGCCAAATCCCGGAAAAACTGGTTCGAGTGGCGACGTGTTCTGGCCCGTTTCTGCAAACGGCGGTCGTCCGTAGAACTCCTACCTTCCCGCCCTCTCTACGGCCCAACTTGCGTGGGCTTCTGTCACGGGACATGAGGATTGTATTTGTCTGTGTTTGTACATTTTAGTGTCGCGCGCAACATTCTGTGAGCTTGTGAACCACTGACACTATTGCGTATAAATTTCTTGTCCTTCAGCGAGAAGAGTAAGTAGGTGGTGGTGCTTGCAGAAAGGGATTATTCGTCCGAAGTCATGCTCTAGGCACGTCTTTGGGGCTGGTAATGTATCATCGTTGCTCTCTTCTCGCTATGCAGAAAAGAAGTTAGGTTTTGCTATAGGCTCTTCTTCACTCGGATAAGAGGCAGCTCTTCTGCTCGTCGCTCCTTCCCCACGCTCCCACGGCATGGAAGGAGATAGGTTCTGAGACTCCTTCGCCAATTTAGCAGCGCACAAACTCTGGCGTGCTTTGCATGGAGCCCTCCCCTTGAGTCATTTGTGCGTCTACGAAGGTCTCGTCACGGAGAGAAATAAAGTTATTCTCTCTCTCTCACGGAGAGAGCGTCATTGCCCTGAAACCTCTGCACCAAATAACAAAATAGTAACGGAGCGATTACCCAACGTTGGAAAAAGTCTTAAGGCAAACCTATATTATCCTATTTTGCATACGCCCTGCAGAAATCGCAGATGAAAAAAAAGGAAAGCGCCAGATTACAGGTAAAAGAAGAGGAATGCTAAATCGAAGGTTAGTAAGATTAGGTGTGGATTGAGGTCCCTGCGAACTTAGTGCTTCTCGAAGCGAGTCTTTCCAAAATAATGTAAGCTTGTGATCATCATCACAACCTTTCTTACCGTTGCTCGTTCGTTGAGCCTGGGATAATTTTGTGGCGACATTTGTGCACGTTCATATGTGTCAGTGTCCCGTTGTTTTAATGTGCGAATATTGCAATGTAAGTGGTAGAAAAACTGGGGCCGATAAGCAGGTATTCTTTTGTTGGGTAGCGTCTGCTCCTTTTGCTTCAAGTTAAGTTTACCGAAGGGTTTATTTTGAAGATGTATAACTGTGTCTTTTCTGACTCAGTGGCAACGAAACTTTAAATATTTCCAGCTCACAAAATTTTATAAGCGTCGATTGGTTGGCTTGCCAAGTCTTGTAATTAAAAAAAAGCGCAAACGGCGTATGTCTTGAAGAAACCTATCAGCCTTGACACGCTATCAGCAGCTTCCATAGTTCAGTAGAGCATTTTGTGTTCCTGAAACACGGTATCTGCCGGTCCAGCGTTGTTAAAAAAGCGAAAACTTAACAGAAGATTTATAACAACTAGATCGCAGAAATTTTTACATGGGTGAACATTTTGGATTAAAAGAATAAGGACAATAGAACGAGGCAACCGGCCGCCTTGGCTAAATCGAACATTTTATTCCGTCTACGACTACAAATCTAACTTTCATTCTTTTATTGCTCTTTGTAGGCTGTACAACATTTCTTCATAGCTCCAAAATATCCGCCTTACATTCTGTGAGCAATGAATATCGAAGCAGCGCAAGCTTTTCTCTTGCTAATGAAACAAGAAAAGAATGTATTCGCTCGCCTGGCTGGCAAAGCGCAGACAACGCAATGTAATGGCGAGGCGAGAAGCTCTTGCCCGCTCCTATTTCTAAATGGCGCCTTCAACTTTAAGAACCCAGGCCCACGGGCTGGGTAGCTCGTCTGGCGTTAGTGTGGGCAAGATAATATATGTACCGTTTTTGAGATACGAAACGAGCTCTAGTTTTTCTTCCGGTCGCCCAAGCATAGTGACCTGTCCTTCGGACGATACTCTCAATGACTCCAAGTACAACAACCTACTTTCAGGCCATTTGAGCATGAACGCGTAGACAGTGTTTCCTTTGGCAGTGTAGAAAACTTTGGGGTTAGCAGCGTCCTTGTAGTGTTTCCAGGATATCGAGTTGTACACGGCTTCTCCGTTAACGCGGAGCCATGCGCCCACCTCGGCGAGTCTTTCTTGGAAGATAGGCGGGATGACGCCGTCCTTGGTTGGGCCCAGTCCCAGGATTAGGCTGCCATTTTTGCTGATCGTAATCACAAGTTCCTTGATTATCTCGGTGACCGTGCGGTAGTGGTGAATTTTTGCTTCACGCCGGTATCCCATGGAGTACTTGTCTATGGGCAGTGCGGGTACCCCGTTGACATCCGGCGGGTGTTCTTCAAAGTCGTTACGGCCGTATTGGATAAAATCTCCGTGCTTGAAGCGTGCGTCTGCGCCCCAATGGTCGTTGACAACTACGCTGGAGCGGACTGGGCTGTCATTGTACAGCCAAGCAAGAAATGGGGTGCTGTTCCAATAGGTAGAAGACGCCTCGATGTCACCCTGGGACCAAATGATATCGGGATGGTACCTGAAAAAATATTAAACCATTAAGCTTTTACTGAACCTGACTTGCACTCCGTTTATTCTTTGGGGAGTAGCCACTCTTGAATGGAAGTGAATTCTTCACAAGGTGTTTGACCCATTGAAAAAGTACGATTTTTTACTGTGTATCATAACTGTGTTGTACGTCGTATAAAAACATTTTATACCATGTGAGCACCGACTTTTTTTCTCAAGACGTGGAGTTTACTTCATTTATTTCTTTAGAATAAACTCAAAGGGCCTTTATAGTATGGCGCTAGGCGTAATGTCATGGTCTGAGATCAATGTCGTCAACAGCTGTTCTGCTCGACTTACAATGAGTATGTCGTTGTAGGCGTGTTGGGAGGATCAATTTAAAGCAGAGAACACGTCTGGGCCAATCCTAGGATTTGGGGTATAACGTCATACTTTAAGAAGTAGCGTTAAGAGCCCTGTATCGCGGAGAAGCGGGTGTCTTCGGCGGTTTTAACCGTGAGCGAAAAATCTGCTAATGAGAAAAAACCCTCAGCGCCACCTTGCAGTGCCGACTAAAACTACTGGATTGTAATGAGCGCTCCCAGTGGATTTCATGGGAGCCTGACAGTAAAGTCTCTTGCGTTCGAAGGACGCCGCTAAAGCGTACGACGACGTCACTGCTATGGCGTAATGCGCCATAGCGCGGTCTCGCTCTTGATATTCGTGTGATGGAAGTCTGCCGTATGTATGTGCAGGCAGCACTACACAGACAGACAGACAGACAGACAGACAGACAGACAGACAGACAGACAGACAGACAGACAGACAGACAGACAGACAGACAGACAGACAGACAGACAGACAGACAGACAGACAGACATTGCGTTACTTGGAAAATTACTAACTGGCGAATGGTCTGCGTGCTACTCTCTGCGGATGTGGCGCACTGCACAAAAGCAATGCGGTGCCCTCCGCTGGGCAACAGTTTTCTAGAAGGGAGGGGGCATGTGAGTTAGGCATGGACTGCCAGGCAATGTTGTCTTGTGTATCTATTTGCTGGCGATGCATCGTAGAAGATTAGGAAAACAAAAACAAACCAAAATCAAAGCCTTGCAGTGGTTTCTTGATGCCTTGTGATAAATGCAAATTTAAGGGCGCTGTTGTGCTGCTTGAAATACGCCGGTTGAATCAAGTGCATTTATGAACGAGCATTCAATACCGACCTTTGGACTGGTGGTTGTGTTGGTACCATAAATCTTGAAAAGCCGGGCTCAAAGAGGGAAGCTGCTTTATAAAAAGGCTGATTGACATAGACAAGCCCGTCTGAAATCGTATCATAGGAAATCGGCAATGAACCTGAATAAAGAAAAAACACCACCCTTCGATTCTTTTCTTCTACTAAGTAAATAAGCATAAATGTGTCGACAGTGGTCGAAGCAAGGCCTACGGTCAACCGACCTGTGCATCATCCTTATTGCAAGCGACATAAAAACATACAAATACTGTAAGCTTCATGAAGAACGCTTCACAAGAGATTTACACACATTTGGTAGCGCCAACTTCACAATATCGTACAAATACAGCATGCGGTTGCGCGTATAACGTCTGCTCTGATAGCACACTCCAGATATGTAGCCGGGCATTTCGCGTTCAGAAACCGTGTATTTCTTTTGAACCAAAGAACTTGAGCAGGTGGGTTGGGGAAGAGGAGTAGTACTTCTCTTTTATCGATAAAAAAATGAAGGAAGGGATGTGGTGAAAATCTTCGAAGGAGGTTATGGGTGGGGTACGATGCCCAGCGTTACAGGTGCGACAGCTGACATCTCTGGCCTAAGGGTCAGGAATAGCTTATCTTCAAGAGGTCACTTGATAGGGGCTGCCCCCGGTTTATCGACAAGAATAATGGGGATTGAGGGTTTTCTTTTGCACAGATGCTACTCAAAGCTATGGCCAAGTTGGGTGAAGTAGAGCGGGTAACTCTCCGAATTTTTTGCATGTTTTTTAGAACTGCGGATAGTGTTTTTTCGGATATGAGTTTGTGTGTTTGTGCAGATATGTGTTTTTATGTACGTGCCTTAGGATTTGGGCTTTGACAGCATGAAACCGTTGTTGGGGTTGCGTATGATGAATAAAATTATTTGGTTGGAACCGAAGGAAGTGATTTTTTTTGCCTACCGAGAGAGGGGAATACTGAGCGAGGGTGGTATTTTTCCGCGAGGGGATGTCACCAGTGCGACCAGTAGGTGTGGTTTGTAAGACTGTTGGTGCATAGCTGCCAGTAAAAGTTGCTGCATTGGCGTTGTTTACAAGAAGCCGAAGGCAACACTTAACTGGTTTACTGCATGGCGAGAGATGAACAGTGACGGTACAGGAACATCACCCTCCTTGGGGAGTTTACAGCTGCACACACACAGAGGGACAAGGGGATCCGATACAGTCAACTGAATGAGTGAATTTACAGCAATCCGATACTGTCAATTGTATTGAATTAGACGTAGGAACCACGTATTTATCTCCCGAAGCGCTAACGATAGGACAAAGGTAAAGCGCTATAGAATAAAATAAAAGCCCAACCCGCACCACATACGTATCGCGGGGGATAACGATCGGACAGTTCTCCCAGTACTTTTGCTAAAGCCCGAACACAGAACATACAGACGAACACCCTTTCCCGGGTTCGTGAGCCTACGGTAGCGGCGAACTCTGAGCCTCAGAGAGGAGGAGAGAAGATCTCGGCGAGCGGTGTCCGCTGGCAGGTTGAAGACTCGGCATACCGTAAGGTTTACAGTCAAACCTCGATATATCGAACACGGCTATATCGAATTATTGCCTATATCGAACACTTTCGATATCACGCAAAAAATTACATGCATTTTTTATTTTTTATTTCGAACTGGGACGGACATGAAATGGGTATATCGAACTCCGCCACCCCAGACTGCCCAGACCGCTCGCGCTCTGTTGACAGGCGGCAAGCTACCCCGCAGTATTCTCGAGGATAGCGGTGGCGCGATGGGCGTTCCCGACTGCTGCACATCGGTTGCACCGAAGCAGGTGCAAAAGAAGAATGCGAACTTGAAGAAACCTGGGGCCAGCTGGAGCGATTTGTTGGTGCTGAGCCACGAAGCATGTGCATTGATGACTTTGTTGGCGGTGACGACAGCACCGGAACGATGGCGGAGTTGACGGATGTGTAGATCCTAGCGGAGGTTACTACTGAGCGCACAAACGAAGACGCTGCCGAGGTTGTACCCGCAAGCGCTGACAGTGCCCCGCTCTCGACTTCGACCGAGGCTTCAGCTGTTTTGGCCCTACCGCACCGCTACTGCAGCGCTATCGAAAGCACCGGCCTGTCGCTTGTGGAACGTTTGGACTACGTTGAGGAAGTCGTGTATAACACGCCAGGCTACCCTGCTGCAGTACTTTAAGCGAAAAGAATAAATACTTTGAAGCACCAAGTTAGTATTTACTGCACAATTCGTTCATTTATTGATTTGTACCAGTTTAGGACGCGTTTTTTACGTGATTTTATATATCGAATTCTGGTTATATCGAACTATTTCGCGGGCACCGTGCTGTTCGATATATCGAGGTTTCACTGTATTTGTATTTTGCTACTGGCCCTGCTCGAGTCATCGCTGGCGGGGCTGCCTCAACAAGTTTGAGGAAGGCAGGCTTCCCGAAGGGACAGGTGATCCTCCGCACTACACCGAATTGTAGGACGGGCAAACAGCTAGGGTAGGGGTGCGCTGAATCATGACACCGCGCAGTGTCCTGTCTACTGCTTAATTAGCCTTTTGTTCTCCGGGTGCAGGGCACCCTGCATCGTTGAATTACTTCAATTCTTATAGAAGGTTTTTGAGACGTTAGGATATTCGTCCTTTGGGAAAGTTCATTACTGCTGTTTTGGAGTTTGTTATAGCGTTACTGCTTGTATTTGGGTTTCCGTTGAGCCGGTTTGTATGACGATGGTGGTTCTCCAGTGCTGAGCGTCTAATTATTGTCAAATGTGCAGTTTCTTTAGAGGCTTCCACCACTAGTGCGGTCTTGGTTTCCTAACAACTTCCTTCGTGGGTATACAATGCATTTTATTCACCCATGAAACTTTTGTTGATACATTTGACGCTCGTTTGTGTTTTGTCTTCTAGCCGAGTGAGTTATATTTTTTTAGTGGAAGGCTTTAGATTTGACTGTAGTTTTGGCTTTATGTCCGTCATTAACTATGGCATTTTTTTTTCAGGGGCCTATCCTTTATGTGCGCGGGTGTCTTTCTTTGTGGGCAATCAGTACTGCTTCCGTTTTCTTATGAAGGTGTTCTATACTCCTAGCTCAAAAGACGGTCGTGTAGGGGCATAATTTTAGGCACAGTAGTGCTTGGAACTCTCTTTTAATGATAATTGTTGGAACGTTTGTAGAAGACGAAGATAAAGGGGCATCGATTTCTACAGACTCATGGGCAAAGAAGACGAAGGCGAGAAGGCGAGGCGAAGAGATGGCTGTTAAGAAAGTCCAACAGCTCTATTTTACCCTTAGTTTGAATTCTTGACCAGTTTCCCCAATCTGACTTGGCCAATCCCCCAGAGTGGGTACGCGCCACTGATTTTTGGTGCCAACCAACCAACCAAGATAGTGGCGCGGCGGCAGGGGTTGTCAGCAGGAAGACAGGAGGGCCAGGATCGCCGGCGCGGATGGCCTCTAATTGTCGAATGCATCACTGCTTCAGGAGCCGGACGCTCGTCTCATCGTTTCGCAAATTACTTCCGCCAGATTTTCTGGTGCCTTAAAAGCTGGGAACCTAGGCACGAGCTGACCTACGCTCGACGGCGCATCGGCTTCGTTGCATGTGAGGCCTGGATACCTTCGCATTGCTTTATCCCGGAGGCTTGCTCTTTACAACTGCCCCTTTCGGCTCATGCGCAAGTCGCAGTCGTCCCCTAGGTATCCAAAACACCCAGCATCTTGCTTCATCAACTGGTGCCATGGGCGTACTTCGTTTTCGCCGAGATGTACTGCAAGCAGCGATCTCCAGGAATGCGACCGCGCTCAACATCTTGCTGCAGAGTCAGGCAGCAATCGCCTTTGACAGACAAAATCTCCTCTACCTAATCTTGTATGACCAGGTGAGCCTACCCCACCTGGACGCCCAAATTGAAGCGAACTTGAGAAACCACGAATTTTAATGTGACATTTGGGACGCGATCGGTTACGACGAACGAATCTGCGCTTTGAGAACGAGCGCACGCTTCTGCGTGAGCCAGGGGTTTTCCGCAAGCCCCGACCGGCAATCTCGGGCGGCCCTGTTTTCTGCCTGCATCGCAACCTCGACCGTCTGCTCGTTTGCTGAGGAGGCCCGACGACACTGTCCACAATGGTCCAGGCAATGACTGCTGCCGTGGTAGAGGAATACGACGACGAAGCGGGCGCTGCACTTTATAACAACGCCAAGCAGAACCCTGAGGTACTCATCCAGGGAGAAGGAATGCATACATAAACTGCATGACTCTTACGTCACCAACGTGACTCTCACTTCGAACACTTCGCAGTTGCCCTTCCGTTTTGGGGACTGTCGTTTTGGGGACTTCCGAGTGACCCTGCCGTGACTCACCGTCATTCATTGCTTGCGTTTTGGATGTGTCCCAGCGGCCCTGTTGCGAATCTTCTGTTGAAGACTCGGCTATTTTTTTTCAAATATTTCATCAGCCCTGCCTCGATTCGAAAAGAGTTTCAATGAATATAGCCGGGAAAATGCTACTTGTGCCGAGGGTGGTCTCGTTTCAGGGGATAGCGAAGGGCCGGCTCCTCCGGCGCTCCGCCGTGAGGGATGTTCAACGCCAGAGTCGAGCTGCGGCATAGCTCATCCAAGTGCGGTGGTGAGGAATCCACGCGGAGATACAGAATGGCTGCTTCGATGGCAGCAACGCCTTTTCTGGCAAGCATAATTCTATTCCACCCTGGACGCCCTTTTTGTACGTGTACGATTCGGACTAAAGTAAAATCTTCTTCTCCGCCAAGGAAACCAACATGCTGTTCGAATGCATCGACTACTTTGTAGAGGCCGGACAGGAACTGAACACAACGACGGTGCCACTGAAACTCACCGCATGCTCTCTGGACACTTTTTTGCCAGCATCAGCTGTTCCGTTTCGAACCTGGCGGCTGCATCGTGGCTAACAGCCTGGAGCATGGTCTGTCTCGTATTGTGACCAGCCGAGATTTGTCAGTCTCTACGTTTGACCGATGTAGTGCATTTTAGTTCCCGATATTCGGATAATGCCAGTTGCTTATTTAATGTGTCAACATCTTGTCCGGCATGCCCTCATCACGAGAAATCAAGCAGGATACTCCACAGTATTCCCGAGACACCTCAGAAGTATTGCTGCTGTGGTATCCGGCGCTCCTACGCTATTCGGAAGGCTGGTTGCTGTGGGAACCAGCTTCGCAGAATCCGCTGTTACTGACTGACATCGAGGAGCTTCTGGGCGGTGCTGCTACCCGTGGGCCAGACGGCTGCGCTTAAAACCGATACTCCCGTGTTTAGAGCAACTTCGACGCATCAGACTTTCAGGGCAAAGATTCTGTTTTAGCGGGCGGAAGAGGCTCTACAATACGGATCGACCTTCGACTAACGACGCGCACTGGGAGAGAAGCGTCGTAATGAATAAGCAGTTGGACCGCTTCCCGACTCTTCACCTTTGCATCAGGGTCGTGGCGCTGAAGTTATTTGTTTACAAACCTTGCGGCGACGGGAGAATGCTAAGAAATATTGAGGTGTGCCTGCAAGGGTTGTCAACAGTAAGAGAGGAGGATGAGGATCGGCGGCGCGATTTCCTCGCACTGTAGACTCCCCCACGGCTTCAGGAGCCTGACGCTGGTTTGATTGTTTAGCGGCATCCTTCCACCACAATGGCTGCATAGAATACCGTTTTCTGTAAATAATGTAAATATATTTGCTTTTCTCCGACGACGGCCTCCTTCCTTGCCTCACTGGACGTTCGTCCACATGGTGCCGAATTCCGGAACTCAAGCGACACGACGAGGTGAGCCACAAGGCGGAATACAATTCTTCGACCGCATGGGTCACCCTGAAGCAAGGAGGAAGCGATAAGGCCCAAGAACCAGCAGTAACGTGTTCAGAAAAACCTTCTAGAACTCGTACACTGATCGCTGAAATAACGCTCACTCTAGAAAAAGCAAGAGACATCGAGTCCGCTGGTTTTTCTGCCAGGCAACAGCACAGCACCGATCGACCTAATTGAATGAATGACAAGCAGGATGCTCTGGCTCATGGAGCCAGACGGCCAAGAGGGCGACGCTCTAGAGTCGGTGAACAAAGCGCACAGGATCATCGCCTTACTAGAAATAAGACTTCACGGACGAAAGAAGAAGACACCCCGGAGCCAGTTGTCCTGAGAAAAGAGCAATACCGTCCAGCAAGTGGATCCACTAGTACCAGAGCCAGAGATGAACCTAGAAGGATTGCAAAATTCATACCGCGAACAAACAACTACGACGACATCGATAGCTAATCCAGTAATGAGTTATCGACCCGAAGAATCATCAAGCATGGCTATATCACCATTCCCACTGGAGCATGTGATGACTTCTCAACTGAGACGGACCTTGTGCGGCCGCTGTGCATTTCACACTAGGTTCTGAAGATGCCATGATGTTGGAAGCAGCGCAGCAGGAACGCAACACGGGGCATGTAGCATTCCCGAAATTATGATGACCGCATCAGCTCTAGAAGAGGATATTGTGAGTGACGATAACGATCCTACTTCTGGAGTCATTTCCAGCAAAGCCTAGGCACCTGCAGGGCTCGAGCGCCTCCCTGCGCACACACGACACTTACGTGCGCACTGTACCATGGAGGGCATCCAGAAGAGGGAACACATGAATCTAGATGGTGGTGTGGAACACACACAAAAGTAGAGAGAACTACACCAGACAATGATGAGTCATTCCTGAGACGGAAACTTGACTATGTTCCAGATGCGTGGCCGTGACACGAGTGCGTATACTGCGTGAGACCTACGACCGAGACAAATGTGCAGAAGCTGCAACCACATGATGACAGGGCTACAATGTACTGTTTGAACGCGCTGCTCGTAAAAACTCTAACCCCTCAACGACCGTCACCTTCAGATCGGCTTAGGAGATTCTGAAAAGGACTGCTCATTATCTTGTACAGAAGAGGCGAGGCAAAAACGGTACCGAAAGGATGGTGACTAAGGCTTCTAAACGTTTCCGCAAGTGGAAGAAAACCTGGAAAACGTTGTACCGCGAAGGTTCACACTGAACAAGATGTAAACGTTCTACACTCATAGCCAAAATGGGAGAAAATAAGACGAACTGCAGCATTTACGCCTTGCGAAGAACATTTAGTCCCCTAAGGAGCAAACGCGCCAAGGTTAGGGCCGTGTGAAAAAAAAATCACGCCATATCCACGGAATGAATGATGATAAGTGGGGAGAAGCTCGAGAGGGGGAGATCATTGGTAACCGTAACTCTCCCGTGAAAGTTCGCCCATTACATCATTAAGAAAGACGTAAGACTGTGTGCGTACATTGTACAAATCAACTTTTATTTTCGGAGTCAATGCTCCCAGGCCCAGACCTGGTGAAAGACTCCGCGCCATCGAGGACTACCCCGCACCTCCACCACAATTTGTCACGTAGGATGGGACACAACGGTAAAGAAACAACTTTTATTTAGGGCGAACTTGTGCCCGAACAAGACGAGAGGAAACGAGCAAAGGTCGTTGCGTCTCGTTCGATCTGTGAGAACGACTGCCTGCGTTCGTGGCGTGATCTCTTGCGTGATCTCCCCTCGCAGTGCACGTGCGCTCGCGCCTCCGTTGGCGAACACAGACAAGCTCGCGCTCCCGGTGCCGAGTTTGCGCTGCCGGTTGCAGCCGGTTCTTGCGCGTGCAACGCGGCCCACTTTGCGACATCTCCGAAAGCATGCGGCGGTCACGTACCACGAGACACAAGGGATGGACAGACCCATGACTTAAGGAGCTTCGCCCCTAAAAGGGACCAAACGTTGGACCCTCGACGCGAATGGGACTAACGGAAAGACTAACAGCACCTTTTGCTCCCGCAACGTTGCTGTTGCTCCCCCTGGAGGGGGCCCTCCGACTTGTTTCTACTTGTTTGTGGCCTCCAAGATCGGCTGAAAGGCGCGCCGCCGGCAACCGATCGCGGAGGCCATGACTTGTTCGGCGGCCAGCCGGGACGGACGTGCGAAAGGTGAGCTGCGGCGGCGGCGGCTTTTCCCCATTCGCCCTTTTTTTTTAAGTTCGTGAGCTTGTAACTTAACGTCCGAGTGTCAGTTTTTTTAAACCAACGCCAGACGATTCGCTGTGTGTTACTGGCGACGACGACCTAATTTTTATTTGTTTCGGTAAATATTTACCTAATTCTTTACTTAACCCTAAAATAGTAAAAACGCAAATTTTCTTCAAACGAGCAGCCCAGCCACATAAATAACCGCCCCAGCAGGAGCAGCATACAAAAAGGAACCTAACCGCCTTTTGAAATTTGAGGAACCTTTTGAAATTGCAGTTTTAATAAAATTATAGCCAGAAATGTCATAAAGCGTGGTTAACACGTGGTCGGGACTCTTGAAGGGCTCTAACTTTTTAGGCAAACAAATGAACACTAGAATAACAACATGGGGTTGTTAGGATAAAAGAATTACTCTCAGACATATTAAGTTTTAAATGAAAACGTGATACTTTAAGCAGAAAAATTGGAAAAAGTCTGACAACGCCACGGATCTGCAAGGGACGCGTACACTGTGAGGCTGAGAAGGACAAAAATAGTTGGACCCTCGTAACCGCAACTACGTCCAAAATAAAACTAGACAATAACGGTCAAAATCCGATGTAAAATGGCTCCATATTTCTTGTCCAAAATTTTTCTCCATATTTTGCGTAACGCAAACTTGCAATCTGCCGGACCGCAGCAGAACGGCAATATGAAGTTTTCCTAGAAGGGGCGGTTTGATCACCGTAATAAAAGCCCTCTAACAGAAGCGTATTATCTTTCTGTACCTCACGGCGAGATGTTTTTTTCCCAGATTTTTTTATCTAATTGCCCAATTCCAGTACCGGTCCTGCTAGTGGCCGCCACGGCGCACCTACACTGGCTGTAGTGGCGCCCCCCCCTCCTCCCCCCCGGGGACCCCCCACGCCCCCCCAAAAATTGTTCGGCTTTCGGTGAACTCGTGCACGAAACATTCCCGTCCTGCAGTCCTTCCCGCACCCACCCGTCACCCAAGCATTTCACATGAACTTCCCAGTAGCAGGCGCACGCTCGTGTGACTAATCTACAGTGGCCGAAAGTTTCCTTCACTTTATTCATTTTCGTTGCTCCCTCACAGGTAGCCAAGCGCTCGCAGCGTGGTCATCCTCAAACATTTTGAAAGCCTTTGAAACCCTTTTTTGTGTGGACGTACGAACTCACTGTGAACTGCCCGCCAAGAGGAAATAAAAACGTGCAGCCATAGCCACTCCCCATGCAGCAAGCTGGGGGGACGCACTTTTGTTTGTTTCACCCAAGGCTATTTGTTAAACATTGTTAAATTTGTTAAACGTTCAGAAAATTTGGCTTTAATTACATTTTTTAAATAAAAACGCATTCTTCAACACCGGCACAACAGCCAGAAATCAATAATGACCTTGTACAAACCGGCACGATAAGTGCCGGAAAGCAGGTTTTCTTACAATAATTAAATATTTCTTCATTTTTTTTTCATTCAAGTCAAACCATTCTGATTTAGAGCTGGTGCTGACAGGAAGCGTCTCTTTCCTTACATGCCGCGAGAAAGGGAGGGAAGAGGCCCTTGTTTTGTGCTACGTAAGCCTGTGAACATGAGAGCGATTATGCATGCGAATAATGAGCAATCTGTATATTTTCTGTTGCCCTGATACAGTGGTTCAATGCGTTGAGTTAGGGAGCATGAGTCCCCAGGTTCTGTTGCTGGTTTGAGTGGCGTCTTGTCTGCTGAAGTAGGAAAATCAACAATGCCTGAGTTTCGCATGTCAACGACCATGGCCAGGGTCTTAATTAATCCGTAGTCTTTTACTCAGTGAACTTCGCAGGGCACCTTTGGCTGCACAACATAAGGCGCGCCGATTTTGCTTCGATTTTCTTGCTTTTTGGGGTATGTTTACGGATGCTTCTTAGGGCTGCTAGAAACTTCGTTTTTCTGAGTTTTGCGTTTTACGGCGAATGTTATCCTACCATGAATAACACTGGTTTTGTTTCCCTATTTCTTTCCTGCAGGAGCCTGATGACATGCGCCCCTTGCCGACAGCGGCACGTAGGAGCGTTGTCTCCTCTCAACGGACAAGTACCTCGTGCAAGTGAGCACGTTTGCGCCAAGGACAGCAGCCATGTATACCCGGAATAGCCCAATACTGAGCGCATCGCCTTGACAAGGTGTGCCAAACAGGCCTTCGAAATAGAGACTCAAAAATTCAGAGTAGAGTACGGTTTACTTGTGTTGTGTATGTTGCTTGCATAGTGCCGCAATAAAAGCTTGAAAGTGATATTTTCGTCGTAGTGAATATTTTAAGTGACCAAGAAATGCAGTTTCTGGTCTCTTGCGTTCATTCTGCCTTCTCAATTTTCGGTATATTGGAACGACAGTCACTCCCCATGGAGTATTTGCACGAGCCAACACATCGCCTTTTAGTATGCATGGTTAATCCAGAGGGGAGCATTTGCAGGGATCAACATTTAGTCTTGAAAGCATCAATTGGTCTAGAGGGAGTAATGGGAAATATTAACGATTGATACCCAGAGGACCAACGGTTGGTCTCCAGTGGACTAACTGGGAGAATAACAGTTGATCTGCAAGGGACCAACAATTATCCTATATGGTGGACCAACAGTTGAACCGGCAAGGACTAAGTGTAGAGGGACTAACAGTTGGTACCCTCGCCGTTAGTCCCCAAAAAGACTAATGCTAGTGTCAACACATTTAGTCCCCAAAAGGACTAACGCCGATCCTTTTAGGCTAATAGTGTAGTTTCCAACCAGGGCATCGGGTACAAAGCCAAGACATCAGTGAAATAACTACATCCTATGCCAGTGTGCACTTTGACATACGCAGAAGTTTGCGGTGGCCATATTCAAGCGGATCGTATAGAAAGCAAAAGAAAAGTTCAACACTGTACAGTTTGCCTGTCTATGAAAACCCAAAAATAGACGCATGTTGCATAGATCCCTTCATTCAAGAAAGGTCGTAGAAGATGAGCATAACGGCAGATTGATTGTTCAGTGAACATGTGAATCTATGAAAACATTGGAACGAATTTCGCAGGAACTGGAATCTCGTATTTCTTCTGGGTTTACCTCTACTTTTGAGTGGCAGTTTTTGAATGAGCGTTTCACACCTGTGACAAGTTCTCAATTAGCTGATACTGTTTTGCAGATGTATGAATCTCCTCCAGGGTCATGTGGCATTATGGTGTCAACGCTAAAATTTCTGTTCGAGGAGGCTCCTGGTGATTTGCTAAACATAGTCATAATGGTATTAAAAATAGCTGGATACCTTCGGAATGGAAACTTGCTAGTATATTACCATTGTTCAAAAACGAATGTTTGGGTTTCGTCGAAGACAATATTAGGCCGATATCTTTGACTAGCAACCTTGTAAAGCTGGTTGAAAGGTTACCGCATGGTCTGCTTATGCGGTTTCTGAACAGCAATAATATGCTAAGCCCCGCTAAGATTGGTTTCAGACCTCGAAATTCTATTTGGAAGGCCCACGGCGACATCGAGAGTCGTATTAAACAAGCTCTCTACTAAAACAGGTCACTGCACTTGAGAACTTCTATATAGCAAAGGCTTACGACAGCGTGGTCTACAGCACGTTGTTTTCACGCCTTGCATCTAGTGAGATTCCGGGGTACATTTGCTCCTGGAATGGTGAGCTTTTAAAGGGAAGAAAATTCTTTCGTTCCAAGGGTTGTTTATCTACATCTCAGTATACAATTACGGGGACTTCCGCAAGGATCAGTCTTCTGCTGTTATTTTTAACGTACTCCTCAGTTCTATCCCAATGCAGAACGGTATATCTACTTATGTTTATGCCGCTGATATTGCTTTTTGATCGTCGGATAGGGACATCTACGAGTTGTATCAGCGGATGCAGAACTATGTGGTTGTCCTCGATTAATTGGCTGAGCACATTACACCTCTCGTAAAATGTCACGATATGTGATGTTATAGTGTTTCTCTGCAATAACCCTCTATCATTATGTTTAAAATACCGGCAGCAATCGATTCCCCAGGTCACAGAAATTAAATATCTGGGTAGAATTGGGTACCGGATGCTATTCCAAGTGCCTTTTTTGCGACGATATGCGGAACAAATTGCACCGTGTTTGACAAATTTGTTTAATTTATCAGTGCGGACAGGTAATATACCTGATGAGTGGCGAATGGCACGGGTAGTCCCGGTATTCAAAAAAGGAGAAAGATTAGATCACAGCAACTACCGCCCAGTTTCTATTACAAGCACGTGTTGTAAAATGTTAGAGCATGTCGTCGCGAATTATACGGAAACATTTTTATCGGAAAGAAATTTGTTCTCACACTGCCAGCATGGGTTCCGGAGGGCATGTCCACCACCACCCAGTTGGTTTTAACAGTGCATGAGATTTCCGAAATTCTGTATCGGTCAGGACAGGTGGATATGCTCTTTCAGGACCTATGCAAGGCTTTCGATAAAATAACTCATGGGAAATTGTTGTATGAGTTAGAACAACTAGGGCTACCTCTCAGTATTGTTCCTTGGGTGAATTCATACCTAAAACACAGGAAACAGTTCGTCTAAATTAACAATTGTGCCTCTGATATGCTTTCTGTATCCTCAGGGGTGCCCCAAGGTAGTGTGTTAGGTCCCTCCTATTTCTGATTTATGTCAATGATTTAGCAGAAGTTGTGAGTGATGTTTCAATCAAATCATTTTCTGACGATTATGTAGTCTTTAATTAAATATTGTCCAAGGACGATCACCACGTACTACAAAATACCCTTTTGGCAATTAATGATTGGTGTGATCGATGGGGCATGTTGGTCAACAATGAAAAACAGTACTCCTGTGTAACACGAAAGATGCATCTACGTACATTTTCTTATACTTTTGAAAACAATGTCATCGCAGAAGTTCTAAAATACAAGTACCATGGTGTTACCCTATCTTCTAAACTCAATGGGTCCGATCATGTATCCGATTTCTGTATATCGCCTCTTCGTAAGCTCTGGTATCTGAGGCGTAATCTCAAAAATGCTCCAGCAAACACCAAGATAATGGCGTACAATTCATGTGTTTGAGGGAAATTAGAATATGCTTCAGTGCTTTGGGGTCCCTCTACTAAAAAAGACGTTTCTCAGTTAGAGAAGGTGCAGAGAAAAGCCGTCCTATTTTTTTACGGGAAATACTGTAGGCATGACTCACCATCTCTTCTGATGACAGAAAATAATATTGAAACGTTATATGGTCGCAGACGGGTCAGTCGGCTGATATTTCTGCGTGATTGCTTGTCAGGAAAAATAAAAATACCTCTCCCCGGCAGCGTTAAACCACGTGTAACTAGGGCCACGAGAAGCACTCATGAATTCGTATTGACACTTATTTTCGCTCGAACAGATGCCTTCAAAAATAGTTTTCTCCCCAGGACTGTTGCAGACTGGAATTCTTTACCTCTTGATGTTTTAAAAGTAAAAGATTTTGCAGAAGCGTTACAGCGTCATTTTTTTTTTCATATTAATGTGTTCTGTCGTGTTGCTCTTGTAATACATGTGTATAAGATGCAGGGTACCATGAATAGTTTCTGATATATTTATTGCCGTTGTTTTCTTTCGTACTCATTTTGTTCCTATGTTTTGTTTAGGCCCCTCCTGCTTGGCTCAAAGTTTTGACCAGCAGTATCTGTAAATAAAATAAAATAAATAAAATAATATTTCCCGCATTGCTGCCAAAGGTGAAGAAGCTGCTGGAGTGCTGCGTAGGCTATGTCTTCAAACATTCGGTATGCGTAGAGACGCCATGCTAATAATTTATCATTGCTCTGTTCACCCTGTATTGGAATTAGGCTGCGTCTTATTTTCTGGCTGCGCGACGTACAGACTCCATCGACAATTTCGGATTGAGAGATTGGCTTCGTGGTGATATTTAGCGTTGCCAAAGTATGTAGCTAACTCTGTATTGTACCTTGAGGCACGATTGCCTTCACTTCTGCAGCGATTTAAATGGGTAACTGTGTTAACATTTCTAAAACTGTGTGAATCTTCATTGTACGAGGCTCACCGCGTTTTCCTCGTGAGGCCTAACCTTTTTCGAGGATTTACGTGGCCCCGATTTGAGCGTCCTCAATGCGGTTGCGGACGGCGTGGCTGCAGCTTCTTCATCGAGATGTTTTTCTACAGCACCACTATCGGGATAATTTTCGCCTGTCGGAATAAGCCTGGACAACATTTTTCATCCGCATCCGAAATTATTGCCGGCCCGAATACTCAACAATTTACTTGAAGATAATTTTTCTACTCTACATACTTATGTTGTCATTGCCACTGATGCTCGCAAAGGGATGAGAAGGCTGGGCTAGGTATATATTCCCAGTCACTAGATTTGTCCTTCTCAATCCGGCTGCGAGTCTATACCCCGATTTGTTATACGGAATTATTGGCGATAAGTTTGGCCCTCAATAAAGTACTGCATTGATGAGCGGCGCGGTTGTTTTTCAGATTCTTTCTCTGTGTGCACCGCTTTAACAAATGATAGATTCCTCTAGTCTCTGGTCATTCCGTTCATTCGTTTCTTACCAGCTTCGCGAGATCCAGTTTTGCCTGGCCACGCAGGGGTAATCTTAAATGAACTGGCAGATCAATTAGCCAATTTGGCTCTTGGTGGTCATGCTGTCGTGCTTTGTCCAATCGATAGTTTTCTGATGGGGGCGAGGTTCAGGCGCCTTCAAATTTTACAAATTTTTCGGCTCCGACTATATTCACCTCTGTTTCTTATGGAAGCCTAAATTATGGGAATCTCGTAAATGCGAGGTGGCCATCAGGCCATCAGGCAGCCGACAGGTCGGCTGCCCTGCTAGATGGCTATTTTTCTTTCGTAATTTTTTCTACTGACTATTCTTATATCCAAGATTTTTTGTTTTAATCTTTTTTTCTTACTTTAGCCTTTTTTCTCTCTAAAATAAACCGGGTCACAGCCTAGTCATTAGAGGCAGCTTCTTGGCCAATCCCCCGTGCGGGTATGCGCCATGATTCAAGGGTGCAACCAAACAATCACCCAGCACAGGCGAAGACGACGAAGGTGACAAGGCGGCGACGAGATGGCTGCATAGAATATTGTTTTCTGTACGTAGTAAATATATTGGCTTTTCTTCGATGACGGCCTCCATCCTTGTCTTCTTGGACGTCGTTCCACAATAATGTTTATTAGTTCCTTTTCCCGTACATTTAGGTTATGCCCCGATAGGCTGTGTGCCAATGGACTCATGGTGAGGGGTTGCATGATTCTTAATTTTTCCTTGTTCACACGATCCCTTTTCGCCCTTAGTTATTCTCTTCCCATTTTGTGCCAGCTGGGATGAGCCTGTAGCTATTAATAGGCTACAGGCTCATGCCAGCTCATCCCCCCGTAGCTATTACAAAGCAGACTTTTATAGAGTCGTGTGCCGCCGCTAGATTACGGGAACAGTTCGTAAAGACGACGGAGTTATGGCCGACGTTTCATTGGGTTGTATGCGTATCGCCCATTAGGCGCCATTCTGACAGCCAGTGCAGCTTTATCTGCATATGCTCAAATCCCTCATTAATGCGTAGCTATCGTGGCCGGTTACGTCAGCAGCTAAGAACATATAGTGCCCTGCATTTTCACAAAAAGGCAGAATTGCCAAACGTAGCACATTATAAACGTTATAATAGCGCAAAGGTAGAGTATTTATCGAACGAAATTTAAAAAAAAAACACATAATACGACAAATCAAAATGACACAAACGGACTAACGAAATAAAGAATACACATCTTAGGGAAGCTAAATTAACAGAGCCAGAAAAAGACGGACGAAAACACAGAAAAAAGATAGCGAATACGGGCCAACCCGGGATACCCCTTGTTTCTGCGCAAAAAACACAATTAGCGAAGTAAAGACACTTAATCGCTATAAAGGAGTAAATATATATCATCCACGAAAAGAAACAAGCCAGAACTTAAAACCGCTAACATATCCCAACGTATCTGGCTTCTCATAGCAAATTCTCCCTATAAAGACCTCACTGTGTGGACAGCGGCGTAAGAACGCTACGCATCAGTAGACAAGTCTCTGTCTTTCGGCAGATTTTGTTTCTATCCAAGCCACCGAATTTCATCGCAGTCATACAGTATCTTCTTTCTAGGCAAGTAGAAAATGGATAGTGTTAAAATGGGTGGACGCTACATACCCCTTTCCTGCATGTAGCGGCCGAGCCCTGACCTTTCGGTCTGAGGTCCGATGGCGTTAACCGGTACCCACAGATTGACCCAAATTAGTACCGTTTTAAATGGGCACAGGTTGATGAAGTTCAAACTCCAAGCGTGATATCAGGCCTAGCGTGTTCCTTTAGGATACCTGTACAGTATACCTGTGAGTCGCGCCTTCGACTAAGCTTCCTTCAGCAGACGGAACTGGCAGACTCCTGCTGAAAGGACCTTAATATTGACTGATTATGATGAGTTTGGGTGGAGCAATTGCGGCATGTCCAGCCAGGCTACCTGGCTTACTCCGCCTGATCCAACACATCAACAACCACCACAACCAAGAACCTTGCGATATACCGGACAGCGTTGTACGGGTTGTACATATAAGATCGAGTACCAATTGCCGACGTCGGGTAGTCGCACGCCGACAAGGCCACCTCCATTTGCTGCGCATCACCTTTGCGCAAATAGGTTAAAAACCGTGCAATACAGGTTGCTCAATAAATCGGCTTCTCAAAACAGGCTTCATGAAGTAAGCTTTGCGGCATTAGCTTCTCAAATTTCCAAAAACACGGGCAGGGTATGGCTAACTTCCTATTAGAAATAAACTATGCTTTAGAAAAAGGCTTCCTAAAAGAGGCTTTGTAATAGAGGCTTCGTGAAACCGGCGTTAGTAAACTGGGTTGACAAATTTCCCGGAAACCGGCAAACGTAAAGTCACTGTGCTTTCGCACAGAACTTTCGCATGGAAGGTCACCGACTAGAAAAACTTTTTCCTTACCTTTCAACTAACTCTGTTAATTCCACAGTGCTCTTGGTTCGTGGAAAATCAGCGGTAGCCCAGCTTGATGCCTTGTCAGCAATGTACAAGGGGTGAAACGGCTCCATCTTTAAGTACTCCACACCAAATCGCATTCCCCCCATCCGCCGCACTGCAGCACACAATTCTCCAACGAGGTCTCGGTGGGGTCCCACGTCCACGGAGTTCCAGTTCAGCGAGAAATTCGACGGCCACAGCGCGAAACCATCGCGGTGCTTTGCCGTCAGAATGATGTATCGGGCTCCTGAGCTGCGAAGGGGAATGAATGTAGAGAGGAATAATTCTCGTTGTAATCTATGAGACGGCTTCATTGGGGCAAAACACGAACAATATATTTTGTGTCGTCGGCGTCTCTATTGCCTTGATTCCCCCATCTCACAAGCAAGATAAAGTTTTTCCAAACCCACACTTAACTCTGTTGTCACCCTCGCTGCTAAAAAACAGCGGAGTAACTAGGAGGTGTAAGGTGAAAAGTAACGTCTATGGAAAGGGTGTAGCTGCGCTTCCGTTTTCAGGCAAGTTAGCCCCGCATATAATATTGTTAGATATTGTTTGCAAATGTTACTCCCAGGCGTATTTCGCAATTCAATACTCTCCTCTGAAAAAACCAGTGAAGTGAAAATGTGCAAAGCAATGAATGCAAAAATGCAGAGCAGTGAAAATGTGCAAGTTGCTCCTTTCAGAAGAGAATTAAAGCCCTCTATCAGATACAGCTAAGAAATCCTGGTTAGGAAATAGCGTGGACTGCTATTTGTTGTCCCACATAAAGCCTTGAATTCTTCTATTTACTGTTCCACTTGAGGTAAAACAGTTGCTGTTCTGTGGAGGTATTGTGCAAGTCTATTTTGAAGCTTATCGCAAAACCTAGGCAGAGAAAGATACACGTAGAGACTATAATAGGTACCTGCAGGGGCGCCATTAAAACACAGCAGAAAGAAGGAAGTAACGTGACTCTCTATACGCTCTATGATTATTGCGACGACAAATTCCGAAGTTAACGGCATCGGTTTACCGTGTGCAAGTGTAACCGCAGTGCTGTTTGCAATTTCTGTTACTTACGAAGACAGCGAATGGAAGTCGCCCCATGACAATAGAGCTTATCGTCTTTCAGTGCTGTATTATTTCTGAGCAATTCCTCAGTGCGCCTTGTTTTCTCCAATGATAACGTTCCAGAGAGACACTGCTATGCAAATTTATTAAAACTTCTGCTAAGTAGTCCAGTGCGGCAATCATTTTTCAACGTACTACCTCTCAGTATTGTTCCTTGGGTGAATTCATACCTAAAAAACAGGAAACAGTTCGTCTAAATTAACAATTGTGCCTCTGATATGCTTTCTGTATCCTCAGGGGTGCCCCAAGGTAGTGTGTTAGGTCCCTCCTATTTCTGATTTATGTCAATGATTTAGCAGAAGTTGTGAGTGATGGTTCAATCAAATCATTTTCTGACGATTATGTAGTCTTTAATTAAATATTGTCCAAGGAAGATCACCATGTACTACAAAATACCCTTTTGGCAATTAATGATTGGTGTGATCGATGGGGCATGTTGGTCAACAATGAAAAACAGTACTCCTGTGTGTAACACGAAAGATGCATCTACGTACATTTTCTTATACTTTTGAAAACAATGTCATCGCAGAAGTTCTAAAATACAAGTACCATGGTGTTACCCTATCTTCTAAACTCAATGGGTCCGATCATGTATCCGATTTCTGTATATCGCCTCTTCGTAAGCTCTGGTATCTGAGGCGTAATCTCAAAAATGCTCCAGCAAACACCAAGATAATGGCGTACAATTCATGTGTTTGAGGGAAATTAGAATATGCTTCAGTGCTTTGGGGTCCCTCTACTAAAAAAGACGTTTCTCAGTTAGAGAAGGTGCAGAGAAAAGCCGTCCTATTTTTTTACGGGAAATACTGTAGGCATGACTCACCATCTCTTCTGATGACAGAAAATAATATTGAAACGTTAAGAAAACAAACAAAAGCAGCATTCAGCGAGAGGTCTCTCTACCAAGCAATACGTTTTGATGCGAAACATAAATTGCGGCCCAAACCATGCTCGCCTCAAAAGTCCATCCTGTTTAATATAACTGCCGAGCTAACAAATAAAGCACGTAGAGCCAACACGACCGGCAACTAATAGCACTGGTGACAAGGTTTACACGAAAACGTTATTTAACGAGGAGATATTTGCAACAATCGAGGGAAAACCCCTCGCGCCTAACCTAAGAACACGCTATTTTAAGCAATTACCCGGCGTTGGATTGACTGGTAGGAAAACCATTTATTATTTCCACTATTCTTAAAAAAATGCCTCGAAAGGACTTCAGATTACAGCCCAAAACAAGAAGAGGGATGTCACGTTTTATCTGACGGTGTGGCGCCACTACAGTGATTACCTGGGCCAGTCAGGGTGAAATGGGAACACAAAAAATGGCCGCGTATCTGCTCCTTTCGTTGTAAATGTCTACGAAAGGCGATAGTCGACTGGCGCCTCTGCCATGTAAGGGTCTCCCTTCTCTCTCCCGGCCACCTCTCATACTGTTCCTCTCCCGTCTCGTTCCTCTCACGCTTACACGCTAGAGCTTTGCTGAAGTCAATTTAAATTCACCCCGTTCTAGAGCTCCAGGCTGGGTGTCTCTATTCCAGCGATGCCGTACGGCGAAGACGTGCGTGATTCGAGCCACCCTGCTACAATGTTTACAGAACCATGTTGCCTTGCTCCAAGTGCATTCCAAACGGAACGTGGAACGTATCTAGTGGAAGGTTTCGTTACTGTCGCCGTTCGATTTCTTAAAATACCGCCAGGAGCTATAGTGAAGCCGGCAACAACACGCGACAATTTTCTGCAGTTGTTGTTGTATTTTATTTGATATCGCGAAAACCAAGCATCCATAAATTTTTTAATAAAGAAACACTGGAATTATCACTTATGTATGGATTTTCTTGCTCAGATTTTCTTAATTTTTTGTGCTTGTTCAACAAGGTTGACAAGCATGAAGATTGCCACCGGACGTAGACGTTTAGATTCGGCTGCGGGTGTACAAGACTATCACGGAGATTCAGTTTCACTTTGGCCGTATGGCTGAATCGAGTAGCAGACAGACAGATACACAGACTGACAGACACACAGACTGACAGACAGACATATCAAAATTTCTGCGTTTAAGTAGCTTAAGAAAGGCTATAGTCTTTAAAAACACCTCAGCCTTGCCACAGAGGTGACGCGCTGCTGGAGTCATGGTGAAGCCACTCGAAGCAGCACAGTTAATGAGTTGGAACACCAAATTTTAACACTAAATGTTATCTGCGTGCTCCAATTCCGGCTGTAAAAATTGGCCTCCCCTGCTTACTGACCTCCTGTCACTAACGGGTTCCATTAAGTCATAAAGGCTGTCATTACAGGCTCTTTTACTGCAAACGCTAATCGAAAAAGCCAAAAATACGTCTTGTGATAAAGATGATTGGGGATGATTAAGAAAACACGGTGATAGGCGGCGAAAAAGTGATTGCCGGCATGGTGGAGGAGTAAATTACTTCTTCCACCATGTCGCAATTTACCAGAAGAAAATTGCGTGAGGGAAATTGCCAGAGGTAGGAAATTACCAATTATAGGAACAGGGTTGAAGACTTAGTGACTGGGGTGGACTGCACTAGAATTAGGCCGGGCGAACTGAAATCTTTACTGCTACGTTCAAGAATACACAATGATTCTACACAGTATTGTAGGAGACGTAAGCAGGCCCTTTTTGGAAGCTATAGTCTTTCTAAAGATACCAAATGCAAAAAATGTTGGTCGGTCTCCACACTCTTAGGCAAAAAGGACTAAAAGTTCGTCCTTTCGGGGACTAACGACCTCTGCAACAATCATTAGTCCCTTTGGGGACTAACTGCGAGGGAACGAACAGTTAGTCCCCCACCCGGACGGTCCGTTCCGATACTCCCCAAGGACGAACTGCGTAGAGCGCAGAAAAAAGAAAAAAAAGCCAGCACCGGCAGGGATCGAACCCCTGACGCCCGGAATTATACACAAGGAACCCGACGCGCTATCCGCTAGACCACGCCGGCGGATGGTTCCTGCGGCAGATAATATTCAAGTGTACAGGGTGTAGTTCTGTGCATAACGCAACAGATCCATTCCAACTGGTGCCCGAATTTCTATCTGTGCAAGCGAACGTGACCGCGTTTTGCGCCTTGCGCTTAGCGCTTTGCTAGGTTTAGGGACTATTGCTCAGTTCGATTCGAAGTAGAGCCTCACAACCATAGTTTTTTCGTAAATAACAATCAACTCGTCGTCGCCTAGTTGAGATAGGTAGCTGGGCGATCGGACGACTCATTTGTTTCCGCACAAATTAGCGCAAGCTAAGTGCTTTCTTAGTGTTCGATACATATGTTAAGTTCTCTATGTAACGTATGTGAAAGGTGTCGTCTGTGTGAGTGTCAGAATAAGGAAACATGCCATATTTTCCTGCATCGGCGAAAGCGAATTTGGTGGAGGAGTAAATTACTTCTTCCACCATGTCGCAATTTACCAGAAGAAAATATCGTGAGGGAAATTGCCAGAGGTAGGAAATTACCAATTATAGGAACAGGGTTGAAGACTTAGTGACTGGGGTGGACTGCACTAGAATTAGGCCGGGCGAACTGAAATCTTTACTGCTACGTTCAAGAATACACAATGATTCTACACAGTATTGCAGGAGACGTAAGCAGGCCCTTTTTGGAAGCTATAGTCTTTCTAAAGATACCAAATGCAAAAAATTTTGGTCGGTCTCTATATATGTGTGTCTGCCTGGTTGTCCTGTTTTTTCCTCGGTTAAGCGTTCGTACCAAATATTGAAACAATTTGCCTCAAAAATTTCTATACGCGGAACCTTTCCAAAATTCTAAAACTGCTGTACTATGTTATAGGTTGTATTCACTGGAGAGGCACGCATGCAGCAACTATGTGAGTTCGCCGCCACTGGTTACGTTGTACTCCGCACGATGGCGGTACTTGTCCGTGCTAAGCACATGATGTGTGTTGGACGTTCAAAGCTCGACCCCACGGTACGCAAATTAATGCCTCGACTGCAAGGTGAGTGCGATTAATAACATTTCTGTTAACACCACCGTTAAGACCCCGGTTAAAACTGGGCAAATGGCGCACGCCGCTGCTTTTTTTCTGTGGCACGCGGCCGCCGTGGCACAAACCGCGGCATGTCCATGGCGCTTTGGACATGTCCGTGGCTGTTTCCAGTGTTGCACAGCGAAGGAATTGACAACTAAACTTTTCAGTGAATACCATCTATGGCCGGTATTCAATGGCGTGGAATGCATGCAGGCAACCATGCGAGTGCGCCATCATATCTGTGGCCAAGCGTCTGTTGCTAGGCGACGCTGTGCGCACTGACCCCAGATCAGGCACCCCTCTTCTCCTCTGTGCAACCATGTGAGTGCGCCGTCACTCGTTACGTCGGGATCCGCGGGATGGCGGTACTTGCCCATGTCCGTGGCGCATCGGCCATGTCTGTGGCCGTTTGCAGTGCTGCCAAGCGAAGAAATTGACCGCTAAACTTTTCAACGAATACCATCTATACATGTCCCATTGACACCAGGCACATTTGAGGCAAAATGTGGGTACATAACCAAGACACGCCGCGTTCCTTTAGTTCAAGGTACACTGAAGTCAAAATACTCGTTGCTCTACTAGATAAGTGGTTCTCAGCCATGAGTGCACCGGACGTGGGCTTGCGACAGTGATGGAGCCCCCACGATGAAATGAATGTTAAACAATTTGCATTTGCTACTTACTGTGGCCCACAACCTTATTGGATTCCCGCTTGTTGTGTCTGACTTTTATGACGATGGGTGCAATAATGTTACACAAGCTGCTCTTGAATAGTCTCCTGACCGCCCATATGCTGCCTTTTCTGTCTGTTAATGTTAATTAGCTTGCCCTTGAATAGTCTTCTGAGCGGACGTGTGCTGCCTTTTGTGTGTGTGTGTATTTTTCTCTTTCAAAGCTCGCGTATTGCGCAAAAAAGGAGACGTTAAAATTATGTGCAACGCGAAGAAAGTTAAGCTACGTGTCATGCGGTGAAGCCACTTTTTCGCAATCCCAGGACGTTCTGGCAAAATGAATGAAAGGATGACGGAATGGAGGGGGGGGGGGTAGCAGAGTTTTGGGGAAGGCTTCGCGGACCCTCTAAATGCACTCACGGAACCCTTATTTCGGAACCCCTGCGCTAGATCGATAGATTAGATCACCGAGAATACAAATATAACCGTGTTACGCGTAGCGTTTTTTAACAATAACATAGAAAATAGCAAACAACGCTAAGACAAGTACTGCCGCCACTGGCTGTACCACGAAACTTCCAATAGAGGTGCTTAAATTGTCTGAAGTGCTCAACGTCTTTCCTGGATGCCGCTGGATGGCGCTACCCATCCATATTTGGGGCGTTGGTACCGGCTCTCAGGGAAGCGCGCGAGCTACGCATGAGCAGTTGGTTCGACGCCAAAATTCGCAGGAGTCTGGAGCATCTCCCCCGAGTATGTGTTTAAGCAGCGCATTATTTTGTTTGACTTCGTTTTGAATAATTTATTTGACATTTAGTCGATCAATTTGGAGAAAAGAACAGTATGCAAAACCTTCGGCAAAGAAAAAAATCGGTCCACTTGAAATGGAGGTATGTTGTAACAGAGGTGACCTCTACAGCCTCCTCAGGGAACTTCCCAGAAGATGGAATAACCTTCCTGTACTGTGCTCGCACCCAGGACATACGCAGTTCGGTGCAGTATCCTCACAAACATAGGAAACCATCCAGTGAGCTGTTTATAATACTAAGGTGATATATCGGACGCAACAAACGAGAGACCAGTGCTATTTGGTCTAGTATGATAACAGGAACCAAACATCACAGTTTTCTATGCGAGTTGCTTAAAACAAATAAGACTCTATTTCTAAAGACCGTACATGGCGCCAATAATTCTATAGTAAACATTAGCAAGATGTTAAAAAATTACGTTATTTGAAACAAACGCTAAGGAAGGTCAATGGCACCAAAATTATTATAGTAAACATTAGCAAGATGTTTACGCATTTAAAAAAACTGAAGTGTCCCCAGTAAAATTTCAAGATTATAAACCCTAAATTCAAAACTTATGACAGTTTTCAAGATATGTTGACTCTATCAACATGACAACGACTCACAAACTGTTTTTATAGCTTGTATACTGGTGGCGACTAAGTCATCCGTAGGATAATTGACCTTACAGATGGGCAGAGCAATACCCTTTCGCCCACCGTGCTTGCATAATTGAGCGGCGAACAAGAACGTGTTTATAAAAAATCGTTAAGATTTTTTAAGGATATCCCGACGTTGCCAGTAAAAAAGCTGTAGCCGTCTGGGTTTACTTACCGGGAGAAAATGTCTGCCCATTGGTCGGGGTCGAAAAGTTCAGCCGTAAACAGAGGTGCAAAGTCCTGGTAGGTAAATCCTGGCTTGTAATGTCGATTCATGAATTGCACAAGAGATGGCTCTTTTCTCAACTTCCAGTTGACCCAGAAATTTTCGCTAGAACTGCCATAACTGGGCACTGAGTAAACGCCCCAGTGCACAAGTATGCCAAATTTTGCCGCCCCAAACCATGCTGGGACTGGTCTGGTGTCTAAAGACTTCCAGTCTGGTGTGTAGCGAGTCTCAGTGGACAGAGACAAGAGAGAGCTAAATGTTAGCAGACTGTGAATGACCGCATGACTCATCTTCAGGATGACTTTGCGTGCTCCAAAATAAGTGTTTGGCACTACGAACTTTTCCTTGCTATTTTTTTATGTCGGTGAGAGCTTGCATCCAAAGAAAGCTTTTTGGGCCTTAAAGAATAATTCAAATGGTTCTTGTTTCAAGCCACGGCTTGCCCTATGTGTGTCTTTTTGATATTCGTCTGAAGCACCGGCCAGGTTCCACCACGATATTCTCTCCCGCTACTGGTGGCTGTAAAAAAAAGTTGGCAGCAATTAACACAAACATTTTAATATGACGTCATGGCAGGCTAAAATACGGGCGGAGGTATGAGGTGGGGGCGCGATTTCTTTCTCGTAACAATTAAGATTTGAGTTCGTCCTGTCACAATACGCTTAGCCGGCATGTACACAGCGTTGTTCACAATGTATACCTATTAAAATATGCCCGATGCCCTGACTGATTGACCGACCGAGAGACCGACCGACCGACGGACCGAGCGACGGACCGAGCGACTGACGGGCTACCTGACTGACTCATCAACGCCCAGCAAAAATGGTAGATCTAGAAACTTGAAATTTCGGGAGTACATTTGCGACATGGCGTAGAGGCCCACTAAGGCGTGGTTTTCGGAAATTGTGCTCCTAATGGAGGGAAAGGGGAAATTTTGTTTTCTTATATTCGTAGTTACCTCCTTCAGCGGTTCACATTTTCAAGCGCTTTTTTCTGATATAGGCCGCCCTTAAGAATATCTAAGAAGTAAAACTTAACTACGTGTGAGTTTGAGCTATTTCATAATTCATTGTACGAATTTAAAGCGCAAAAATTCAAACGACCAGACGAACGGTACAAGGACATGGAGCGTTTGTCCTTGTCCCGTTCGTCCCCTGGTTGAATTTTTGCGCTTTAAATTCGTACATTCTAAAAAGTAGTTTTAGGTGTGTGGTTTAAACAACACTATTTTCGCGATTCTCTCTTTTGGAACGAATGGGCTGCTCATAAAGATCCTCTAATAAATGTTTCCCTCATTCATTTATCAAATTCGTTTTGCTGATAAATGTTACTCATACAAATGCACAAAAACCATTTTAGAAATTTCGCCCTGCAACGCCGGTAAAAGGGCGAAAAAAGGGTGTGAAGTGACACGCCTGAGCAGCCAAAAAGGCGTAACTGGCGAGAACGAGTAGAAGAAGTAGATGAAGTAGAAAAAGAAGAATAGAAAAAAGAAGAAGAAGAAAAAGCAGGAGAAAAGAAGTAAAAGAAAAAGAAAAAGAAGAAGAAAAAGGAAAAGAAAAATAAAAAGAGAAAGAAAAAGGAAAAGAAGAAGAAGGAGAAAAAGAAGTTTATATACTCTTGTAAAAGAGGACAGTTACATGTGAAGATATATCCAGACGAGGGTCCCATAGTTGATACTGCACCGGGACCCTCGATGTTAATTACATAGTAAAACACAGTGAAAGCACCTAAAGACAATTTAAATAGTGAGAAGTATCAGAGTTACACTTATGGAGATAGAGTAACAACAGTGCAATACAAACCCAAAACTTATGTCGTAAATTACTAGGCAGACACAATTAAAAGAAAAGAATGAGAAAAAAAAAAGAAAAAGTAAGCAAGGTAAATAATCAAGAAAAATGAAGAAAAAAAAAGACTGGACACACTACACTATATTGCATTGTATACGTAGAGTAACAATTTTAAGCAAAACAACAATTTAGAATGTGCAGGAAAAACAAATCGACGAAACAGCGCATTTAAGCGAAATCTCTAAAAATTGTATGCCAAGAGAGGACAGAAACTAACGCAGTTCAACGGGCGAGTAGTGCACAGCTTCAAAAAGTGCAAAAAAATAGAAGCGAAAGGAATTGAAATGTAGTTGACGATGAAGGAAACCAACATTTTTTGCATCACACTAGCAACTACAACTGCACATTTTCAATAAAACCGACAAAATCAAGCGTGCAACAAAAATAGACACACGCTAAGTTACACACTCCTACAACTTCTATGTACGAATCAAAACTGCAAAAGAAACTCTTTAACATGCATTTTAAATGGCGATAAAGACGAATGTGACTTAATTGCATCCGGCAGGCAATTCCAGTTTGAAATAGCGGGAAAATGCGTAGTATTTTTTCAATAATTTGTGGAAACCGAAGAAAGCATGTAATTGTATTTTTTGCAGCGAATCTGGTTGGGTTGGTATTAGTGAGACAAATTAAAAATAAAGTAGAAATGATGTTGATTAGTCAGCAGTTGAAACAACAAAGTAATAATGTGCTTTTGGAATATTTTGCGAACTGACAACACGTTTTTTTGACCAAGAAGTGTGCTAGCACTGGAATAGAAGGAGCTATTTGTGATTATACGGATGTCTTGGTTCTGGACATGTTGGTCGTATGAAATGTGAGAAATATACGTATTACCCGACGCAACAATTCCGTATGTCAAATGACTGTGAATACAGGCAAAATACAAAGATAGAAGCGCGTGACGTGGAAAAAACTGACGAGCCTTAATAAGGGCTCTAATGCCATATGCAGTTTTTCGCCTTAAGTAATTGAAGTGATTGCGAAATTTGAGATGAGAATGAAGGTGAACACCAAGAAAAATGACATACTCAGAGACATGATTACTGTCAGTACCCAGATATATCGCTGGTGAAAAGGGGACCCGCTTCTGTTCCGATCTACATAACATAAATTTAGTTTTTGAGGGGTTTATATTACGGTTATTCTTGTGACACCAATCCATTGGTTTTGTTAAAACACCATTCAGCAATGAAACAGGGGGCGGTAGTGATTTGTGGGCACAAGGTAATCGGCTGTCGTCGGCGTAAAGAACACAATTATCTGATTGAAGATGATCTACGATGTCATTAATAGAAAGTATAAACAATAGGGGGCCAATAATTGGCCCTTGAGGGACCCCTTGATTGATAAGTTGGTATCAGAAGAATGGTCGCCATTGTAAACCTTGCCTTCCCTATTAATTAACTAGCTCCTCAAGAAAGCTCCTCAAGAAAGAAAGTGCAGGGCCCCTTATGCCGTACTGATCAAGTTTATGGAATAAAATATTATTATTATTAGTTGTGTCGAAAGCCTTCGTGAAATCTATAAACACTGAGCCTACTAGCATGCCGGACTCAATTGATTTTTTAATATAATCTGTTAGGGATAGGAGTGCGAGATTAGTCGAGCTACCAGCGCGTAAACAAAATTGATTGGGATTAGGGAGGTCAACTTCACGAGGAAATCATTCAACTGCTGTACGAACAACCGCTCAATAATCTTACTGATATACTTGATAGAAGGGAGATCGACCTGTCGTTGTAAATTAGTCACCTATCTCCCTTTTTGAATACAGGAATAATTTTAAATGCAGAGCATTTCTTTAACTCACGATGTCACCCGTTCTAGTTGTCCATCGTAGTCCGCACCCCTCCCCCTGCACTATATAAAAAAAATAATACTTTCAGGCGCCTGGTTTCGATCCCACGACCCTGCGGGCGGAACGCAAGGTACATGGTGCTCTACCCACTGCGCCAGAAAGCCGACACAGAATGGAGGGCTACGAACGCGCCTTATATCCTTGACTCATTCAAACTACGCCAAGAAGCTGCTGATACAACGCATTCACTATCACCAACTCCCCAAACACTAAACGTTCACGAAATACACCCACCCCCTATGCGACGCATTTGCTCGAGTCCCCCTCGCGGGGAGATGGGCCCAATTTTTTTGCGGGAAAATTCCAGAAAAAGTTTGCGGGAAAATTCCACCTTCAGAAATGCGACTGATTATTATGCTTAACGTGCTAGAAATAATATCAGCAACAATGTTTAAGTGACAGGCACGAATATTGTCTGGTCCGGCGCTAGTATCTTTCAATACCAAAATTGTTTTGTAGACTTCTTCAGGTGATACAGGAAAAAGGCAAAATGTATGACTAGAACGGGATATACTGAAATATGACGAAGAAACCTGTGTTCTCTGAAGCGACGAAAAGTATTCACGAAATGCATTAGAAACGTCGCCAGATTTGTGAATGAGGCCGTTGTAGCTTACTTCGATACAGGCACACTGCATGCGGACCTATTTAGAAAATGATTGATTAACTTCTATTGTTTGTTAGGATTATTTTTATTTTTATCAAATTCACCTACGCAGTAAAGTTCTTTAACTGCTCCCAACAAGTTATTTAAAACCTTGGAATAATTCTGGTAACGCCTAGCAAGTGATGAGTTAAAAAGGTTTCTTTTTAGTCTTGCGGTATAAATTTTCTTTCTTGCGCATGCTTCGTAGTAGCCCCTGCGTAACTCAAGGTTTGCCAGGGTATTTACACCTTTTTTACATTTGATTGATTTGTGGGGTTTAACGCGCCGACGCAAGGCAGGCGATGAGGCGCGGCGTAGTGGAGGGCTGCGGATTGAATTTGACCACCTGGGGATCCTTAACGTCCGCCGAAATCTCGAACACACGGGCGTTTTCGCTTTCCGCCTCCATCAAAAAAGCGGCCTCCGTGGCCGGGAATCGAACCCGCGACCTCGTGCTCAGCAGCTCCTTTTTTACATTTAATTGTAGACGTGCTAGTGGATATGGCATTATGGATAGTGTTACAAAATTCTTCTACAACTTTCTCTCCGTCCTGTAAGGTGTCGATACGGGACCCGTCAGTGGAGGTAACGATTTCTACAAATTTATCTCTGTTGAACACTGAAGTTGAAAAACACGGGAGGCTTTTTGTAGTTTCATCACAAAACGTAAGAAATATGGGATAATGGTCGGTTATGTTTACACTTACAACTCCAGATGCCGGTGCAGGTGAAATGTTTGATATGGCATGATCCAGTAGAGTTTCAGGGCAAAGGAACGTACATCTAGTAGGATGTTGATTTAACGACTCATAGCTCAACCCACTGAAACAGGCAATGTAGCCCGCGGGCGTTTTAGAATCAATATCGGGCAGGTTGATGTTAATATCTCCTACAATAACGACGTTCTTGTTTTCCAGCGATAGTTTTTGAAATACCGCGTCAAGGCTAGCCAAAAATTCAGAAACGGATGACGACGGCGAGCGATACATGCATCCCAGAATAAAGGTTTTGTCCGCGCCCTCAATAAAAGATTTCTCAAGTTCGATAAATACAGATTCACAATGAGCGACGTTTATTGCGATGTCAAGCCTGCGTGAATACGAGATTAGTCGTGAGATAAAGATAGCAGCACCACCATGGCTACTAGATTGACGATGGCAAAGCTCGGATTGATAATGTGGAAACACGTATAAGGGAGCATCATTCTAAGAAAGGTGCGATCTAAGAAATGTGCTGATATAATCATAGTTTTTTCGGGTGCTTAGTGTGTTAAAGTGAATGAGGGATCTATTTTTGCGCTGAAGAGCTACTTTAAATTGGTCCGGAGAAAACAGAGCCATACAAGTGTTGAGCATCTGATGTGCTGTGAACTGCAAAAGGGGGGACCATTAGGCAAAGATTTTCAGGTCGGACTCTTGCTATCCGGAATACCTTGCTGTCTTCGTTCCAGCGTGCATTTATCTGACAGTTTTCTGTCCACAAGAACTGCCAGTTCTTCTCTTTCTTCAGAGCAAGCGCCTTCGCGAAAAGTTTCTTGTTGGCCATCGTCAAGGAGTCGTTTATGTACACTGGGCTGTCGCATTCCTCTAAGAAGCCAATCTGGTTTGCAGGCAAGGGGGCTTTGCGGGCCCTTCGGACGGATTTGTCTTTCTTATCCCGTTAGCAGAAGTGAGCTATATTGTTTTTTTTTCCCAGAAAAGGCGGGGACGCGGTGAATAGTGTCAATGTCTGACGCTTCAATGGGGCACTCGAGTGCTTCAGCCACAGATTTCGAAATAGCCACAGATTCTTCACCTTATGTTACCGGCACACATTTAATTTCGATGTTATTTAGACGGGAGTACTGTTCAAGGTGAGCCATTCTCTTCTCGAGAGCTTGGTTGCGTGCTGTTAATATCCTAATAGCTTCGATTACGTCCGCATACTTCGCCTTCAATAGAGAGTTATAGCAGATCGGAAACACGGTTCCGGTACGGTAACGTCTACCGTCTGGACGCCACCGCGCATGCGCAGAACCCTACCGTATACCGGAGCGACTTGGCCGCACGGTACCGAGACGTACCGTGTCCGTCGTTCGAAAGCGGGCGGCCGCTTTGGAAAAGTTTGGGAGACGTACGATTGGCTCACGCCTAGTCGAACGGTTTGTAAATATAAGATCGTTTAAGAAAAATGAGGTTGCAACAAGTGAAATCTGCGCGATTCTGTCAGCTCAAGCAGCAAGCAAAACACGGGTCCCGGCCCGACTGCCGTGGCTTGTGTCGTCGAGCGACGCATGTCCGATAGCTTCTTTTAAGTCAAATAAAGGCGATACGGCTACATAATTAGTATTAAGAGCAACATGGGGCCCGTCTACAAATCGGCGAGTGAGGAACAGGCGATATCAGTGCGAGGAACTCTCAAATACAACAAAGAACTAGCCAGCCGTATGTACTGAGAGCCCATCTTGACCTGCTGGCGCCACCTGTTGAGATGGCGTAGAGGTAAAATGGCCGCTGCATGTGTTCACGCAGTCGCAGTTCGAATCTCCGTAGGGGCGTTGGATGTTTTTTTTTTTTTTAATACTGTCTTTAGCGCTTTTGAGAACTGAAAACTAATATTTCAGCACAGGAAACGCGACAGACTCACTAAAAATTGCCAAACGACGTCCAACACAAGTCGCTCCCAGTGACGGTAGCGTGGCCGGTAGTTACGGTCTGCTATAACTCTTATAACGAGCCTTCCCGGTACGTTCCGGCAACGGGTACCGTGTACCGTACCGGAACCGTTTTTCCGATCTGCTATAACTCTCTAATGAGTCGTAATCATCGCTAAGAAACTCAACACATTTTGCCAGCTGCAAGTGATCAGGTGCACCTAAGTCGTCCATTTTCTGCTTAAGCTTAGCGACAGCTTACTCTACCGGTGCATCTAGGCCACTTTTTAGCCTTGATTCAATTGCATCAATTCTTTTTGCAAGCGCAGCACACGAAACCATTGCGCGGACCAAAAACAAGCCTAGACAATAACAAGCGATTGGGCAAAAGTTGCGGCAGGAAATGACGAAAAGAAGCGCAAAAGACACCAGACCAACCTTGCGTGAATTTGTACAGTCTTTAGCGGTCGAGCTTTCCGCCGCAACCACTGCTCCAATGTGCCTTCACGTGCTTGGGGAGTCCTTTTATACTGCGAAGAAAGCAGCGATTGGTCGGCGCAGTCGCGGGATGATCCTCAGAGGTGGTCAGCTGAGCGAGCGGCCAGTGCCCGCAGGCGCGAGATACAGCCGCACGTGCCGTCAGCTCCGGGATCGCTGATATAGGCAGGAAACTGCGCCGGTCATACCGCTGCCAAAGCGGCCTTCGTGAATTTGTACAGTCTTTCGTGGTCGAGCTTTCCGCCACAACCGCTGCTCCAAAGTGCCTTCATAGTGCTTGGGGAATCCTTTTATTCTCAACTTTCAGCGGCTATAGGTGGCGCCACGACAAATCCAATATGGCTGTTCCAGAGATTATGAGGCAGAACGGAGTGTATGCGCTGTATGCTAGGTGTGCACAGAGTGGTCTGCCACCGGTTTACTGTAGCGACACACTAGTAACGCCACTATGATGGATAAAAGGAAACGCTGCCCAGCAGAAGGCGAAAAGTTTTTGGCGCAGGGTGCTACATATCTTGCTGACTGAAAGTCGGCAGTCTTGATTTTTCCCCTTTACCGCCCCTGAGTGCTGCTGCTTTTTTCGCGCGCTCCGCAAAATGTCTGTGCTTCTTTGCCTTGTTATTTATTATTTGGAGGCCCACTTTTTCTGGTTGCGGCTGCGTTATATCTATTTGTTGGTGCAGTGGTTTGGCGTCAAGAAATTCCGTGGAGTGTGCCGCCCACACTACCTGTTTCTCCGCCCGTTGAGTGCGTATCGCACCGTGCCTTTACTTAACGCCGACCCATCCATGAAGGCAGGATTTGCAAAATTGTGGTGCTTTTCGCGGCGCTTGCTTTGGTAACGGAATCGGCGCTACTACGGCAGTTTAGCGACGATTAGGGTACAATATATTGTACTAAGTTTTCGTTGCGCGTGCACCACGGATGCCCTCGTGAGGGGTTCAACGTTACGACTGCAGCTTGCGACGGCTACGGTAACTTTGCGACGTCCTTAGAACTCATGACGACTATGGTGCCGTCTCATGGCGCCTCCCTTTGCGACGTGTCCCACGCGACAAAGGCAGTGCGCGGCGACTGCAGCAACATTTCACGTGCCTACCTTCGTGATGGGATCAACGTGACGACCGCAGCTTGCGACGATACGAAAACGCGATTTGTTTTCATGGTGCGACAGTTTTAATTGTAACATTACGATACACCTTTATAACACGAATACGGAACTTTCACAGCGCCTCCCTTAATTCGTGGCGGGGAGCATTCTCAAAGCCTGCCAACGAAGCGTGGCCTTTTTATGTGTGCGTGATGGGCTTCCCAATTCGAATCTTATAAGAAGCAATTCCTTCTTGAGGCGGACATCAATCGGAAACGGGCGGGTGTTTGCCTTGCCGCGTAACTGCGGCACGCAGCACTTTTACTATCATGGACTGACCACACGCGCAACATTTGTCTTTCTTGTGTTGCTGCGTCTGTCGCTTGTTTTTATGCTTTTTGCGCTAAAACAAGACCGTGGACCACGGAGAACAACTAGCCCGAAGCCACTCCCAACTAAACATAAACACATAGAGAGAAGACCCGATGTTTGTTTGGGTGCCGCGTTTGCAGCCGACCCAGCGACGAATAATCGTTCGACTGGTTCCGGCGGCCACCGCGCGGCGGCGCAACTCATGGTGAAAGTTGCGAATACTGCAAAGAAGGCAGCGATTCGTCGGCGCAGTCGCAGGATGTTAAACAGTCGTAGTCAAACTACTGGTTCAAACTGCTTCAATATTAATGAGCACATTGTGATTGTGGTGCAGCAGCTGAATATTGCTTAAAAGTTAATAAATTACACCATTGAGAGAGTAATAGCGCTGTAAATAAATTTAAGGTATTTATTACTAATTCAGAGGCCATTTGAGTTATTGAGCTGGTTTTTATTGAGCATTTTATTTCGTCAGCATTTACTTTGCAAATGCTGACGAAAGACGAAAATCTTTCGTCGACATTTCCAACAAAAGGAGCAAATACGCGACCAATTTTTTATCATAAAACTGTAAGTTATGAGTATCGCTCGTCCATACTGAGATACCACCTCCCATGGGTAAGTAGCCGCTTGAGCACAGCACTTTGGTCCAATTTGTTTTGGTAGGCTATCAAACACGAGCTACAGTCATTTCCCAATACCCGACGACTCCGGCAGGAGCACATGTATTAACAGCAGGGTGGAGTTACCAGTTGTGTACCACTTCAAGGTGGACTTCCTAATTGTTATAGACAAGAAATAACTGAGCTCGCCTTTTACCCGTTAGTGTCATTCATATTGTTACGTCCGGGAAAGGTTTATTTGCAGATCGTTGGCTCTTGAGGCGGAAGAAAATCTGGTGCGCCGACTGTCCAAACCGTCGAGAGGTCCCAGCTTCTTCTCTTTTACGAACGTACTCATTTTTCTTCATCTTCAGCATGGAGGCTGGAGTTACTAGATTAGCCAAACTACATGCCACATGCGTGACATTTCCCCGGTCGAAGACGACACCCTCTGGGCGAGTCACTATGCAGTACGGGAGTTATAGCGTTTCAAGCGTGCCACGTGCACAACCTGTGTTTTCTTGCATGGTCTTCCACTTGTGGTTACACGGAATACTTGGTAAGTAATTTCACTCACGCGGTCCAGGACAATGGAGGGACGGACGTAATGCGGAAGAATTTTTTCGCACAGTCCAAGTTTACGCTGGGTGGTCCAGAGCCACACGAAGTCACCAGGGGCGTAAGAGATATCGGAGTGGCGGCCGTCATACCGCTGCTTTGAGCGTTCTGGAGAAGCCAATGTGCGTAGGAGCTTAAGGCGGTGTGCTTCTTCTGCAAGGCAAAGTGTCTTAGCCACTGAAGACTCGTCGTGTTCTTCGAAAGGGAAGATGGTGTCGAGGCAGCTGCGAGGGTTGCGGGCATAGAGAAAGACGAAAGGGCTGTAGCCGGTAGTTTCGTGCTTTGCAGTGTTATAAGCGTACGTAAGAAAGGCAAGAGGTCGTCCCAATTTTGTGGTCGGAGGCAACGTACATGGAGAGCATATTTGTCAGTGTGCGGTTGGTCCTTTTGTTTTGGTGAGGCCATTCGTCTGGGGATGGTATGGGCTAGAATGACGAAACTGCTCTTCACAGAGGCGAAGGATCTCTTCAACGATGTCGGCGGTGAACTGACGGCCACGGTCACTTATAATGACGCGAGGGGGCCCATGGCGAAGTAGAATACGTCGAAGCAGGAATTTGGAGATTTCCGCTGCAATATGAGATGGTAGTGCGGCGGTCTTGGAGTAGCGCGAGAGATAGTCCACACACAAAATAATCCAGTGGTTTCCGTTCCATGAGCGCGGGAACGGGCCTAGCAAATCGACGCCAATCTTTTCGAAGGGAGAAGTTGGAGGATGCCGCGGCTGAAGGTTTCCTGCCGTAACGGTTGTGGGAAGCTTGTGCCGCTGACATCCTGTGCAAGTCCCCAAATAATGTTGTGTATTTTTATGGATATTCGGCCAATAAAAACGCTGTTTGGTGCGATTTAGTGTTTGCGCCAGTCCCATGTGGCCAGATGTGGGGTCGTCGTGTGTGAAATTGAGAACCCTGCTTCGAAGGCTTTGCGGCACAACGAGCAGAAGGCGGCAACCAACACCAGAGTAATTGCATGCGTATAGTAGGCCGTCGCGCGCGCAAAAACGGCTAGCACGCCTTTCATCACGAGCAGACTCGAATAGGGACTGTAGACTCTTGTCTCGGCGCTGTTCAATCTTGAAAGTTCCGACATCAGGGAATGGAGTTGAGAGCGAAGCAAGATAGTCAAAATTGTCAAAATGGTCAAATAGTCAAATAGTCAAAATGTCAAAATAGTGAAGTAGTCAAAATGGTCATCATCGCAGGGAGTGGTTTCCAGCGGCAGGCGAGAAAAGCAATCGGAATCAGCATGCTTACGGCCCTCTTGTATGACACGGTGAAATTATACTCTTGCAAACGCAGGGCCCAACGTGCAAGTCGGCTGCAAGGATCGCGAAGGTTGATGAGCCAGCATAGCGAGTGGTGGTCTGTCACGATAGTAAATGGGTGGCATAGAGATATGATCTAAATCTTTGTGTGGCGAACACGACAGCGAGGCACTCCTGCTTGGTCACTGTCTAATTCTTTTGTGATTTGCTTAGGGCTCGATTGGCGTAAGTGATAACGTGTTTACTGTGATCATGGCGTTGAACCAGTACCGCCCCTATTCCAACACCGATGGCGTCGGTATGAACTTCGGTAGGAGCCTAGGGGTCAAAGTGCCGAAGTATAGGTTCTGACGTCAAAAGCAGCTTCAGCTTACAGAAAGCTGTGTCACATTCAGACGCCCACGTAAAGAGAACATTTTTCTGAAGTGGCGATGTCAAAAGGTTGGCTGTGTCAGCGAATCCAGGTATAAAACGGCGAAAATAAGAACAAAGGTCTAGAAAACTTCGAAGCTCCTTGACAGAACGTGGCTCTTGAAAATCGCTGACTGCTCTGATTTTCCGTGGGTCGTACCTGACGCCGTCTTTATCGACCAAAAGGCCCAGCACAAGCGTTTAGGTGTCTCCGAATCGGCACTTCTTGGAATTTAGGACTACGCCAGGTTTTTCCAAAGAGTCAAGGAGAGTGGCTAAGTGACTGTTGTGCTCCCTGAAGGTTCATCCAAAAATAACGAGATCGTATAAGTAGCACATGCATATTTCCAATTTGAGTCCGCACAGAATAGTGTCCATGAAGCGTTCAAAGGTGGCCGGCGCATTGCAGAGCCCAAAGGGCATTACGTTAAACTCAAATACTCGATCAGGCGTTACAAAAGCAGTTTTTATTTATTCTTAGGGTCCAAGAGAATTTTCCAGTAGCCTGATCATAAATCAACGGAGCAAACGTAAGATGCTGAGTGGAGGCAGTGTACGGCGTAGTCTATGCGAGGCAGCGGCTAAACATCTTTCTTGCTTATAGCATTGAGACGTCGATCATCTACGTAAAATCGCCATGAACTATCCTTTTTTTTCACAAGAATGACAGGTGCTGCCCAGGGACTGCAGGATTCTTGAATGACGCCATTTCTCAGCATTTCCTGGACTTGCTCGTTGATTACACGTCACTCGGACGGGGAAACGCGATAAAGCTTTTGGAGAATTGCGCGTGCTCCTCCAGTATGTATTGTGTGGTGAGTCCGGGTAGCAGGAATTACAGGACACCGTTCCTGCTGAGAGAAATCAACAACACTCGCGTGCTTGGAGAGACGATCGACTACGGCGCGGCGTTCATCCGGTTCAAGTGACTTGTTAATCATGTCGAGAAGCTTGGAGGAGTCCATCGGGTGAGTGTGAACGGATGCACCTGACTATTCAGTAAAAACGGCTTGCAAACTGGATGTATACTCAGTTCCGTGGGCAACAATGAGACCACGAGGCAACATTACTGGTTCGCTGGAATAGTTTACTGTCCACAACTGGGACTGACCCCGGACAACTGAAATGACGGCATGGGGAACTAGGACCTTCTTCTTGGCACAATTCTGGGTTGTAGGCTCTACTACAGCGCCGAAATCACGCACAGTGGAGCCCGGCCATGCAACTCTCACAAATAGGGCTCACCGCGCGGGAATGATTGTGTCCTGTAAAACGCTAAGTGTGCTCCGATGGCAAGCAGTGTCTTCAACAAGGGCAGAGAAAGCAGCCCCATCAATAAAAATTTATCCATTTTTACAGTCAACTTTGGCACCACACGGCTTCAAAAAAATCAATCCCAAGTATCACGTGGGGCGTTGAGCGTGGGAGCATTGTGAACTACGCCGTGAAGTACTGACGTCCGAAACAAAGATTCAACGAGCATACGCCATGAGGTCACAGCGACTCACCACCTACGCCGCTAAATGTAGTCACCTTGTCCCAACTAAACATCACCTTACGTCCAAGCCTATTTTTAAAATCTGTACTCATCACAGAAACTGTAGCCCCGGTACCGACTAAAGCCAATGTTCTACACCGTCAACCATAACTCCAACTTAGATTTTGAGCATGAGTACGGGCGAAGGTAATTTAATTGTAGACAGTCCGGTCGGAAGTATAGTAGACATGGTTTGCCCAGCGACCTCACCTTCATTGGTCGCGCTACCTAGTTTCCCGGCGGCGGTGACCTACGCCGAGTCGAAGGCGAACGTGGCTGGCGAAGGGTAGGCGGTGTAACGCTGCGGTCTGAAGCCGGTGAATCGTGACGTGCCGGTGAATTGTCATGTGTCGGCGGTTGTACCACGGAAAATGAGCTCGTCGGCCAGTGGTCATCGAAGCGGGAATCCCCAGCCTGAGAGCGGTAGAACACGCGTGGGGGCTAGTACCTTGCTCCTTGGGGTCGACGACGGCAGTAGCGGGATATGTGGCCTGCCACGCCACATTTGTAGCAAGCAGGCGGTTCGCGCTCATGGCCAGTGGTGTATTCGTCATACGCGTCATGGAAACGTCGAGGATAATTGGGTCATTGGGGACGGCGACGGGAATGCTCGGAACCGTAGCCGGCTGAGTCGTGGTCATGAACAAGTCAAGAACTTTCTCTCCCAGTGACAAAGTTCCAGTCATTGATGCCGGCGTTGGAGGGCTAGAGAGTGTTCGCCTGCACCTCTTGGATAAACTAGTCTTCCCGCGTATGCCCTCGGTCGACATTGTCTTGGTATGTCTGGTGCCGCGCCAGTTCTTCGCCCACGATGCGGCGTGTAGTGTCAGCCAAGTCAGGCGGAGGGTTATCGTCAAAACTTGCGACGCTGGTGACGTTGGTCAAGCGGCCGAACTTGGGGGTAATGCGGAGGGTTTCCAATGCCTCAAAGGTACGACATTGCTGTATTACGTCCTCCGCGGACTCCAGTTTTTCCCGGCTTCTCAGGAAATGGTAGACGTCTTCGGCTATTTCTTTTAAAAGATGACCAACTTTGTCTTCCTCCGACATCTGTGGGGTGACGATTCCACACAGCTTTAGTACTTCCTCGATATATGTGGTACATGTCTCCCCGAGAACGTGAGCCCGCTGAAGCAGCGTCTGCTCTGCTTTCTTCTTCTTCGTGGCAGAGTCGCTGAAACGGGCTAATATCTCTTCCACAAATCGGTCCAAAGTTGTAAGCTTCTCTTCCTGGTTTTCAAACCGCGTGAGCGCTGTTCCATTCAAGAAAACACAACGTTCGAGACTTAAGCAGAGGTGTCCCAGCGGTTGTAGCCACTCACCCTTTTGAAGTGTGTCAGCCCCTCCTCAACGTCTTCTTCCTCGTTCCCCAAGAAACATCGTGGTTCTCCTTGGGGATGCCAGCTGGCCATTGGCGCCGTTTGCGGCTGATGACTATCACCGCGCGGAGGCATGGTACAGAGCGTTTGTGGCAGGCCCGGAAGACGTTGGCTTCGGCGCAAGCCTTGTAGTTTCGTTGTTGCGTACCCCGCACCTTTCCCACTCTGCTACGTCCGGGAAAGGTTTATTTGCAGAACGTTGGCTCTTGAGGCGGAGGGAAAACTGGTGCGCCGACTGTCCAAACCGTCGAGAGGTCCCAGCTTCTTTCTTCTCTTTTACGAACGTCACCATTCTTCCTCTTCTTCAGCTTGGAGGCCGGAGTTACTAGAAGAGAAACTACATTCCACATGCGTGACAGTATAGTGGTCCATTCAGGTATCGCGAGGTACTACCACTACTGTTCGATACATTGAATTTGGCACATAAAAAATTCAACCTTACTGCCGTAATTTATACCTGTTATGAAATTGAACATCGGGTTATTTGGCAAGTAGTGCGATTGGCATTCTTATATGCGTCGTATCAGTAGTCTCTAACGGTCAATGAAGTTAATTTGACAAGCTCCTATTTTTGCTTGCACTCCGTAGACTCGCCAAAATAAACATACTTTTCAGCGTTTATCCAGGCGAAACCGCGGTATTAGTTTTGTAAAGCTTGAAGGAAGAACAACCATATACACTTTGCGGTTGCCGCACCAACGAACAGCAGTGACGTAAATAGAACGCGCTACGTGATTGGAATGTCCAAAGATTAGAATTCAAACCAGTTTTGGTTGCTTTTTTGTGAAACAACGTGCTGGCGTTGTTGTTGCATTGGGAATTCTAGATATCTCAGTAATCAGCCTACCGAACGTCTGCCATGTTTTCGGCTGTAACATGCGTCATATAAGCCTACCAGCACGGCTTGGAATCGTAGCAGTGACTAGCCCAGGTGTGCGTAGTGGATAAACGACGTTCACGTCACTGCAGACGCTCAAATGCGATATGCTTTTCCCCCTTAATTCGAGCTTGCCTGGCTCGTGCCTGTATTGTAAGAGTTGCACTTGCACCAGGCAAGGGCTACGCTGATTCAGCATTGTTCCCGCAAACAGTCGGTTCTTTGTGGCAACACCACGCCCATGAGAACTCGCCAGGCGTCAGTGTCTGCACCCGTTCTGAAAACTCGCTCGTTGAGGAATGAACGTTACGGCGCAAAAATAGTGAATTCCGAAAAGAAAACATTGCCCAAAAACAAATATATCAACTTAAGGAGTGCACTATCTAGATTCGACCTTGCCACTTGAAAAATAATACACTTGTGCTCCAGACCACTCCGCCATATTGCAGCGTTGCCGGGGTCGAAAATACAAGGTATATAATATATACCATCCTTAAATTTTTGGTTACTTTTAGCATTTTCAGCAGCCTAGATGACTATTTCTTGTATAGCGCTTGTGCAGTAAGCGTCTCCCAATTTCCAACCGTCTAGCAACTGCATTACTCAGACGGAAAACCGCTCGTAGATGTATAGTCGTGTGCTCACCGTTATGCTAATTCCCCCAGCGCAAAAAGTGGTTCTCGCCACCTGATTTTACGCCGTACAATAAACCTTTAGGTTGATTTTAATTCCTTAGTACCTATACTAACTTCGATGACTCTTCTACCACGTTCAAATGGCCTTAGATTTTTCTACTTCCGTACCTGTCAGCGTTTAGGGACTTGGACTTAGAGCTTGATACAGTTTACAAACTAACACACTTAAGGCGGATTTTTCTGGGACAAAACGTGTCGTTGATTAGGTTCAACTCAGGGAATGAAGCCCCGCCGGCCGGATTATGTGGGAGGGTCGGCAAGCCATGCAGTAGCTCAGTCAAGCTAAGCCATTGAGGTTTGAGGTCATCCGAAATATCACAGTAAAGAGGCCAGGAGGATGCCGAGAGGGGGACAGCATTTTGAATTGAGGTTTCTACTGAATGAAGTCGCATAAACGCAGCGAGAGTGGTCAAAACATTGCCTATAGACCCCAGACGGCAATTTGCGCTAGTAATCCCGCAATGCGCTAGTAATCCCGCAAAGAGTGGGCATAGCGAAGTGAGCAAAACAGCAATTCTGACCATGTGTGTTCCTTTTGCTATCCCAGGCTAGTTGCAAACACAGCTGCGTACGTTCAAGTAATAGGTTTTTGATTGTTGTGCCATGCCCACAAACGTACATCTGTATTATGTATGATTTTTTTTATGCTTGCAAGCTTATGCTTTGTGGAGATGTAGAACTGAGTCCCGGTCCTGAAATAGAAGAGATGCTCACTGAAATCATGGCGCAACAAGGAGAAATATTGAAAAGCATAATCGATTTGAAAAGCGAACAAGCTGTCCAAAAATCCTCTCCTGCGGTTAGAGCTGAAAAAATTTCTGTGGTAGAAAAACTTGTTACCGCAACAAAACACTGAACAAGCAAGATCGATCAGTTTGATTCAAGCTTAAAAGAACTAAAAACGTCCGTAGTCGCAGCATAAGAAGAGATTGTTCACATAGAAGACCGTAGCCGCCGTTAAAATGTAGTAATATATGGTCTTGTAGAAAAAGGGAATGAAATGGAGGATCGTCTAAAAATGATGCCGTTAATGAACTATTTGGCAAAAACCTTGGCATACAGTGCATGTCGATTGGACGTATGCACAGACTTGGAAGGAAAACTGGCCATCATCCCGTAATTATGTACCTACAGGATTACAACGAAAAGCAAGAAACACTAAAGAACGCCAAGAAGCTTAAAGGTACCGAAGTATTTATCCAAAGTCATTACTCCCGCTGCACGTTCCACAGTGCTAAAATTTATAAGGCAAACAGCAAGAAACCCTATCTTTTGCACGACCAGCTCCGTATTGATGATGACACGTTCATCTGAAATGACAGCACCAATTGCCGCGTAAATGTTCCAAACATTAGCCGTCTAAGTTCATCACCAGAAGTTAGGCCCCTGGAAAATGCCTGACAAAACCCTTCCCCGCGTAATCATACCTTGAATCTTCTGAATATCAACGCGCGAAGCACTATCAACAAAGTTGTTGAACTAGAGAGCACATTGTTAGCATACTCTCCTAACATCACGGTCTTGACAGAAACTTCGCTGCAGTAAGGTGTCAGTGATGCTGAAATTGTTTCTCGCAACTTTAAAGTGTATAGAAGGGACATACCTTCGCGTGGCGGAGGTGTCGCTGTTATTCTGAGCACTCACGTGATGGTTACGCCTTTAAAACGCATAAATGACCACGAAAGCTTATGTTCGAAACTAAACGTGTTTGGAAGTTCTATCATTTTAGTAGCGGCCTACCACTCTCCGTCTTGAGATGACAATTTTTTGTCTAATATTTTTGATTTTTGTGTTGAATATTCGGGAAGCAGCCTAATACTAACAGGGGAAGTTAATTTACCTAATAAAAATTGGTCCAAATTGAGCTTTTTTTTAGGGTTTAACGCGCCGATGCAACGAAGGCGATAAGGCGCGCCGTAGTGGAGGGCTCCGGATTAATTTTGACCACCTGGGGATCTTTAACGTGCGCCGAAATCTCGTACACACGGGCGTTTTTGCTTTTCGCCTCCATCAGAAAAGCGGCCGCCGCGGCCGGGAATTGAACCCGCGACCTCGTGCTCAGCAGCGCAACGCCTTAGCCACTGAGCCACCGCGGCGGGTGTCCAAATTGAGCTCTTCATCCTAAAATGATCAGGTTGTTTTCGATATAATGCTGGCATGCGGTCTTGAACAAGCTGTGAATGTGCCGACGAGGGTGCAGGATCACACATCGTCGAAATTAGACCTCGTGTTTTATAGCAAATGCCTTTCTGACGTACATGTATCTGTTGATGATGGTCTATTTGATCACAAATTGGTTGTCTTCACATGCCGTTTTGGTAATCAATTCGACAATATGCACAGGAAACAAAAAGTGTTTAAAAATGTTTTTAGAGCCTATGACGATAGAATTCTAGATTACCTTGATCAAGCCTTTGATCGCTTTTCTGGTGATGATGTAAACTATCTTTGGAATATCTTCCGGTCAATTTGCTGCTATTGCGTCGACAATTTTATTTCAAACAAAACAAAGAGCAACATTCGAAAAATCCATGGATAACTACAGAAATAATACAAATTGCACAGAAAGTAAAGCGCATGAGAAAGCGCTACTCAAAATGATGGCCATTTCAGAAATGAAAAATAACGCTTTCAGACAAAAAAAATTCCTTAAGAATGATTCAGCCAAGATTTGGTGCCACATAAAAACTAATCAATAGAAAACTGCTGATTGCATTGTGCTTGGCGATTAAATTATTCAAGATGCGAAACAAATGGCCACAGAGTTCAACCGTTACTCTCACTCTGTTTTTTTGCAATCCATCCTCATTGAATAGTGCCATTGGTAGTAATTCTGTTAAAATTTATCGTGACTTCATAACATTTAAAGGTGTCTTTTTCATGCTTCTGAACCTTAAAACAAAATCTTCTTGTGGCACGAAAACCTACGAAATGCTTTTTTATGTCATTACGCCGAATGGCTTTCCCGTTTCCTCGTAGTAATCTTTCACTTATCGTTATCCCAAGGCATTGTTCCTTTAGACTGGCGCATTGCTCGATTTTTCCCGTACTTAAAAAGGAAATATCACTTTTTGTCTAACTACAGACCAATATCACTTACGAGCACTTCTAAACTTCTAGAGCACATAATTTCTAACAATATGAATAATTTTCTAGACGAGCACAACGTACTATCACCATTCCAGCACGGTTTTTGTAAAGGTCTATTCGCTGCAACCCAATAAGTTTCCTGTATACATTCTCTCTCCGCAGTCCTAGATAAGTCCGGCCAAACTGACGTTACGTTCCTTGACTTCAGCAAGGCATTTGATAAAATACCCCACTCCAAATGAATTCACAAACTTAACTTGCGTGGTTTTCCATCGAGCATTGTTAAATGGGGTAACGTCGTATCTATCTTCTCGCACACAGTTTGTAGATATAAACGGTACCTAATCCAATCCTGTTCCCGTTAACTCCGGAGTTCCCAGTGTAGCGTCCTGGGACCACTACTGTTTTTAATATACATCAATGATATTACATCCTATGCCAAACATGGTGTTGAAATGCGGCTGTTAGCCGATGATTGCCTTCTGTTTCATTCAGTCGAATCCACAGATGACCAAGTATTATTGGACTAATGTAATGATGTAGTTAATACCTGGTGTGAGTGCTGGGATATGCACATAAACCCAGAGAAAACTATCTATGTGCATTAGTAACAAAAAACAACCACTAATTTACTGGTACAATAATAAAGGAACTCCCATTTTACTTACACAAAGTTATAAATATCTTTTCGTCACAATCCCCAACAATTTAATTTGGTCCTGCCACATTGAAAAGATTTGCTCATCTGCCCGTAGAAAATTAGGGTTAATAAGGTACACTCTCAAAAGCTCTCCCCCATAGAACTAAACTCCCCACATTTAATACAATAGTCCGGCCTTGTTTAGAGTACGTATCTGAAGTCTGGGATCCGCACACTAAAAAGATATTAACAATCTCGAGAGAGTCCAAAGATTAGCTGTTTGGTTTATTTACAATCGGTTCCGCCAGTCTGACTCCCCGACAGAAGAAATAATTAATAACAAAATTCCAACTTTGTAATCCCGCAGGAAACTAGCGAAACTTTAATTTCTTTTTCACCTATCAAGGAAAAACAGTATCATAGACCTTTCGCACGTGCTCAATCCGTTATCTTCGCGTCCTACAAGAGGATACTATTCTTACAAATTCACACCTATCTTTGCACGCACTAACAGCTTTAAGCACTCTTTTTCCCCTCGCACAATAACGGACTGGAATGAACTGCCGCACCATATGTTTGAGTCTGGAAATGTACTAAAGTCTCTGCAAAATTACTTTGAAGTGTTATTTACGTTACTTGTGAATATTCTGCATACCTGTCTGTTTTTTTTTCTTTCTTTCTTTCTCTACACCTGTACGGCTGTGTAATTGGTCATATCATTATCGTTCTACCACCTCCCACTCCTGCGTGGGCCATTTTGTATAGCCTGCAGTATTTTATCAATAAATAAATAAATAAATCACCAACGCGGTGTGTATACCATGGCGATGGTAATAGCCGTGGTTAAGTTTCCAGTACCCTCTCAATCCTTAGTTCTCATGCGGAAATGATACGAAGCTATGTTTTCAGGGCAGCATTTAAAATCTGGCAAAGTGTTTGACCAGCACAAATTGTTCTAGTGTGCGTGGTATCTTACAACCAAAACTCGTTTGTAAATGATTTCCAGGTAATTGGGGAATAAAAATCGATCAACAAAAAACCAAAAAAGAACAAAAAACAAACAAAAAACCTGGCAGGGGTAAATTATTTGTGTAGATGAGGTTTACAAGCGGGTAATTGACTCTAAGCATTGCTGTTTTGTGTACATTACCGCGTTCGTTCGGTGGTCAGAAGAAACTTTATCGTCGAACTTTGGGTCCAAAATATCACAGAACTCAAGCTACCTTCAGCATCCGGGTGCTGAGAACGTGTGCGGATGCAGAAACCGCAACAGAAAATAGCTTGAATCGGCACGCAAACTGAGGCTCGATAAAACCTTAGAGAAAGGCAATAATCAGCCGTAGTACACGCAGGAAAAAAAACATTGTGACAAACTTAACTGTGATGGTAAATAACGAGGGAACCACTTATTCCATATAAGACGCCCTATTGTGTCAAAATCTACCAGAATCGACATAATATTTGCGGGAGCGTTATTTCTGTGTTTCTATTAGGCACCCTGCTTTTACGATTTGAAGGGTGACTTCAAGGGCGTGCTCATAATGTCAGATCGTGGCAGCGCTCTATTGAAAAGAGTAGGTGCACTCCAAAGGGTAATGAAATATCGTCCATCTATTTTGTATTTAGGTTTGACAAGCTTTCTGATGCTGGCTCTGCGCAACAGCTAGCGTTCCAATTACACATCTAATGGACAAAGAAGTCCCTCAGGGCACACAGAAGGGCCTTCCGGCGAGCACAAGGTCAGCTAGTTCAATGTCTGCTATGAAGTCGGAGCTTATGAAGGTTTGGACATAAGGCAACGCAAGAAAATGATGTTCACGTCAACATCGCAGTCTTTATGAAAGTACACGTCAGTCGTTCATCTTCGTTCCCATTTAACATAGGCAACGGCGTTGCTTGTGGTCAAACGCTTAATGAATAATGTCGAGGTTCGGCAGTGCCCGAAACCAGGCCGACGGGCTCCGTCTAAGGGAATTTGTGCCTTTCAGACAACAAAATTCCATTGGTTTCGTCTTATACTTCTGACAACACCTACGCCTAATTTCCCATTTTAATGTCTGTTATCTCTCTGAAAGGGAGGTAGTAAAATCATATGATTGCCAAGAAGAAGGGGGGAAACGAACAGTTGGATGTATTTATTTAAAAAGGGATCTAAAAAACAGCTTGAGGTTACTTTCCCACGCAGAAAGGTAATAGTTTTTCGAACACCGGGAAGAAATATTGATTTTTTTCGTATTTAGGAAGTGGCATTCCAGGAAAGCATAGTGGATATCACAACTGTTCCATAGTTTTCTTCTAGCGGCCACCAGAAGATTTTCTTTACACAATAAACAGCGAACATGAGTCTTTAAAACACAGCTATCCTGTCTGGTGGGAGCGTGAACGTATTATTAGTTCCGCTTGACATATTTAATGATAAAATGAAAATGAGGTCGCCACATAGGATTAGCTAATTAATAAGGGCGCAAGAAAGACAATATCGCTGCTTTATTGGAACCCCCAAACGAACGTGAAGGGTTGTCTGTCTCATTAGCAGTGAGCTCCAAAAGCACTAAGAAGGGTGGCGATAGGGTGCTTCCTATGCCTTTTGAAAGGGCCTCCATTGCTTTGAAATTAAGGACTAGGCCCCAATCGGGCTCGCAAGAAGTATGTCTAACGTAAATTTACATAACGTTCTTGTTGCTTTTAGGGCTATTCAAAGATTCAACCTTTATATTAGAATCGTGGAAGAGAGGGGGAATATTTGGCTGTGATTAGGTCAGCCATTATTCTTACTTTGAAGTCAGAGACGTAGTCACAAATTGCACAAGAAGAATACCATGAAGGCGTAAATTTAAGGGACGAAAAAACACTTATCTTTTGCCGCGAAGGCACCCTCTAAAGTAGCTTGGAAACGTCACCTACAAAATTCACCCCCCAAAAACCCGACGGACACACGTGTGATCCTCGCAAAGAATTAGGCGGGATTTAAAGCTTGGCTGTCACGGCTGGTAGTAATAATGTAGGCGTTTCTTCCCCTGCGAAATTATTTGCTGCGATCTCAAAAGATCAACGAGAAAAAACACTGGACGTTAAAAAACCTTACGGCATCAGTCGCAATCCCCTCGCCATTCAGCTTTCTCCGTCGCCCAATATCCTTATATAAAAATACCAGATGTGATCGTATACTGATAACACAAAGAACAAAGCAATTTATTTCTAAGAGCCGGAAAGCATAGGTGTTCAATGTAAAATATTACAGCAGTAAAAAGTAAAGCTTATATCGTGCTGCCAAACAACTCACAGCAGGTATTCAAGTTGGGAAATGTATTTAAAATGCAGAGTATTTCTTTAACTCACGATGTCACCCGGCGTTGGCGTGCCTCGGCGTCCGCAACAGCCGTTCTAGGGGCGCCCTCTCCCCCACTTCTCCTCGCCTGCTCTCCGCTGCTCCTCGCGTGTTCTCTGCGTGCTCGGATCGCGTTCAGCAACAGGTGGGGGGCGCATGCGTCGTAGTTTGGCGAGGGAGCAACAACAGTTGTGGCGTGATCGTGACGTAGTCGTGACGTGGTCGTGGCGCGGTCGTGCCGTGATGGGGCGGTTCTCGGCGTTCGCTCTCGCTGTCAATTTCTTTCGAACCAGATAAAATCGGGTATGTGCGCCCCCGAAAATGCTCTGCATTTGACCGTGCCCATCGCGAGGGGGATGTTTTATAAAGGCATTTAATGGGCCTCTTTCGCGCTCCTCGGTCCTACAGCCCTTCGAATAGAACCCAGCATTTCTTTTTTCCTGTTCAGCTGCGAACTGCTGATAACTAACTTGTATTCATTCACCGATTTGAAACTGAGGTTACAGCCCATTTTATATAAGAAAAAAAAACAGTCGTTGTTTGCGCGTCATTAAAATGCCGACACGTAACAAAATACTTCGAAAAAAAAACATTATGCGCTTAAATGAAGATGCATCAACTCCCTCCTTTATTTGGGGGCTGGAGACTTTGATGCATGTTTTCGAATTGGGGATATAAACGCTTTACTCCAGCAGATATTCCATTGTAATAAGCAGCTGTTTTATCGAAGCAGGTTGAACTAAGTCTAAGGTTCAAGTCTAGAAACTCCGAGAATAGTTGTGGGTTTTTCGAACTTCTTTGTGTTGGCTGTTCCTCAGCGTTCAGCGGCTAGACATTTAAAAACAGTAATGGGGCTTAATTTCGCATGGGAAAGAAGTCAACAGTCCCTAGGTGTGCAAACATGAATTTTGGCACATTTAACCTAATTGGGAGATATTGGAACACCAGCCTTCATCATCATCCCAAGAGGCGACTGAACGTATCCTGTTGACTTTAACGAAATACTGCAACTATAACGTAATGTGATGCGATTCTAAATTTTCTTAAAGGATTTGTTTTAACTGCTCGAGCTCTGTTTCAAAACGGAGTTATTGCAAAGTGTTGGTATTGACAACCATCCGCAAACCTCGTAATATTACATACAGAACACGTGAAACTTGAGAAATTCTCACAAAAATGGTGGTTCAACGGCTTCCTGGCACAAATGCGGGTTACCGCTTCAAGGTTAACTTCCCGGCGCCCAGCAGCTTCATAGTCGCGCAGCGGGACGAACGCACCTATCTTGCTTCTGCACCATAGCAGTGGTTAGACCTTTTATTGCGAAAGCAGGATGGACCTAGACTAGCCAGTTTCGCCATGCGTGAGAGTTGTACCTTGAAGTGCCACCAGGTGACTCGCCGCTGGGGCGAGGGGTGCCTCTCGTCAAAGGGCGAGTGTCGCCGCCTATCGAGTGCAGCCCCTCAAGCCTCCTTCATTACGCCGCGACTTGTAGCAAAAAGAACGAGGGAGGCAAAAGGTCGCGAGGGAGGAGGACGCCGAGGGCAGCCGCGGTGTGAAGAAAGGAGCGAGGACGCTGGTCCGTCTGTGCCCAAGTTGTTTTGCCGGCGTGGGCCCAGTGGGCAAGCTGCGTCGGACCGTCCTGCAGACGCCAACGGCTTGCTCATTAGTGAAGGCGGAAACGTGAGTATGAGCGCGCAAAGCGGTAGGCGGAAACAAGTGAAAAAATGTTTACCATCTTTCCGTAGGGGAACCCTGAGTAGCACGCGAATCAGCCATGAGGCCGACTCAAGTTCCCATTAGTTTTCAGTTATATGGCGTTACCGGCGGCGTTGCCGGTGGCACTCATCGCGGCGTTGCGGTAGGAGAATGAGGGGGCGCGTCATTTATACCGCGGAGCTGCAGTGGCGCCCCAGCGGAGTATGCAGCGGCTACCGTCGTGCCTCTAACCGCAAGCTGCTTCGCATTATCGCACGCGGAGCCGCAGTTGTTGCCATTCGTTGCGCAATCCCGGAGAGGAGAGTAGCTTCGGAGACGAGAGGAGGAATGTCGGAGAGGAGAGGAGATGAGACAAAGAGAGGAGAGTAGGGAGAGGACGATGCACATGCGCAGTTGGGGTGTGGACGCCGTACAACGGCGGAGGGAACAGGCACGGCCATAAGCTGCTTCGCATCTAAAAGGGCAACTTCGGGGACCTAAGCTTCGGAAGAAGGATGCAAAAAGATGAAAGTGACGAGCTTATGCAGCAATGGACGCCTTGCCTTCGACTTTTTCGACGGCTTCGAAAACTGACGGTACGACGGTAGTTAGTGCTCGCAGTACGGAACATTCGACTAGACATATCGTTCGGTTGTCAAACTATGCTTCGACAGATTTCGCTTGCATAATTGGCCCATCCGAGCTAAGTCGCCGCCAGTGTTTCTCGAACAGAAGGTTCAGCTTTAGGTCAAAATTATTTCGGAACCCGCCACTTCGCGTATCTCATACCCCGTGTAGCCTCGGCGCGTATCTCATACCCCGTGTACATACATTTTCAGATGCGAAAGTCACTCAAGCGTCGCATATTGTGAAACAGGCAGGAGAAACAATACTTGAAATATGGTAATACTGATTTATAAAAGCGCAATGTTATATCTGCCTGACGCAATTAAATTACAATAAACAAGAAAATAATAAATGCAAGATAGACAAGGTGTGCTAAGAAATTAACATGTTTTTACGTGAGAACTTACGTACAAACTTTAGCAATCTTCTACAGGTACCTTAATTATACAGGCAAGACCTTTCAACACTGCCAAATACACATACGCTCATTCGAAATATAAATATTAAGAATTGTGTTTGGACAGAATGCGGAACCTAGTTTAAGAATCACTATGAAAATTAAAGAAACAATAGGTAACCACCTGCATCTCCAGATTTCCGGGTTCAAAATTGTGCCTCTTGTCGCTGAGAATGAGGTTGTACGCGGAGAATGAACGCTCGACGTCGACAGATGTGATTGGTGCGTACTTATACTTGGGAAGATTCCATGGGTTAATTGACACTGGGATCCTACAGTGCTCACCAGCAAGGACTTCTGAAGTTTCTTTAAGGACTGAAAACCCCTTGGTTTTGTCCAAGACCGATTGCAGCTTCGCACGTGCCTTTTCGGCGACGGGTCCTTTGGGAACGGTGGCGATTTTTTCCTGTGCGTGGAGAATTAGCGCAACGTTCATAACAAGAGTTTCTGCCGCACTTTCACGTTTTTTGATAGAATCCGCTAAGAACGTGAAGTTGGCGCAAAGGTACGCGAGGTCTCCTGGAAGGCTATTCACGGAGAGGACAGCTTGAGCCTTTTTGACTGCAACACTCTCGTCAATTGGAAGGCCGTTGATCACGGCCTTGATGTCCGAAAAGTAGCAGTTGTAGTACTCAACAGCTTCTAACCACGTTCCCTATCGTGTGACGACGGGTTCTGGCGGAAGGGGCACATCGGTCAGCATCTCCTTGAAGACGTGCACGCGAGAGGGTGCCTTCAGGAACACGGCCTTGGCTGAACCAATAAGCTCTTTGACGTCAGTGAAGTGCTTCCTCAGTTCTCGCAAACACGATGAAGCGCATGCGATAGGCAGGCGACATGGAGCATCTGCGGGCAGAAGGCCTTCAGGAGATGAGCGGCCTTGTGTATGTAGGCTGCAGCGTCTGTGTAGAGCAACAGAACCTTGGTGGCCTCGACTCCTGTAGGGTAAAGAACCTGTAGGGATTCGTTTACAATAAATGCAACAGACTCCCCATTTGTTCTCTCCAAAGGTTTCGAACACACGAGGAAAGTCCTTGTCTTCTCGTGCGCCGCGAGCTTCCCAGCAAGAAAGTGAGCGACAAAGTGCCCTTTGACGTCTGTTGTTTCGTCTACGGAAATCCAAATGCAGGAGTCGCCAAGCTCTTCTCGGATTCTTGCTAATGTCTGTTCATACAAAGGCCGGAGGTAGTTCTTCCTCAAAGTAGACTCAGACGGCACGTTGAGATTGCAGTATTTCTGTAGAAATTGTTTCAGCTCGGGATTTTCAATTTTGGTCCAAGGGATGTTTGCGGCCACCAGGGCCTCGCACAAATCAACGTTGAAAGCGTTCGTCTTGTCGTCCTTGAAGGCTGTTGTCAAAAAAGACTGTTTGGATGTTGAGAGCTTGTCCCGCTTAAGGTTTGCCAGGTGACCTGCCGTCTTCTCATGCTGAGGCAGGTTGTACTTCTTCTCGCAAGGAATCTGCACAAATGAGTTAAGATTTCTTAAATACGAAGCGTATATTCAACATCACAGCGCAGATAAACATGCTAGCATACTAAGCGTCTTGACATGCTTACAGAAGACAAATAAATACGATAAGCATCAATAATCATTCTAACTTCCGCAGAGAAGCGCTCGAACACCCCTGCTGCGTCCTATTTGATGGTATAACTGCACTTGAGCACCGCGCTGCTGCGCGTGTCATACCACCAAAACGTACTTGAAAAACAAGAAGGTGAGATTCCATTGACGTTCTGTTCAACTCACTCGGCGCGCACCATCAATAGCCTAAATTTCACGGTGGCACGGCGGGGGAGTAAGATACCAGATTCAATTGCGTGTTAACTTAGCGTGGCGTACTTCGGTAATTCTGGCTAGCGTCTCATGTAATTAACCGAGTAGCTACAAGGTGGACTTCGATTTAACGGATGTCCAGTGCATATCTTAAAAATACGCTCCGTTCATCAGCGCTAGTTTTGAAACATCGTCCTCCAGTACCAACCGATCAATTGCTCGTTTGATTAAGAAATTTCTGGATTTTCGCTTAACGCAGCACACAGGGACGGTACATAAAAATGTGAATCTCCTTCTCAAGGTATCTAAAATATTTCATTTCAATAATCTCAATGGTATTGAAAGTTTAGAACTTATAAACAACGCTAGCAATCAAAATAACCAACGTTTGAAAAAATGCAGGCACCGAAAGGAACGCAGTCTGCCGTATTCAAAATACACATGTGCCTCCTTTCTTTTCTCAGAAGAAGGGGCAGTATAAATAAAAAGCAATAACAGCGAATCGCGGCCATGACGCCCAGGCGCCAACCAAGGTGGCGCAATGGACAACTTAGCATAGTTTCGAGTTCGACCACGGCCCCTGGATCAAGCGCACTTGATCGAGGGGCCGTGGTTTCGAATAACACATGAAACACTCACGCCACGTAAAAACTCGTCGGCTCACCTTTTTTCCGCACGGTTGGCAGAAAACGGTCTCTCCATTTTTCTGTAGCATGGTGAGTTAAGTGTCCACTGTCGGATCAACGCACTTCTGGGCGTCTTCCGTTTCGGCATGGCTGAAAAGGGCAGCGAAGAAAGCCAGACCGTGCACGTTGAAAGACCGGACCAGAAGGGAAGAGTGCCTCCTGTTGGTCGGGTCCAATCGCCTAGAGCCAATTTCTCCCCTGGTGGTGAACCTTTCAACTAGTAAATTACAAACAAGATCGCCCAATCGCCTAAGCGGCGGCGGCGGCGGCGTCGGCACAGGTGCGTCTCTCCTCCACTCTCCTCCTCTCCTCTCTCCGATAGCGAACGCGGTCTCAGTCGACGGTCGTCTGTGCTCCGTTTGCACTCTCTCCCAGTACTCGACGATAGCTTGATGCGACGGTTCCTTTAGAGAATGGATTGATTGATTGTGGGGTTTAACGCGCCGACGCAACGCAGGCGATGAGGCGCGCCGTAGTGGAGGGCTCCGGATTAATTTTGACCACCTGGGGATCTTTATCGTGCGCCTAAATCTCGTACACACGGGCGTTTTTGCTTTTCGCCTCCATCAGAAAAGTGGCCGCCACGGCAGGGAATCGAACCCGCGACCTCGTGCTCAGCAGCGCAACGCCTTAGCCGCTGAGCCCTTTAGAGAATCAACCCAACGGAAACACCAATGGAACCACCCAGATGCGTTGCATCACACCAGGGTTCCCGCGAGGGGAGGTGGACGTAAATTTTTCCCCATCACTTTCTTTGCCCCTGACGGTATCATAGTTCCCCTGGGGAGTAGAGTTGTGCGTCCACCGCCAAGTCCTGCGGGAAAGCCACCCGTAAAGCATGCAGAAGCCGCCGCTCCGGTTGCACCGGCGCAAAGGGGGAGGCGGAGTGTTAAAAAGAGGACCAGGTTCAAACCCATAGAATTCAGAACAGTAAATATTTCCAGGTAGAATGAATAAAGGTATCAAATTGCACTCGAAAGCGAAACTTGACGCTACATAGTGCTGATTTAGGCGCCAATTTGAGAAAAAAAGGCATTTATAGGCATTTATCGGAGTATAGGCACCAACACCCAAAATAGGCATTTATAGGCACTATAAAACCACCATAAAAGCCATCCTTGACCTCCAATTCGTGCTCATATATCGAAATGGGGCGATAGGAACGCAAGGAAAAAAATAGGCATTTGCCTAAAATCCGGTCTCTAGTCATTAGTATAGTGGCCCACCGGAACATCGCCGTGTACCACCGTTAGTAACAGTATACCACATATATTCCTTATGAAAAGAGGCCCTCTACAGCTCCCTCGAAAGATAACACGAGAAGTATAGATTTTCCACTGCGAATGTTTTAAAGGCCATATTACGCGAAAATGCCCCGTCTGCGTCGGTTTGAATCAGCGATGGTTTTAAAAATCGCCGATGGTGGAAATGAATTACAAGCGAAGCGAGAAATAGGGTAAATTTGGGCCTGGGACTCGAACCCGGGATTTCCTGGGTGTGCGCCTAACACACCTCGATTGCGCCACGGCCAATCTTTGGCGCTATAGCTAACTGACGGGGACCTATAGGCAATGAGTAGTGACCTCCGACTTAAAAAAATGAAGAAAGCTCACACTAACACGTCCCCCTTGAAGACAGTGAAGCTGTACGCAACCTTCACGACCATCACGATGGTTTAAGTCCGCGATTGCAACCGGGTTGCTTCTTATTGTCTGCCGCAACGACCTTTACTCCAACTTGATTTCTTAAGTGTGATCTTTCCTTTTTTAAAAGTGATACCTATGAACATCCCCTTGTAAGGGATACGCTATTAAGTGTCTCTCGTTACGAGCACGAGCACGTTGTCCCATGACTAGGAGGAACGCTGGAGTATTTCTTGTTTGGAACGTAAAATACTTGCTCCGAACGCGAAAGACATGTCCAACGTGATATCCTATGACTATCACTCCCAAAATATGAAGGAAGATCACACTTACAGAAAAAGTGGTGGCGTAGAGGTCGTTGCGGCAGCGAAGAAGCCAATAGGCTTCAAGACCGTCGTTACAAAATGAGAATTTTACAGGTGGTCTGGTCATCCATATTAGCAGGGTGGAATGTTAAAGGATATTTTGGGTCCTATGCGGGCGTAAGTTTCTGAGCGGAGTTGATAAAAAAAATGTACATGTTGGATTGAAAGCGCACGAGCAACACGGACGAACGTGCGAACAGACGCTAATTCGGAGGAACAGGTTTGGAAAAAATTCGTAGAAATATATTGTATTAACGTAGTTTTCAGAATGCTCGTAATATCTTCCTTCTCGCCCAAGAAATAGGCCACGTGAAAGGTATTCGAAAGTTCACAACACTGTCAGGGACACATTCCTCAAGCGAATGAGAGGTGCTTGAAAAAGCAAGAGAACAAAAAAAAAAACACACAAAAAACCTTACTTGCGGAGCATGTGTCCTAGATAGGAATGCCCTTTCTCTGTTAAGTCAATGGCGGAAACGATAACATATCCATCGTCCATGATCGAAATGTGGAAGGCCTCTGTCCGTTCTGTAGTTGTTCTGTCGTGAGGCCTTCGTAAAATAAACGCATCCCAAGGAATATGTCAACAAACCCACATGGAACAATGCGGTTACCATTTCAGTCAGTCTATACATAGTAAATGCTCGTGAAATCGCCTGTGTGGACCTCTCGCTAACCCCGAAGGAAATAGCTAACTTAAAGGAAGCACGTGTTGGCACTGGACGGTAACATCGGGCGGGTAAAGTGTAGTATTGTGTTTTACATCCTGTTTATCTTGTTTATCTGCTTTTAAGTTGCTGTCTCACTATATCTTCCATGTATGTTAATGGTTCCCGTGTCAATAAACTATCAGTTGGAAGTGAATGCTGCGTATGTCCCTTACATATCCTTGTGTGTGTTTTTATTTCGCTGTAGCTTAAGCACCTTTCCGAGTCTCGCCTACGTACATAGGGCCACATGACGGCAATAACAGGTACACAATACACGTTGTCTATGGTACAAACGTAGAGCTGTATTTCATGCCGTACCAATGTTTACTTCAGCGTTTTGCGGGAGCTGAGGGTATTCGCTGTGTTTTGCCACATGTTTGAGTCGGGCCTTAGGAGAGAAAACTACTCTGGCACATACTGAGTGGCAAGGGGAAACAAACCATTGGAAATGTATGCATGTAGAAAAACACGGCTGGGTTTCTTTTTCCTTTGCTTGTTCAACAAACAAAGCCCTCAGATATCTTGTACAATACGAAAAGCAACCATCATTGTCACCCTCGTCAAACACAAAAGGTACGAAATGTCGCCTACTGTACAGGTCAAATGCATAATAAAACCTTATATTTGTTCGTGGTAAATTCAAACCCAGCTCTTTATATCAATATCCAAGTGCTTTACCGAAGCACTAATGCGAGGCCCAGTCACAGCAAGGCACTTATATGTTCGGCGCATGTCCCGTAAGAAGTGATGATGATGTCACGTGAGTAGAACAGGTGCACGACCAGGACAGTTTTAACGAGGGGAGGATGCTGGGTGAGTCGCTACAATACTGCTTTCCGGAGTTATTCGCATAAAAACACGAAGTAACTAAAGCGAATAAACATGCGATAACATTATCAACCAGTAAAGAATTCGGATACTGCGTAGTTTTCTCCCTTCAAAGCATGAAGCACCATTAGCTGTCCTTCAACTTTTATTATTACACACAATTTTATTTTTATTCTGTCCAACTTTGTTTTATTTATTTTATTTTACACCTGACTGCACGGGCTTTGTGAAGTTCTGAACTTGTACGCGAATGGCCAAATCCAATCCTGCACATCTTAGCCTTTCCACTTCGTAGCCAGAAGTCACGGATCTTCTTTTTAAACGCTGTACAGTAAAGGCGAAGAGAAAACAAACAGCAACAAGCCACATCTCTGTAATGATTAACTGCTCTAATATGAAGCTTATTATCAGATGTTTTGAGGGCGAGGGGGATAGTACGACAAGTAAACAGAATTTATCACCAAGAGAAATAACTGAACCTGCTACTCGGAACACACAAGCGTTGCGTCCGTGCCTCTGTAAATCATAGCTCCTTCGACACCATTTTCCAGCCCTGCATCCTCCAAGGAGCAATGTTAATCGATTGCGCATACCGAATGTATGACTATGCTGCAACTTGCAATAAAAACCACCCCCTGGGTGCTTCGTGGAATCACCGCTTCTATTCAACATCGCTATGAAAGACGATCCCCCTCTTGGAAGATATTTCGCATCAGATACACACGCACTACGTGGATGACTTGACCCCTTCCCCGATACGGGATCGATGGGTCAGCAACAAGACGCCATCGAAAGAGATGTCGAAGAGAGACATCGGTATCTCAGCCCCAGAGGCTTTCATTTTTCTCCCGAAAAATCCTCCCTTCAATCCTCCGCACTTAGACGGCAGAGGGTCATCAACAAAGCATCCCGGATACGGCACTTGCCAGGGCTTGGAAACCAGTTCCCAACGTCTACAATCACCGGCCGTCTTGATATTTAGAAATAGATGGGGTCTCGACACTATCCAACCGCATCACCGGACATTCTAATTTCTATCTGCTCATTCACCTAATATACCGTGTACCACATCTAAGGTTAACATGCAAACATATACTGCCCTACTCAATAAATGTTACAAGTGTTAGCCGGCTTGCCCATGGCACGTCTTTCTAATAAACGAAAAACACAAATTAACATTGCCCTGAGTCAAGAGTATATGAATTACAACATAACCAACTTTAAATAACTTGTGGCAGCTGGAACTAAGCATACCCTTGAGCTGAAGGTTGGCTGCCCTTCGCAGTACCCAATTAAATATTCCTGTGTACCTTGCAAGTCTCGTGTTCTGGCAATACTTGCAATGAAAATGTTTGTTGGTGTTACCACTAGGCATACAAGTTCGACCTCGGTTTAGCCGCACATGTTGTTTTGCCGTTATCCGTGGAAAAACAAGATGCGCACCTTATGTCTTAGACAATACCGGGAAGTTCGACGCTCATTAGCAGATGACACACCGATATGACCAAGTACAGGTTGCTTGCTTCTTTGTACATGAGAAAGGTACACAGCCTTTCCTAAAACTATTTCGATGACCTAACACGCAGAATACATTAAATATCTTCGACACTGTAAGACGCGAAATAGAATACGAATGCAAGATAAAACACATAAAATGGGAAATGAACATCAGGTAGGGAGGATTATTCGCGAAAACGTGCAACACAACCTATATAATTGCTTCGGACTAGGTGTGTTGGCTCATCATCGCTGCAAAATGCCTTATTATAGGTAAATATCGGCACATTACTTCTTAAAACGTTTTCGTCACCGCCGGAAATTAACTAATTTTTTTGGGTCAAGGAAAACATTTTCTTATTGCGTTATACATATTCGTTAGGCACATATTGCAGCAACGTAAAATGCAGATAATAGAACGCCCTTTCCAACAACCCAGGTTTTAATAATGTTTTAATAAGGGGTGATTTCAAGAAAAAATGATCAAATTTGAAAATTTTCTCCAGTGAGGGAAGCAAATAAAAAAAAGAAGTTGTGGAATACAAATCATAACTTGTAAAAAAATTCAAATATAAATTTGCAGTTGGTTGTTTCCAGTTTACTCTCATCTACTGACCCCCAGTAGTACCCTTGCTTGCAGGAATCTCGTGCGATGCTCTAAAATAGTACCCACCAAGCTTTCTCCAAGCAGCCGACGCGAGAGGAAAAGATTTCAGCACTGCGAGCCTCCTATATTGCCCCGCCACTCAATATGCCTAAAAGAAACAATACCAACACTACTGGAAACTTTGTGGGAAACGGCAGTTTTAGTAAGACGGGACACCAGACGTCTGGAATGAAATTGGCCGGTGAACAGCTGCCTGTGTTCAAGGCCCATTGAAAGGTGTCTAGTTGCTTCAAGTGATACACGACACCTTGGTGTTACCTTTGACTTCGAGCTCGAGCTGTTATAGCAGAAGCAAGGCGTGGGTGACATGGAACCATGATCAGTGTGCTTTTTCGAGTAACAGTAGCGGGCGACGAAAGGCGCAGTGGAAAATCGGCTAGAAGCCGGATAACTCCGAGTAGATGTTCGGTCTCGAGTTGATGTCCGAGTAGATGTTCGGTCTCGACGGGTTGGCCATAGCAAGGGCAATCGCCACTTGCTCTGCGGCAGCGGGTTTGTGGGTAACTACGGATGCTGCGTCACAGTAGTTTGCCAGCTGGGTTGGCCACGACTGCCACGTATTTGTTGGAGCGGCCGTACCGTGCTGCATCCCCGAACATCGACGTTCGCCGCCCTTCTAGTGGAATTTTCAGTAGTACCTTGGCCCTGGCCGCCCTCCTGCCTTCGTTAAATGGCGGGTGTACGTTGCGAGAGATGGGCCTGGTTTGGAAGGTTTCCCTCAACTTCCCATCGAGTTTTACTTCGTATACTTCGAAATCTTGGCCCTCCCTGTATGGCCCTCCCTGCTCTCGTAATTAGGAGTCTTTGCCTTTGGGATTCCCCTTTTGCTTCGATGATCTCTGCTAGTTTGCTATGTACGCCCAGTCTTTCAAGCTTTTCTGTGCTGCCGCAAATGGGCATACCAAGTACCCACTTGATTCATTTCCTGATGAGCGTGTCGAGGAGTTTTACCTCCTTTGTTTTGGCCCAGTCTACCACTGCTGCGACGTTGTTTACGTAACTCATTAGGAAGCGTTGTAAAGTCTTAGGAGGTGGTGTTCCGTACCCCCCTTGGCTGTTCGATACTCGTACGACGAGTCGGATTGTGTCTTCCGATTCCTTGGTACGATTTTCAATAGTTCACGCATTCTGTCCTCGAGATTGTTTCATTAGTTCCAGGACCCTCAGTGTGACTACGTTGGGGACAAAGGTCGGCAAACTCACTCATGAGTCCACTCACTCAGACTCATTTGGACTCAAACTCACGCATGAGTTTGAGTTTGAGTGGGCGCGAGGCTAGTGTGCAATGGTGAGTTTGAGCTTGAGTGAGTTTGAGCCGAGTGATCACGACTGAGTTTGAGTCCGATTGAGTTTGAGTCCATTTTGAGTTCTGAGTACATTTTGAGTTTGAGTCCATTTTGAGTTCTGAGTACATTTTGAGTGAGTCCATTTTGAGTTCTGAGTACATTTTGAGTTTGAGTCCATTTTGAGTTCTGAGTACATTTGAGTTTGAGTCCATTTTGAGTTCTGAGTACATTTTGAGTTTGAGTCCATTTTGAGTTCTGAGTACAATTTGAGTTTGAGTCCATTTTGAGTTCTGAGTACATTTTGAGTTTGAGTCCATTTTGAGTTCTGAGTACACTTTGAGTTTGAGTCCATTTTGAGTTCTGAGTACATTTTGAGTTTGAGTCCATTTTGAGTTTGAGTACAATTTGAGTTTGAGCTCATTTTGAGTTCTGAGTACATCTTGAGTTTGAGTCCATTTTGAGTTTGAGTCCATTTTGAGTTCTGAGTACATTTTGAGTTTGAGTCCATTTTGAGTTCTGAGTACATTTTGAGTTTGAGCACATTTTGAGTTTGATTACATATTGAGTTTGGAGTACATTTTGAGTTCTGAGTAAATAGGAGTTTTAAGTCCATTTGGAGTTTGAGTACATATGAGTAGCCTAGCAGGCAGCTATGGTTGGCTGTTAAGTTTCATGCGTCACTGTGGGCTCGGAATTCAAGTTACCTGCGGGTATGGCACCAATCGCGATCTGCATGATCGGTTGGGAGGGAGGTGGTGTCTGATTTTTTTTAGTTTCTTGTTGAATTTTTATGGCCATAAGCACTTGCTGTATACCTAATTTTCGCGGCTGGGCGCGTAAGTGATAATTGACTGGTGAGGTCATAAAAAAGGGTTGTCTTAACTTTTCCTCCTGACGGATCCACTAAGAGCGTGGGAAAGGGTGGTGGGAAAGCACACGGCGGCGCTGGCGTGCTGGTTGTTCGCCTGCTACTGTTAACGGCTTGATATACTAGGGGTCACAAAGGAAGAGGTGAGAGCCGGGGGGAAATGGGGGTGGGGGCTGTCCTTTCTACTGCTTCAAATGAATTAGCTGAATTGACTGGGCAGCGCCCCTTAAGACAGAATAATGACCACATTAGATTGGGTGAAAAGTGAAACTGATGAGGCTAAGGCGTGTAAGGTATCAAATGAAAGGTCCGGATTAACGGAATCACGCGGAGTAAATAAAAAAAATGCTTCCTGATTGTAGTCATCAGGCAGTCATAATGAGTCATAGATTGGGTTAAAATACAAAATGACGCTGCGAGGGCATGTGGGGAATCAAATTCAAGGTCTCGATGAGGGGAATCATTCGGGACGAACATGAGATATGGATATATCATGACGTAGTCATGGTAAATCAAAGATTCGGTTAAAATTCAGGTTCATGACGCTAGGGCGTATCAAATTAAAGGTCTCGATGAGGGTAATCACGTGCTTCCTGATTATTATCATGACATAGTCAAAATGGGTCATAAATTAGGTTAAAATTCACAATGATGCCACTGGGTGTCCGGGGTATCAAATTGAAGGTTCCGATAAGGAAAATCACGTGGGACAAAAATGTGGCAGGGCTATATCATGAGATAGTCATGGTTAGTTATTGATTGGTTTAACGTTCAAATTGATTCCGCTAGGATGTGATGGGTATCAAATCAATGGTCTTGCTGAGCCGAATCACGTGGGAGAAATACAAAAATGCTTCCTGGTTATAACCATTAGATTGTCATGGCGAGTCTTATATTGGGGTAAAATTCGAAGTGACCCCGCTAGGGAGTGTAGGGTATCAAATTTACGGTCTTGAAGAGGGGAATCACGTGGTACAAATAAAAAAAAGGCTTCGTAGTTCCAATCATGAGATGGTCATTATGAGTCATAGATGGGGTTAAATTCAAGGTGAGGCCGCTGAAGCATGTGGGGCGTCAAATTGAAGGTTCCAGTTAGGGGAATCATGTCGGACACCTAAATAATGCGTCCTGGTTACAGTCATGAGTCATGGTTAGTTAAACTGGTATGAATTCCATATGACCCTGCTAGGGTGTGTGGGGTATCAAATTAAAGGTCTCGTCGAGGGGGTCACGTGGGACAAATATGAAAATGCTTTCTGGTTATAATTATGAGGATATCGCAAAAGGTATACAACAAAAGGTACACACTCTCACTCACACTCACACTCACACTCACACTCTCACTCACACTCACACTTGCACTCACACTCACACTCTCACTCTCACTCTCACTCTCACTCACACTCATACACGCACACTCACTCTCACTCACACTCACACTCTCACTCTCACTCTCACTCTCACTCTCACTCTCACTCACACTCACACTCTCACTCTCACTCTCACTCACACTCTCACTCTCACTCTCACTCTCACTCACACTCACACTCACACTCACTCTCACTCACACTCAGACTCACACTCTCACTCTCACTCACACTCACACTCTCACTCTCACGCTCACTCTCACTCTCACTCTCACTCACACTCACACTCTCACTCTCACTCTCACTCTCACTCTCACTCTCACTCACTCACACTCACACTCACACTCACACTCTCACTCTCACTCTCACTCACACTCACACTCACACTCACACTCACACTCTCACTCTCACTCTCACTCACACTCACACTCACACTCACACTCACACTCACACTTACACTCTCACTCTCACTCTCACTCTCACTCACACTCACACTCACACTCTCACTCTCACTCTCACTCACACTCACACTCACACTCACACTCTCACTCACACTCTCACTCTCACTCTCTCACTCTCACACTCTCACACTCACACTCACACTCACACTCTCACACTCACACTCACACTCTCACTCACATTCACACTCTCACTCTCACTCTCACTCTCACTCACACTGACACTCACACTCTCACTCTCACTCACACTCTCACTCTCACTCTCACTCACACTCTCACTCTCACTCTCACTCCCACTCCCACTCCCACTCTCACTCTCACTCTCACTCACACTCCCACTCCCACTCCCACTATCACTCTCACTCTCACTCACACTCACTCACACTCACACTCACTCACACTCACACTCACACTCACACTCACACTCTCACTCTCACTCTAACTCAGTCACACTCACACTCACACTCTCACTCTCACTCACACTCTTACTCACACTCTCACTCACACTCACACTCTCCCTCCACTCTCACACTCTCAATCTCACACTCTCAAACTCTCACTCTCACTCTCTGACTGTCTCAATCTCTGTGAGGCCATGTGAGTTCTGAATTCATTTTGAGTTCTTAGCCCATTTTGAGTTCTCAGTTCATTTTGAGTTTTGAGTACATTTCGAGTTTTGAGTCCATTTTGAGTTTGAGTAAATTTTGAGTTTTGAGTACATTTTGAGTTTTGAGTACATTTTGAGTTTGAGTACATTTTGAGGTTCGAGTACATTTTGAGTATTGAGTTCACTTTGAGTTTGAGTACATTTTGAGTTTTGAGTCCATTTTGAGTTTTGAGTTCATTTTGAGTTTGAGTACATTTTGAGTTTTGAGTCCATTTTGAGTTTGAGTTCACTTTGAGTTTGAGTACATTTTGAGTTTTGAGTCCATTTTGAGTTTTGAGTTCATTTTGAGTTAGAGTACATTTTGAGTTTTGAGGCCATTTTGAGTTTAGTACACTTTGAGTTTGAGTACATATTGAGTTTTGGGTACATTTTGAGTTTGGAGTCCAAATTGAGTTTGAGTACATTTTGAGTTTGAGTACATTTTGAGTTTTGATTACATTTTGAGTTTGAGTACATTTTGAGTTCTGAGTACATTTTGAGTTTTGAGTCCGAGTGAGTTCTGAGTTTTGAGCTCAATGTGAGTTTGAGTTTGAGTGAGCCCAGATGTGCTGCTCAGCATTGAGTCTGAGTTTGAGTGAGTGGTTATTCGAAAAAGAAAATTGTGAGTGAGTTTGAGTGAGCCGCGCCAACTTTGCCGAGGTATGGATGGGAATGGTTTGCCTGTATTGTTTCGATGCGTATGTTCGCTTCGTTAGGGGGTGGTTGAACTTGAGGCTTTCTGCTGCGTAATACCGATTTTGTAGCGTAAGCTACACTGGCCGAGGTTGAACAGTTTCGCGTGGACCCAGAAGGGCCGAGCCGCGCATGCGCGAGGAGCATTGGATTGGATTTTATTGGATAGGATAGAATTGGATGTGAATTGGATTGGCTTAATTGAGATTGTAGTGGATTGGATTGGAAATCCAGTCCATTTTGAGTACGGGTGTATAGATAATTGGGTCTGCACAGTCGCCGGTCTGCGCATTCCAGAGGAAGGGCATCATTGCCGGGGCAGACGCACTGATGCCGGCGAAAGCTTAGCTCTGCGCCTCGGTTGCGCAGTAGCCGCTTGATAGCCGTTTCGCGTGGCTCCTGGTGAGCCGGGCTGCGCATGCGCGAGGAGCAGTGACTAGAGTGGACCTGACTGGACTGGATTGGATTCGATTGGACTTAAATGGATTGGGTTGCTGAACCTTAGCCCACGCTACGTATATCCGGGCATAGCCGAGCTAAGCCTCTGCTAATTTTATTCTCAAAACCCCGGAAGTTTTTATGACGGAGGCGAAGAACGAAAACGACAATCTCTCGAGACTGTTTCCCGTAAATATTATTCAGGTGGTTCAAACTTACCTGTACTTCTTATACAGTAGAACTTATCACCATGGTGCTTAAAACACGGAAAATTTGAAATTTTAATGGAACTGGCAAAATGCTTCAGAAATTCGAATTTCGCAATTTTTTACAAATTTACAGGTTATACCTATTTGGGTTTCCTCGTCTACTGTGCACCTCGAGGCACAGGTCTTCAGCGCATAAAGTCCCAGAATTTTATTTTCTTTAGTTATCACGAATACCAGATTGAAAGATACCTGAAAGCTACAAAATTGTATCCACGTTAGCCTGGTCTCTAAGCTAATATCAAGGCCACGTTAATTGTATAAAAATATCGTCGAAGTGTTTGTTTTATGATGTTGAACAAAATGTTGTTTTATGCTTTTTTTAACTCCGGAACGTGTATGCTACCAGTAGTTTCTCCTAAATAACTTTACGCTACGCACGTCCTATGAGAGCTGTGATTTTTAAATTTCGAAATATGAAACAGTTGGGTACAATTTGTGAGATGTTCGGCATGGTTCGACCTGTGCAGTTCTATACAAACGTAACACAACAGATACCACTCTCGCAAATTGATGGTTATCGTGTCTGAATACCACGTCGGTAAGCTAACGCTGACAGGGGTAAGGGGTGGGCAGAACGCTTTTAATGCTACTCCTGTGGCTGATTCCTGCGTAGAAACTGTGGTCGTTATGGGACCAGTTCTATGTTCTGCTCGCAAGTATGGTTTCGCCTGCTCAAGTAATCGGTGGATGTTTTGTTTCGTAGAAACTTGAAATTCCGCACCACCCTGCTGTAGCTTACGCACCGTAAGTGTTTCGTTCATAGGCGCTCCAACGAAAGGTATATTAGCATTGTGAAGGCTTTTGAGTGAAATATTCTGAAAAACTTATGGCAGTAGGGTTTATTATGCTTTAGGGTGGGGCTCGAGTGCGTGCAAGGCCTCATTCATGAGCAAAAGGCGCAGAATCGCCTCCTTAACGAGCAGGCGTTGTACGTGTAAATCAGACACAATCGGAGCAGGCAAGAAAATTTGGTGCCAGCCATGTCGAGCGATACCAAAGCATACTCAGCCCATTATCTTGCACGCAATGGCAATTGCTTTGTAGTGCTATAGCACAACCCCGCGTTTGACTCGATTTGTTTGCCAGCTTCACGGCGAAATGCAAATTCGGCCGCTTCGCGCAACCTAGAGCCGTCAAATAAGCGCTTCTTGCGCTTGCTACCAGAGCTACACTTCAAAAAAGAAGCCCACAAAGCGCGAACGGAACAAAGAACAAAAAAAAAAAAACTCCGCTGACGGACCACGATAATTTTTTGCAAAGGGGTGCGACAGCTCGCCTTAGACGGCGCAGGAGAATCACGATAGGGAGGGAGAGCGAGAACGAGGGAAAGAGCCGCTGACTGCCCATGAGCGGCCGGGCTAAATCACTAATGGGTGTGCCAGCGGAATCCCTCCTTCACCCTAAAGAAAAGCCATTTGGGGTGAAGGGGCCAGTCCTGTGGCATTTACCGTTCGAAATATAGGGTGCCGCTGGTATTTTTATTCGATATGGGCGTAATGTTTGCTATACATTCTCAGTGCAAATATACTACTACCAGAAATAGTTCGGCATACCGGATAGTTCGACGTGTATGGTTTCCATCAGTTGGGGTCGACTGTACAACTTTTGTTTTCGTCGTTCTCTTTACAGATGCAAAAAGGTATCAGCGATCCTGTTTTTCCCCCTATTTGGTTAATAAAAGAGGGGATGACATCTTCCCGGCACTGGTGCGAACAGTGAGCTTCATTTGCGAATTAGATGGCAACATTGGCAACTTGGGTTGAGTTTCTCTCACACTTAGAAATATTAGTGTGTACACAATCTTAAAATAAGAGAAATGATCTACATGTAAGAGAGCAGCTAAGAAATAAACTTCTTTGAGCTCTAGAAAGGCTGGCTGACGTCTCTAGTCGTTTTACCGTTTATGGGTACTTTTACCAAAGGTAGCGAAATAGCCCTGACCCTGTTTTTTACAAAAAATGGCAAATTCGACACATTTTCAAAGAAACAGCTAAAATATTCCACAGGTTTTCTCTGCATCCAGCGATCAAGCGAGTTCAAATGTTTTGATGTTATTCTTTATGCCAATTTTATTTTACGTAGAAAAGACGTATCAGTTTGATGCCATCTCCCATTTTGTATATCAAGGTTTCACAAACTGAAGCCAAAGTTGATTTTTACCACAAGCTTAAAAAAACGTGTTGCCCTCTTTATTAGCTCTGTATAAAAAGCACAGAATATCACCTTGGAGTTGCGTTGCGGTGAAACTAGAATGGTTTTTAGAGGCTTCTGACGGCAACATAAGACGTGAAATAGCCAGTAATACTAAAAAATCACCAGAGTGACTATGAGGTGATAATGTTTATTTCAAATTCGCAATTCACTGGTACCCTGCATTTTAGCACAAAGAAGAAATACTTTCCAGGCGGATTGCTCAGGCTAGAGCATACATTTGGATGCAAGTCTTAATGTAGTCCTCACTATTTTGTGTACGCTCCACGCAGACTCTCTCCCGTAAACAGAAGCCTTCAGGGGAGCTCTAGACCCCGCGGAAGTAACCAGTGCGTTTAGGATATCTGCCAGCAAAGTGAAGCTTTAGAAACAGCCACAGTGGGGTAGTTGTTAGTGGTTCTTTAAAACCTTGAATTAGCACAGAGTAGATACAAGCACGAGAAGTTGAAAATGGACAGACGAAAGCGCTCTTGTAAATGGTCCGGCGAAACATGTTAGTTACTGTGTAACTTTGTCCTCATGTAATTTGTGAGTGTGTGAACTAAGTGCCCATTACCTAAAAAAATCTACTTGCACATTATGTGCGCTCCAAAAAACGTTCTTCTGTGTTAGCTGTGTGCCATGTGATAGAGCTGACCATTGCGAAAGTTCGAGAACAATGCAAATGCTATGGGAGAAGCAGGGCATTTTCTGAAGCAGGACATTTGATGAACGGAACTGCATGGCTCCTATTGGTGAACAAAGAATAAACGAATGCAGATGGAAGGGTGGGCGGTAGCTCAGTGTTTTTTCAGTCTCTTCGGTTATTTTATATCACCCAATGTAAGTGACATTTGTAGCGTTTGTTTCTTGTGTTCAGCGAGAAACAATAAAAACGGACCTTGTGCGCTATGTGCACGCTTCACCCATTGTGAACGAAAAGAAAAACACCTACAAGCGGCTGCAGTCGCTATTGCTTGAGATAATGCCGTGAGAAGAAGAAGAGAAAGAAACGAGTAGCAAAAGAAGAGTGGTACCGCAAATACAGAAGCGGGGAGATACCGCAGCGTTTAAGAAAAATGTGACAACAAAAGCAGCTTGAAAGGTAGGAATTACGCAGGTGTTTTAACAGCAATGGGGGTTTCAGGTTGCGAGTCGTGCTTCACATGAAGCTTGCTGCGTATACCTGTGCGTTATACAACCGGTGTATTTATTACGTAGGTTTTAAGAGGAGGTTTCTGGGACCACAATCATTAATCATAGTACGCGGGTCTTCACATAACAGGGGGATGTACTATATACCCGAGCTTTCCCTGTAACTTTTTTTTTCTTTCTCAGTGCAGGCATCATAGTATAGAAAATCACCGCAATAATTTATACGCATTGATTCGTGTGCGCATTAAGTACTTCTTTACGGCAAATAAATCGAAGCATTATCTGTCTTTTTATGGGACCCTGATACGGCATATTCATACCCGACGCTGATCTACACGGGGTGCAGCCCACTCTGATCTAACTGGATGAAATTGGTGCACGAACACATGTTTTGGTGGATCGACGTTTTGGACTTCACTTCGGAATTTGTTTTCTATTTGTAATGAACTGGGCGTACAACCTACAATACGTGAAGTCTGTAAAGCAGACTACACGCATGGGACTTTCACGTATTGGACTCTTGCCCATACGGTTTCGCAAGGCCTGATGGGAGTGCAAAATAACACATGCAGCAACATTTCAGTGACAGCAGCAAAGCTGCTCACTACCTTGAGAGCTCGCGCAGGAGCAGACAGGGTGTAAATACTTTTTCGTATGCCAGCATATCTTATGGTGCGTGTTGCGAGAATAACAATTGACAACGCAGCCTTTGTGTAAATTTCTGTAAAATTTTAGAACGAACAAGTGCTCTCAGGAAAAATTTTAACAACCATCGATTAATAATCTTGTAGCACCCTTTTATTAAATGGTCATTTTCATAGGACATGAGTATGGTACATGTGGCCTTTCATTAAAGCAAGAAGAGTTGTATGCATCAAATACGAATATGTTTAAGGTGACCATTTTGTTAAGCTAATATTATCTGCTCAACTCTGTTTTTTTTGTATTGTCCTATTTTCGATTTGTGAGTTGTTCCAGAGTTTTTTCACCTCATATGTCTAAAGCACGACCAACTATACTTTCAATGCCCTATACACTACGCCTTCTAGAATTCTACAATTCAACATGGCAAAAAAGTAAAGTGCCCGCCAAGTGGAATCATGCAAAAATAGTGCTGTTTTTAAAGCCTGGTTGTCTAAAGTTACATTTTGAAATATTGTTTTGAATGTGGTTCTAGAAAATTGGTCGTTTGATATTCACTAAGCAGTTCTTAAAGCTGCTAAGCCAGCAGTTAATGGCTGATCACTATTACAGGTTTGCGTTTCTTGTGAGTGAAGTGTTAATTGCTTGTCTCGTTGAATGTTGCTAGTTTTTGTTATTAGAGACACAAAGGTTTTCAAATGTGATAGTTTTGAATCTTGTATTTCTCAAGACAACTCCTGATTTTTATTCGGTATATTTTTTTTTCTAGTCATTGGGCCAAGACAACATTCAAAACTGCTGTAAGCTTTGCTTAAATAAAGGAGTTGTTTTGGTACCTTGCATGGATTCTTCCATGCATGCAGGGCTTACTTTATAGGGTCACTGTAGTACCTTAATGGTATTTTTTGACCCTCTTGACTCTGAAGAGATTCTGTTTGGTCTAGTCACGAAATAGTGGACTGGACTTTTTGTTGCAGATTTTGAGACCCGGTGACTGTGCTGCGGGGACCGGCATGCTCTATCTCGACTGTTGTTTATAGAGGTTACGGGACTTCTTTTCAGCAAGTCTGGATAACTTTTTTCGGTGCCGTCATGCAGTAGTCGGGGGATTCTCTTTGTTTGCAGATTAGGAGTCTGTATGACCACATTCTACAGCCCTACATACTCTTTTTCAAATCGTAGCCTGGCAGAGTCAGGGCACTCTTTTTCAAAAAGTGTCGGTGTGACTGTTTTTGCTAAGGTCGCAAAGTAGTCATTAAAGGAGCCATGAAGAGAAAACACAAGTTTGGTTCATTCGAAAGATTGCCTCGTTAGAACCATAACGACACCACTTATAACGCAAACTTCGCTCAAATAAGCTACATAATTAGGAAAAAAGGAAATGACCATGCGACCCACCAGCTCATTTTCCGCAACAGAACCTGTGATGTCACTTGGGAATGCTCTGCGATTGGCGGAGGCCGGCAAAAGCAAACGCATGTTAGGCAGGGCTTACAGCTTGCATAGCGAGCTAAATGCCGTGAAACATACTGCACATTCTTTTTATGACAAAGAACGGTGGAGTAAACGGTTGAAGGTCCGAACGAACTCGCAAGCGTGTGCGCCAATGCGTACGAAACTGACGAATCTAGTGCCGGCCGAGCTCGACATCTCGCCGTCGCGCAGACGAATTTTCGGGTTCGAGGCTCTTCGGGGCCAACGAACCGTTCAAGCACGCACAGCCGCGACCTTGCTTCGTATCGTACTCCCTTCACAGGAGGTTGGCCGTCATATCGCCAACCAGCAAAGGTAAAAATAGAAACGAGGGGAGTAAGGAACAGCAAGAAGCGACGAGATAGTGCCAGTCGTCGCGTAAGTTTCGAATGGTGTTGGCTTGCTGCTGTCGTTACGAGCTCGTTTCCAGTTTACAACCACTGAAAACTTCAGTTTGTTCAGTTACGGCAGGGACCCTTACGTTAGCTCACTCCTGGGACATGCTGGCGCTCGTCGCCGACTTCGTCAAATCGCTCTGACCTTGGGGAAAAAAATACCGTAAACACCGCGCATTGACGCTCGTATCTTTCTGCTCGAAGCAGAGAGCTCGCGCGAACGGCTTTCCATACACGACACCGGCCAACTGGCATAAGTGATACTGCTACTGAAATTGAACTAGTATTAACCGTAATCAGAATACGGCACATACGTACCAGTCTATATTCGTCCGTCGCGACGGGGCTGACGAGGCAGCGGTGCCGACGGCTGGGCGTTCGTCTGTTGTGGCTACCGCGGAATGGTCGCTTTCCCGTCGACTGCGTTCCCACAACTCTTGCCGCTCGTGCACTTAGAAGCATTGAGCGTTTTTGTGGTGTGAGGTTGTTAAATGCAAGCCCGAGCTCCTCGGCGAGAGTTTTGTTCTCCGGATCAGGTGATTCCATGACTAGGGCTGCGGGTGCACTAGGTTTTACTAGTATTTTTAAAATGGCCGCCGTCTCGATCGACTCACGCGTGTGGGTGCTATATGGAGTCGACATACTAAGTATCTGTTTCATGGACCGGCTCTATGACGCCATTGTACACGTCACGGAATGTTCAATTTTAGCGGGAGATTTAAAATTTTGGCTTAAATTGCCTTATTTCTCAGTGAATAAAGCATCATTTGCTTCCGGGAAAGCGCTTGGGGTACTATGAAACACCTAATCTTTCGAATAAAACAAACTTTTGTTTTCTCTTCATGGCTCCTTTAAGACTCTCTTTGTCTGGAAATTAGGAGTCGGGGTGACAACGTCTTACAGATTCCTCCATACTCTTTTTTGACTGTTGGTCTAACGGAGTCACAGGACTCTTTTCGAAAAAGAGTAAGGATGACTCTTATCATTGGGGTCATAACGTAGTCAAGTGAACTCTTTAAGTTTAATATATAGAAGTCGCCGGGGCTACATCGTATGGAATCCTGCAGACTCCTTTTTTTACCCTTCGTCACGACTCCCTCGCTAAGAGTCCTTGGACTCTCCTTGAACGAGAGTCTGGTGAACCTCTCTTTAAGAGTACAAAGATGGTAAATTCTGTAGCACGGTACTGACTCGGTAAAGAGAGTCAATACGGACTATCTTTTTTCTTAAAGTGGTATATATCGACGAACCACTATAACGTAATACGCATGAACCTTCTATTGTCACTACAACCACTTTTACCGAAGGTTACGTGCGTCGCTCATAACACTTTTGGTTACTTTCCAGATGAACAACTAGCGACCCCTTCGGCCACTCGACGTTTTTCGGATAATCTTCGCGCCTGCCGTGCTGCTTAATGGGAAGGTGAAAGGTGTTTTAAAATTAAAAGCAAAGTTGATTAAGAGCAAGTACTGATTGAATACTTCCCGTGTACGGAATATTTTATCAGTACATGCAATAGAAGTGGCGCAATACTCAAACAAAAGTGGCCCAAAGCCCTGCCCGCACCTCAGCGCGCGATGCAGGAAGACCGAAGAGCGGAAACAAAAACCGGCCGGGAAACGTCATACCTGGACCTCCAGCCGGATTGGCCTCCTCTGCCATGGTCTTTTAGCCGTGTTTCCTGTCGAGGCTCTCCACAAGAAGAATGATACTTGTTGTTGTTAGTGCTGATAGCACTTATTTGTGCAATTTTCGTGTTCAAAACGTATGCACGAACACCAAACGAGGCATACGTTACCATGCCGAATTCCTAAGCAAGATAATACCACTCCGGGATGGTTTACAACATACGGAAGCGACAACCGAGGTGGCTGTGCTTGATGACAGAGAATATACTACACTACGTTTGATGCTTTGTAACATGCTCCAATGCGTTTTTCCTGTTTTTTTTTCTTTCTTTTTTTCGATGCGATGGACATGAATGTTTACATTAGATGCTAGATTTAGGAAGGATGGTGAATACTGCTGTACTTTGGCCTGGAATGTCTCGTTCACTTCCAGAAACCAAGTCACATTTCTTCAGGAAAATACTGTTTTGTTAAACGAGATGGTTTTCTTTCCTATGGGCATTGAAGAGTGTTCAAAAACCCAATTTTTGGTGAAAATAAAAGAAGGGGCCAATCCTGATAGAAGTTCTCTCTTGGCTAATAGGTAAACAGTATTCCTACAAAGTAAAAGAACGAAGACCAACACATTGCTTATTTTGCATGTATGCATGCCACGATAAGGTAATATTTGTGTGATATAAAAACCACCACCATACCATGATTTGTGTTGACTTAGGAGCCTAATTACTTGTCCAAGATTCCGTGTGGCTGTATATTATAACCCGGGAAACACTTGTTGCAGCTGAACCTCAACTGTGCTCCAGCGTAGTCGTTGATATATATAACGATGATACTAAAAAAAGAAGGAGTGAACAGTAAATATACGGCCTTTGTCAAAAAAGCGTGGTAAATGCTTAAATATAGAAATGATAAAACAGGCCAACGATTCATTATCACAAACGTTTGTGATTATTACCTAAAGTAACGTACCTACAACGTAACTGCATTGTCCGACTGGTCTCTTAATTATAACGTGGTAGCCGTAATATTGTAACAGAATGCGCAACTCACATGCGAAAATCAAGCCCTACTACAGCCGATAATGTTGGGGAGGCACCAGTATGCTACAGTGTTTTCAGAATAAATGCAAGTCAAGCAGTAAGACGCCACTCATCGAAGTGCAGCTAGCGATTGCGGAGGCGCCTTAGTTCCGCTATCCAAATGGCACTCGCGCTCTCGCGCGCGAGTTGGTGTGTGTGTGGGTAAGAGTAAGGGGGGTGAGGTGGGTGACAACGAACAAAGCAAATTCGCAAGCAGAACTTGCTTGTTGGTTTATGCGTGTACCGGCAACATATGCCTCGCATATACGTTTACAGCAAATAAACACTATTTTTTCGCGCAGTGCACGTTTGTTGTTTTCGCTGGTACGTTGTTTATATAAAACGCCGCTAAATATTGCGCATAAATGGCTTAGTATATAGTAACAAACAGTTCAGGTAGTACCTAATATTAACCTAACGAATAGAAACCCCTTATGCTGGTTGCCTAGTTCAGAAATATTTTGTCGGAACCCTCTAGCCGACGCCAAAGTCACTGCTTTGGGGTTCTCGGTCTTGTGAAGCAAATTTAAGCTCCAAGATACTTGAACCAACAGTACCAGAAGTTTGAAAAAGAACTTGCAGTCATGTGCGAACGTTAAACTGCAAGCTAAATTGCCGAAAAGGCAGGTGCCGGTGCCGTACGATCGTTTCCAATGCTTCCGACAACCCGCACGGCCGAAGGATGTGTTCCTTTGACGTGATGACGGGTGCAAGCAATCATATGCGTCAAAGACGATGAGCGGGCGTCTTTCAAACGGTACCACGCGTTTTGCAACATAAATGCCAGTTGGACTCATGTACGATAAAATTCAATGTGATATTCAGAGCCAGCGCGCAAGAAACTATATAAACGTGCCTCTAACCCAATTGTTTGGAAAGCGTTCCACCTTCTCTTTAAGATATGTCGTGGGGATATGTCTGCACAGTGCTTCCTGTTTTGGCCTTAGCTAGGTTTGAAGTTGGTAATGTATCCTTACGATCTAATGGAAAGCCTCAATACTTTAATATAGATTTAAATTAAACGGCGGCCTAATTTCAAACGTGGTAGAGATAAAGACAAGAAAAAGAAGCACCATGCACCCGTCTGTATGACAACGAAAATGGTTGAACATTAAGCCTTGTCGTCATAGAGTTTTTGTTGGCTTATCCCACAGTGCGCGTTTGGGCTTCTATGGAGTCACGCATCACTTTTCTAGGATACCCATAGCAACTCTCGGGTGTGCACTCCGTAGGAATAACGTTAGCATTTGGGGTGGACGGCGCGAATTGGTACCTGTTGTGTGGCGTTCAGTGAACAATTTTTTTAGTGGATGCCGGTTAGAGGTGTAAACCCCGAGATGTATCGTTACCCCGACAAAGAGTCCAACAAGACTTTCCTGTTGGGCTGACAGCACGCCTGTGGGGCCAATAAGAAATTCTGTCGGCTCTCTATCGTCCCAATAGCCTAGTCTTCCAACAGGTAGCGTAACCTTGATGAAGTTTGTGGGGCCAATAAGAAGCTCTGTCGGCACTCTATCGTCCCAACAGCGTAGTCTTCCGAAAGGGAGTTTAACCGTGATGGCGTTTTCCGGCTCGCCAACACGATCAGTGAACGCCAACAGACGCCTTGTTGGTAATCAGCGGTGCGAGCGCGCCATCAGACAGAACCGACAGACGCCCTGAAGGTGTTTTAGGGCCTAAACAGCAGCGTCTATGTCTGGCATAGACGCTAAACGTCAACGTTTGTGTTCTGATTTTTCCCTTCAATAAGTGACAGTCAGACAGACGATAACATAACGATGTCAAGATATGCTTTGGCTCATACCACGGCAAGCACAATAGTTTGTTGCTGCAGCCTCCGTTGCTCTTCTTCAAGAACAAGCTGAATCAGCTGTACAGCTTTCTTCGAGGGCGTGTATGCAGGGGTTCTATCTTCCTTTCTTGCGCAGGCCGCCTGGGGCGGCCCCTGTAAAAACTTTTTCTTTTCGCTTGTCGCTGCCGTCCACGGTACCTGTTTGCTGTACCTATTATGTCGCCGCCACCACATGCTTCGGTCGCTATCTAATATTGTCTTGCATTATCCCCACTTGTTACAAACTCAGAGGTTTTCGCACTGTTAGCAGTTATTTTACACGATGGGTTTGATGCGCCTGACATGCCCGGAGTGACATCGCTTGTAGTATTAGCGCGACGTTGCTTGTCTGCAAGACGTTGCCGGACAAGCAAGCGTTATCCACGCCGGAATTCTAACGGCCCATTCCATTTCATTCGTGGCTACCGTGGCTTGCGCAGAAAAGGTCGGGTTGACCTGCGATAGCTTTTCTTGAGTCAAATAAGGGAGCTTTCGCTCAATCACTTGCAGCGCTAGCAATGTGGCCTCGCCTGCAAGATCGGTGCGTGAGAAACAAGCGTTAGGACAGCCAAAATTTCAAAAATGCAGCATAAACTAGACACAAACGACAAGATTCGTTGACAACTTATGTAAGTATACAGTTGTTTTAGGCACTCCCCTACCGCCCGCCAAGATAGCTGGGTGGTAACGCGTCCATTTACTGTTTTGAAGGTCCGTGGTTCGATTCCTCGTCGAACCTCGCTTTTTTTTCCGGCGAGGGTTTTATTAGCTTTTTTTAAAGACCAGGGTAAGCGCCTGTTCCTTGCTTTCCATCACGCCGACATTTACCACGCTCTTCCTAAACCCAAAGTAGCTTGTTTTCTCGCCCCTTCTCTCTTGAGAAGCCCGCCGTGAAAACAAAACCAAAACAAACGTCAAAAATTCTTTACAATATCAGTATATATGTCAGTTACTTTATGTGTATTCACTTTTGCGTTTAAAAACCTCAAATTCAAGTTATAAACACCTTTCAGACTTTGAAATCAGAAAGATAATTACCAATATTACAGAACTAACACAATTTCTGTCAAACATAGAGGTGCTGCTATAGGTGACCGGTAAAAAGTGCAAAGGCTCATGGGTGCATTGTTTTCTCCCGCGGAGAGCCGCCACTTCCGGTTCAGGAGCTCTCCTGGCCTCCCGTACGCCGTCGGCTTGCACGCTCGTGTTTGCTTGTTGTTTATCTGTTTCCACCGGGGAAAAAAACGCTCATGCATCGGGAATTCCATGAAAACCAACTACTAACCCTGCTAGGGGTTTATCTGACAGGTAAGCACCCTGGGACAAATAAACAACACGCACACACGCGCCTGACAGAAGCCGGCGCACGCAGGCGTACGGGAGGGCAGGAGAAATCTCGAACCGGAAGTGGCGGTAGCAGACGACGTACCCATGAGCCTTTGCGCTTTTTACCGGTCAACTATTGAAGTCTGGCAACTATCTCTCACTTTTTGTGTGTTTGTCCATGGCGTTTTGTGCCGAGTGGTGGCTGGCGCAATTAGTTCAGTTTTATCTATTTTAAGCTTAAATCATAGTTATAAAAGCTTTATGTGTGATGTCTACCCTTCCAACCTACGCGTGTGTCGAACGTGGGGACCCGGGAAGAACGATCATCGCCGCATAAAATATTGCGCGTCAAAAGTGGATGACATTGCGTTCGAACAAAGCCTGTTGGTGTCCGCGAGATGAAGACGACAGTGAAGGAGAATTGTACGTTGTTAGAAACATCGTTTTTGCTAGGGTAAGTCCGCATTTTTTATTATTCTGTATTTGGTAGGAACGAGTTTTGGTGTTTATGGGTCAGTGGTTCACTAGACCCCCATCTTATTTGCTCTGAGAGCCTAGGTGATTTAGCTTACTTGCTTGGCGCCCAGTCCACCGTTTCCGCAGAAGTCAGCATCAATTTACGCTGAAGCTCGACCTTGGCTACGATGCTCGCGCTGTAGTACACGGCTGCTAAAAAAAAAGAAAGCGTACACTTGATTCTTTGGCTGGCGTCTCGTAGGTGATGTGAAGTCTCCCCCCCTACCCGAATTCCGTGCAGTGCGCTTCGCAGCTATTGCGTTCGCGAGACTGGCTTCCGCCGTTGCGACCTCGCGGTCTTCGAGCCGCGATATGCGTGCTGTTCTCGTGACGCTCGGCAACAGCGCCGTGAAATTGCCGTACTCGCTCGCCAACGCGCCCCGACAGCGTACGCGTCGACTGGGTGCTGGCGGAGTTGTGCTGGAAGAAAAGCAGGCAAGAGATGAGGACGCAGGAGGTGTAGTTAAACAGATGAGGATTGACAAAGTGCAAGGGGGAGAAAATAGTATGCAAGGGCAGGAAACGGCCAGAGAGTTCGGGCCGCGCGCCAGCGAGCGAGTGCGGCGATTTCACGACGCCTGAAGTTGCCGAGTTTCACGAGTCCGGCACGAATATGACGACGGCCGTCTGAGAGTTCACAGAGGTATAGAATTCACATACGTGCAAATTGAAGGTGAAATGCGCGCATGTGGCCTCGCAGGGAGCTAGCATAGTCTCGGGGTAGTGGGGGAGATTTCACAACGCCTACGAGGCGCCTGCCGATTTCGTCAGAGTAGCTCTCGGGAAGTATGGGGCTTGGAATCAGAGGCATATTTACTGTTTAAATTAGTGCAGAAAATTGAGCGAATTCGCAAGTTCTCATTTTCGCAGTACTGCAGGCCATACAGAGACTAACAAGAAAGCTGTAGGCACTCATTCAACTCGATTTATATTGGAGAATTGAACGTGCAGATACAAGTCAGACATTGAAATGGAGGAGCCTCCACTATCACACACCAGAACAGATTGAAAGCAAGAGGTACAGATGCGCTGCTAGCATGCGTTCCATGCAAATTAGCTCAGCAGTGAGCTTTGCATATATCATGCATACCCCACTCACAGTACCTGTGGGTCTAATAAATAAATTCTTACTGTGACCTAAATTTCACTTGGGGTGTTCCGGGATTGTTCTTATTAGTGCCTTGGAGGTTACTGTCTTTAAGCGATTAAAAATCTACTTGATGTAAGCATTCGTGCTTTGTGTGTGCTCTTCTTGTACTTCAACAATTGTCAGCACACTCACAGATTATGCACCTTCAGGTGCTGCTGCTGGCTGTCCTTGGTCGGCTGCCTTACAATCCAGTTTCAAAGGCTTTGCCAGGGCCTCCCTTGGCCAACCGACACTGCACCTTCTATACCCAAGTACTGCCTGGCCTTTCGTTGGTGCTCCGTACGCTTTGCCGCCAGGAATGGTCATTCCTTCATCCATCATCTGGCCGCTTGGACCACCCGTTCAGAAGCCAGCACATTTGCTCGACACATCGGTCCAGGCACTGCTGCCATACCGGTGCACCCACCGATTATGTACTTTCAGGTTAGTTATTGCATGTTGTGGAACCTGCCATGATGTATACCTGTTAGCAGTGCTGTGGCCTCTGATTATTTGAAACATTTTCATGAAGCAGTGGTGTGCGTTTGGAGCGTGTCATTGCTTAGCAGAGATATTGAAGAGTATCTGGGGCCGATGACTAAAGGGCAAGAAGAGAAATTGGACTGACTTTGAAGCAAGTATTCGTATGTAATCAAGCCAAGCAAACATTTAGGATCCTTCGATATGGTTTTGAACTTGCAATAAAAACTGGTGTGGAACTACTTTGCATTTTAAGTAAGCTAACAAATTTATCTACTTCAGATCATACTGGTATTAATCATACTATACCGAAAAGTACACCCCCCAGTCTGTAGAATTCCGACGGCACTTTTTTCGCAGTCTCTCATGACAGGCACTTTTCTCAATGATTGGAAGATAGTCGAGGTAGCACCAATCTTTAAATAAGGAGACTGTACTTCACCATTAAATTTCGCTAACAAGCACCATATGCAAGGTCGGGGAGCATTTCATACACTCTCAGGTGGCTAATTATTTATAAAATCACAATATCACATTCGAATATCACCACGGTTTTCACAAGGGTTACTTGAGAAACACAACTTTCAGGATTTGTTCACGATCTACATTGATCCATTGACGCAGGCTTACAAACTGCGGAAGTTTTTCTGGATTTTTCTAAAGCATTCAGTCGCATTGCACACCACAGACTACTTCATAAAATTCACCCTAATGTCCTCACTTGAGCGAAAGATTTTCATTCTTCTCAAATGCAGTTTACTTCTCCTAATAACTACATACTTCTTTTGCTCGTGCCACTTTGTTGTCCCCCCAGGCAGGTTGCTTGGTCCTGTCTATGTTCCATGTTGCATATCCTCCCATGTAGGTCTATTTGCAGATGATGTTGCAATTTATCACACAATTTCTTTCAACTACCGTCAATGCTTTCAATCTGAACTTAACACCATTTACTCCTGGTGCTGCAAATGGATAATGTTGCTTGTCTCTAAAACAAAGTGCATGCCTTTAACGGTGGCAAGTCTCGAATTGTAAATACTTACTTCATTAACAACAGCCTGATTACCTCTTGAGACAAAGGTGTTTTGGTAGGCCGGTAGGGGAGGGAGGATTGCATGGTGGATTTCAAAAGGTAGATCGATTGGGAAAATAAGATGTGTGATTAATATTTTCGTTTGCACTCCAAAACTCGCTTTATTTCATATGTTTAACCCACTACAGTGGCTACGGTGGTGTGCTGTGGAGGCGAATGTTGGTTAGATACCGCTTGGTGTGGCCGCTTTTCAGATGGAGGTATCACGTAAACACGCCCGTGTTTTGAGATTTCCGTGCGCACAAAAATACCCAGGTGGTCAAAATTAATGCGACGCTTTCCTTTACAGTGCTCCCCATATCCCGAGTGTAACTTTGGCGTGTTAAACCACCGTTTTTTTTTTTTCATGTTTTTGGAATATTACCTGCTGCTGTAGCAGGTGCAACATAAAGGTGACATTATGCATATTTCCAAGATCTAAATATAAAGGCCATATTGAAGTGCGATTATGGGTCTATCTCATAGCAGTAGTGAAAGGTTATATACTCTGGTGCAGGTTAAGAACAGCAATGGCTCATGTAGTTTAGTCCAGTGTTTGACAAAATGGCGTGTAGGCAGGTAAAAGCATTATTGCAATGATAAAACGTAGGTCACTTACCAAGTCAAGAAAGCCATTTAACGGTTTGGTACTTGTTCACGGTGAGCATGTGACATAGAAAACGAAGCTATATATTGGGCATTACGCAGTGCAATGAGTTTCCATAGATATGGTGCGGATTGCCATCCAATATGTTGATAATGTTGGGCGTCTTCTGAACGATGAGGGACTCGAGCAGTAATCAAGAAGATAGATTGCACTCAGTTGTCAGTAATTTCGCTTTGTTCCAGTCGACCACCTGTCCCGTCCTCTCACGGTGCTCTGCCAGTGCACTTGTTTTTGCATGGCCCTTGTTCACTTCGTTCCAGTGCTGCGTTAATCTTCTGTGCAGATTGCCCGTTTCGCCAATGTACACTGATTTGCATTCAGCGCATGAAATCTAATAAACAACACCAGGAAGCTTGGAGCGTGAGAGGGGGTCCTTCACGCTGACAATGTCAGAACGCAGCTTGCTAGTGGGCACATGCACGATGTATGCACTGCGTTTCTTGAAAATGCGTGCAAGAGTTTCGCTGATGTGTGGGACGTAGGTAATTGCTGCACGTTTTGATGCAGTCCTTGTGGCTGCCTAATGCATTATATTCAAAAAGAAGCGAAGAGGGCGACTAGCAGGAATCAGCATTGATATTAGCAGGCAGAAGCGTCCACAAGGCCTGTGTCAAAACGTGCTGTATTTCTCGTCCTACACATCAATCAAGCTTTTGCACGCATTTTCAAGTTCTGACATTGTCAGCGTGAAAGACCCCCTGTCACGCTTCAAGCTTCCAGGTGTTGTTTATTAGATTCCGTGCGCCGAATGCAAATCAGTGTACATTGGCGAAACAGGCAATCTGCAGAGAAGATTGATGTAGCACCGGAACGAAGTTAACAAGGGCCATGCAAAAACGAAGCCCAAACCAGCCCTGACACCAGAGAAGGACGCATCCCTGAAAGGTATTGCATGCGATATCTGGCATCAGAACTCATAGCTAACTCACAATTTAGCAAAAGCAAGCATCCCCTAATATGAAACTTCTCGCACAATAAATGGTCTCACATTTGAGAGTTTTAGCAGTCCATCCGTTCCGTCACGTACGTAGCTAGCGTGTTTACCGGGACCCGTCTGGGCACTCTGGCATTCTTCACGATAGGGGGATTAGTTCAGCGCGCCTGCCTTCGCCATGTCCGCGCCTCCTCGCCCTTCCGCGCGCGCAGGCGCAGACCGGTCCCGGTCAACTCGGTAACAACGTAACGGACAGACTAGTAAAACTCTATTGTGCGTGAATGCCATTCATGAATAATGGTTTGCTGCGGGCCCAGCATGTGTTAGCTTACAAGAAAAAAAGCTGCAGGGTATTAATTTGTTCCCCAAAGTGTTGCTTTTTACTGGCAACCTGTTTGGCAATATTTGTTACCCTTTTACCACTTTTGTTCACAAGGTCATTGAATCCTTAATTATTCTCTCTATCTACAGCTCTTTTTCAGATCTATGTGGCCAGGACTGCATCTGCGGAGCCCACTGAAGCCAGGCTAAAGGTGGTGCGAAAGCACCTTTCGCAAAAGCACGGCGACAAGCAGCGCAAATAAATGAGTGATCAGCACAAAATGAACTTCTCTGTTTTTATTTTGCTAAAAGGCCTACATGCTTGCCAAACTTGTAAACCAGTTCCACACCTCACAGATGTGTCAGAAGTCAATCTGGTCATCGGACCTATAGCTTCACCAACAGACTGCATTCAGACCAACAGACTGCATTCAGACCAACAGACTGCATTCAGACCAACAGACTGCCATCAGACCGACAGACTGCCATCAGACCGACAGACTGCCATCAGGCCAACAGGCTGCCATCAGACCAACAGACCGATATGCCGAATTTCCGGATTGGCTGTCGGTCCAACAGCCTGAATGTCTGTTGGGATTTCTGTTGGGGTAGCTCTAACATCTTAAACGTCAGAACTGGAATTTAGGCCTAAAGTGTTGTGGCTAACAGCCTTACAGCCTTAGGGCACGCAGAGCAATGCCATACTCCTGCTGTAGGATTCTTCGGTTGTCATCCGAGTTTTCCAAACCGCTTCGACCATGTCAAAATGGAGCAGTCAGTACTTCTTTTCCACCGATATTACAGCGCGTCCGATCCAGGAGCCACTCCGGCCACGGGAGTCATTTTTTTTTCATTTCACCCACGATTATTCATCATCATCGTCAGATAAACCTGAATTTCCTGCAGGACGTACTGGCGTACAACGGCATCAGTACAGATACTAAAGATTCGCCTTAGAAAACTAATGGGTTAATTAAACAACTGTATCCAACTGGCTAGCCTTCTCTGGAAGAGACACAGAGCGAAACAAATAAAAAAGGGGCGCTAACTTGTGTACATTGACCCAGTATATCTCTACGCAATCGCGGCTTCTCAAGCCGCTCGCAGGTGGCATCCATTCCGCCTCAGAAACCATAGCGCAGTAAAACAATGATAAAGAACGAGAGGACGACCGGTCAACCGCTTGTCTGGACCTCCCCTAGCTAAGTTTGTATCTTTTTTTTCTCCACTATTCTTTCTTAGTCAACATAAACCACCCCCCATCATCATTCTCCCTTCTGACGTGGACGTTGTCAGCTTTCAACTCCACCCGACGTATCGAAATTTTTTTCCACTGGTATAATGTATACCGGATTCTCACAAGATTTTTCTGAAGCCGGCATTTGAACATTGCTTTTATGGCGAACTTTTTTCGATGCCTCTTTGTGGCAGAGGTGCCCTCCTGTGCATGTATAAAAAGTATACGACTGTATAGGAACAATATGCATACACAAGAACACATCTTCTTGCTCTCTTAAAGGTGGCGGCATAGTTACTCATATTAGCATTGTTCCGTGCAACAGCACCTTAGTGATACTTGGGAGGACGTAAAAACATAACCGGTTGCGGTAACAGTATTATATTAATTAAAAAAAGCAGGTCATCTTAGATTTTGTTTTAAGTTACATCTTCACGTGTAAGTTAAAATAAACTGTGAAAAGCGGGCAAGCACAAGGAAACAAAATTGAGCAGTCGTATATTATCGCCAGCAGAAACCACACACGCAACTACGTTCTGATAGGTGCCAGTCCTTCTGGTTGATATTTGGCTCTGCTGAAAACAAACAGATACAAGGCACTTGGCGTCAGGCCCACGTGGTGGAAGTCACATCTGTTGATGACTACGTCACAGCGGTCGGCAGTTTCCGGCGCGTAATTGTAATCTTTCTCCTGCACACTCTTTTCTGCTTGCGTGTACATCACCATTCACGTAGTCCAAGAATTTCTCGATGTACACTGAAGATCGGAAAAATTCAAGCGGACGCCTTTGAACCACTACTCGTGTTAGAAGAGAAAGACCTTATGCGCGCTGTGAGTGCGGCCATAAAAACCTAATGACTATTTGACAAATATGACCGCCTAAGCGCACCCCGGTCCACGGGCTCCTCTTGCTCGCGACGTTCAATAAAAATGACAGAGCCATATAAGTCGACCTGTTGATTTTCTAAATAAACCTGAAAGATACATAAACTTCTTGGTTTTCTAAAAATTTTTTGCGGCACCTAATTCTGCTTACGTCAAAGGCGTACTTACGTCATAGACGTCAGAAACGTAGCTACAGCTTCCCTACAGTCAGCTGTCCTCCCCGGGGACGCATCAGGTTAACCAAGAATTAACCTGCGCCTTCTTGGTGCACTGGTCACGGAGAAAGCATTACGTAAATTCATCTTTTCTTTTCTCCAGGGGGTCGAGCGAGCGCTCCGCTTAGAGGAGTGGTCTACTGCGCTGGCTAGCCGTACCCATGTTTTTGTTTTTACACCTACAGCCCTTTTGAACCCATTTGTTTGACGCCGACGTAAGCTCGCCTGCGACTACGGACACTTCCCACTTCAATAAACTTTGTTCTCTCTCTGGCCCCACGACATATCTTAAAGAGAAGGTGGAACGCTTTCCAAAAAATTGAGTTAGAGGCATGTTTATATAGTTTCTTGCGCGCTGACTTCGAATATCACATTGAATTTTATCGTACATGAGTGCAACCAGCATTTATGTTGCAAAACACGTCGTACCGTTTGAAAGACGCCCGCTCATCGTCTTTGACGCATATGATTGTTTGCACCCGTCATGACGTCAAAGGAGGACATCCTTTGGCCGTGCGGGTTGTCGTAAGCATTGGGAACGATCGCACGGCACCGGCGCTTGCCTTTAAGGCAATTTAGCTTGCAGTTTAACGTTCGCACATGACTGCAAATTCTTTTTCCAACTTCTCGTACTGTTGGTTCAAGTATCTTGGAGCTTAAATTTGCTTTACAAGACCGAGAACCCCAAAGCAGTGACTTTGGCGTCGGCTAGAGGGTTCCGACAAAATATTTCTGAACTAGGCAACCAGCATAAGGGGTTCCTATTCGTTAGGTTAATATTAGGTACTACCTGAACTGTTTGTTACTATATACTAAGCCATTTATGCGCAATATTTAGCGGCGTTTTATATAAACAACGTACCAGCGAAAACAACAAACGTGCACTGCGCGAAAAAATAGTTTTTATGCGCTGTAAACGTATATGCGAGGCATATGTTGCCGGTACACGCATAAACCAACAAGCGAGTTCTGCTTGCGAATTTGCTTTGTTCGTTGTCACCCACCTCACCCCCCTTGCTCTTACCCACACACACACCAACTCGCGCGCGAGAGCGCGAGTGCCATTTGGATAGCGGAACTAAGGCGCCTCCGCAATCGCTAGCTGCACTTCGATGAGTGGCGTCTTACTGCTTGACTTGCATTTATTCTGAAAACACTGTAGCATACTGGTGCCTCCGCAACATTATCGGCTGTAGTAGGGCTTGATTTTCGCATGTGAGTTGCGCATTCTGCTACAATATTACGGCCACAACGTTATAATTAACACACCAATCGGACAATGCAGTTACGTTGTAGTTACGTTACCTTAGGTAACAATCACAAACGTTTGTGATAATGAATCGTTGGCCTGTTTTAGCATTTCTATATTTAAGCATTTACGCGCTTGTCGGACAAAGGCCGTATATTTACTGTTAACTCCTTCTTTTTTTAGTATCATCGTTATATATATCAACGACTATCGCTGGAGCACAGTTGAGGTTTTAGTTGCAACAAGTGTTTCCAGGGTTATAATCTACAGCCACACGGAATCTTGGGCAAGTAATTAGGCTGCTAAGTCAACACAAATCATGGTATGGTGGTGGTTCTTATATCACACAAATATTACCTTATCGTGGCATGTATACATGCAAAATAAGGAATGGGGTGGTCTTGGTTCTTTTACTTTGTAGGTATACTGTTTATCTATTAGCCGTGAGAGAACTTCTATCAGGATTGGCCCCTTCTTTTATTTTCACCAAAAATTGGGTTTTTGAACACTGTTCTAAGCCTATAGGAAAGAAAACCATCTCGTTTAACAAAACAGGTTATTCCTGAACAAATGTAACTCGGTTTCTGGAAGTGCATGAGACATCTCGGGCGACAGTACAGCAGTATTCACCATCCTTCTTAAATCTAGCATCTAATGTGAACATTCATGTCCGGCGCATCGAAAAAAAGACAGAAAAAAAACAGGAAAAACGCATTGGAGCATGTTACAAAGCATCAAACGTAGTGTAGTATATTCTCTGTCATCAAGCACAGCCACCTCGGTTGTCGCTTCCGTATGTTGTAGAACATCCCGGAGTGGTATTATCTTGCTTAGGAATTCGGCATGGTAACGTATGCTTCGTTTGGTGTTCGTGCATACGTTTTGAACACGAAAATTGCACAAATAAGTGCTATCAGCACTAACAACAACAAGTATCATTCTTCTTGTGGAGAGCCTCGACAGGAAACACGGCGAAAAGACCATGGCAGAGGAGGCAAATCCGGCTGGAGGTCAAGGTATAACGTTTCCCGGCCGGTTTTTGTTTCCGCTCTTCGATCTTCCTGCATCGCGCGCTGAGATGCGGGCAGGGCTTTGGGCCACTTTTGTTTGCGTATTGCGCCACTTCTATTGCATGTATTGATAAACTATTTCTTACACGGGAACTATTCAATCAGTACTTGCTGCTAATCAACTTTGCTTTTAATTTTAAAACACCTTTCACCTTCCCATTAAGCAGCACGGCAGGTGCGAAGATCATCCGAAAAACGTCGAGTGGCCGAAGGGGTCGCTAGTTGTTCAGCTGTAAAGTAACCAAAACTGTTATGAGCGACGCACGTAAGCTTCGGTAAAAGTGGTTGTAGTGCCAATAGTAGGTTCATGCGCATTACTTTATAGTGGTTCATCGATGTATACCACTCTAAGAAAAAAGATAGTCCGTACTGACTCTCTTTACCGAGTCAAAACCGTGCTACAGAATTTACCACCTTTGTAATCTTAATGAGAGGTTTACCAGACTCTCGTTCAAGGAGAGTCCTAGGACTTTTAGGGAGGGAGTCGTGACGAAGAGTAAAAAAAGGAGTCTGCAGGATTCAATAGGATGTAGCCATGGCGACTTCTATATATTAAATATAAAGAGTCCACTTGACTATGTGATGACCCCAACGATAAGAGTCATCCTTACTATTTTTCGAAAAGAGTCCTGTGAATCTATTAGACCAACCGTCAAAAAAGAGTATGTAAGACTCTATATGACGTAGTCACCACGACTCTTAATTTCCAAACAAAGAGAGTCTTAATGACTACTTTGCGACTTTAGCAAAAATAGTCACACCAACACTTTTTGAAAAAGAGTGCCCGGACTCTGCCAGGCTAAGATTTGAAAAAAGAGTATCTAGGGCTGTAGAATGTAGTTATACAGACTCCCAATCTGCAAACAAAGAGAATTCGCCTGACTACTGCATGACCCCACCGAAAAAAGTTACCCAGACTTGCTGAAAAAATGTACCGTGACCCCCATTAGACAACAGTCGAGATAGAGCATGCCGGACCCCGCAGCACAGTCACCGGGACTCAAAATCTGAAACAAAAAGTCCAGTCCCCTATTTTGCGACTCGACCAAACAGACTCTCTTCAGAGTCAAGAGGGTGAAAAAATACCATTAATATCCTACAGTGGCCCTATAAAGTAAGCCCTGCATACATGCCAGAATCCATGCAAGGTACCAAAACAACTCCTTTATTTAAGCAAAGCCTACAGCAGTTTTGAATGTTGTGTTGGTCCCATGACTTGAAAAAAAATATAAGAAAGAAAAATCAGGAGTTGTCTTGAGAAATACAAGATTCAAAATTATCACATTTGACAACCTTTGTGTCTCTAATAACAAAAACTGGTATCATTCAACGAGACAAGCAATAACACTTCAACTCACAAGAAACACAAACCTCTAACAGTGATCTAGAGACGGGATTTTAGGCAAATGCCTATTTTTTTTCTTGCGTTCCTATCGCCCCATTTCGATATATGAGCCCGAATTGGAGGTCAAGGATGGCTTTTTTGGTGGTTTTATAGTGCCTATAAATGCCTATTTTGGGTGTTGGTGCCTAAACTCCGATAAATGCCTATAAATGCCTTTTTTCTCAAATTGGCGCCTAAATCAGCCCTATGTAGCGTCAAGTTTAGCTTTCGAGTGCAATTTGATACCTTTATTCATTCTACCTGGAAATATTTACTGTTCTGAATTCTATGGGTTTGAACCTGGTCCTCTTTTTAACACTCACCCCCCCCCCCCCTTCCTTTGCGCCGGTGCAACCGGAGCGGCGGCTTCTGCATGCTTTACGGGTGGCTTTCCCGCAGGACTTGGCGGTGGACGCACAATTTTACTCTCAAGGGGAACTATGATACCGTCAGGGGCAAAGAAAGTGATGGGGAAAAATTACTCCCACCTCCCCTCGCGGGAACCCTGGTGTGATGCAACGCATCTGGGTGGTTCCATTGATGTTTCCGTTGGGTTGATTCTCAAAAGGAACCGTCGCATCAAGCAATCGTCGAGTACTGCGAGAGAGTGCAAACAGAGCACGGACGACCGTCGACTGAGACCGCGTTCGCTATCGGAGAGAGGAGGGGAGGAGAGTGGAGGAGAGACGCACCTGTGCCGACGCCGCCGCCGCCGCTGATAGGCGAGAGCGTTCGCTATCGGAGAGAGGAGAGGAGGAGAGTGGAGGAGAGACGGACGCCGCCGCCGGACAGACGCAGGAGTGACATACCCCGAGCAAGAACACACTGTGACGTATCTAAAGACACTGTGACGTACACGCCCTTATCTTGTTTGTAATTTACTAGTTGAAAGGTTCACCACCAGGGGAGAAATTGGCTCTAGGCGATTGGACCCGACCAATTGGAGGCACCCTTCCCTTCTGGTCCGGTCTTTCAACGTGCACGGTCTGGCTTTCTCCGCTGCCCTTTTCAGCCATGCCGAAACGGAAGACGCCCAGAAGTGCGTTAATCCGCCAGTGGACATTAAACTCACCATGGTACAGAATAGACGGAGAGACCGTGTTCTGCCAACCGTGCGGAAAAAAGGTGAGCCGACGAGTTTTTACGTGGCGTGAGTGTTTCATGTGTTATTCGAAACCACGGCCCCTCGATCAAGTGCGCTTGATCCAGGGGCCGTGGTCGAACTCGAAACTATGCAAAATTGTCCATTGCGCCGCCTTGTTTGGCGCCTGGGCATAATGGCCGCGATTCGCTGTTATTGCTTTTTGTTTATACTGCCCCTTCTTCTAAAAAAAGAAATGAGGCACCGGTGTTTTTTGAATACGGCAGGCAGCGTTCCTTTCGGTGCCTGCATTTTTTCAAACGTTGGTTATTTTGATTGCTAGCGTTGTTTATAAGTTCTAAACTTTAAATACCATTGAGATTATTCAAATGAAATATTTTAGATACCTTGAGAAGGAGATTCACATTTTTATGTACCGTCCCTGTGTGCTGCGTTAAGCGAAAATCCAGAAATTTCTTAATCAAACGAGCAATTGATCGGTTGGTACTGAAGGACGATGTTTCAAAACTAGCGCTGATGAACGGAGCGTATTTTTAAGATATGCACTGGACATCCGTTAAATCGAAGTCCACCTCGTAGCTACTCGGTTAATTACATGAGACGCTAGCCAGAATTACCGAAGTACGCCACGCTAAGTTAACACGCAATTGAATCTGGTATCTTACTCCCCCGCCGTGCCACCGTGAAATTTAGGGTATTGATGGCGCGCGCCGAGTGAGTTGAACAGAACGTCAATGGAATCTCACCTTCTTGTTTTTCAAGTACGTTTTGGTGGTATGACAGGCGTAGCAGCGCGGCGCTCAAGTGCAGTTATACCATCAAATAGGACGCAGCTGGGGTGTTCGAGCGCTTCTCTGCGGATGTTAGAATGTTTATTGATGCTTATCGTATTTATTTGTATTCTGTTAGCATGTCAAGACGCTTATTATGCTAGCATGTTTATCTGCTCTGTGGTGTTGAATATACGCTTCGTATTTAAGAAATCCTAACGCATTTTCACAGATTGCTTGCGAGAAGAAGTACCACCTGGCTCAGCATGAGAAGACTGCAGGTCACCTGACAAACCTTAAGCGGGACGAGCCCTCAACATCCAAACAGTCTTTTTTGACAACAGCCTTCAAGGACAACAGGACGAACGCTTTCAACGTTGATTTGTGCGAGGCCCTGGTGGCCGCAAACATCCCTTGGACCAAAATTGAAAATCCCGTGCTCTACAGAAATACTGCAATCACAACGTGCCGTCTGAGTCTACTTTGAGGAAGAACTACCTCCGGCCTTTGTACGAACCGACATTAGCAAGAATAAGAGAAGAGCTTGGCGACTCCTTCATTTGGATTTCTTTAGACGAAACAACAGACGTCAAAGGGCGCTTTGTCGCTCACTTTCTTGCTGGGAAGCTCGCGGCGCACGAGAAGACAATGGCTTTCCTCGTGTGTTCGAAACCTTTGGGGAGAACAAATAGGGAGTCTGTAGCATTCTTTGTGAACGAATCCCAAAAGGTTCTTTACCCTACAGGAGTCGAGGCCACCAAGGTTCTGTTGCTCTACACAGACGATGCAGCCTACATGCACAAGGCCGCTCATCTCCTGAAGGACTTCTATCCGCAGATGCTCCATGTCACCTGCCTAGCGCATGCGCTTCATCGTGTTTGCGAGGAACTGAGGAAGCAATTCACTGACGTCAACGAGCTTATTGGTTCAGCCAAGGCCGTGTTCCTGAAGGCACCCTCTCACGTGCGCGTCTTCAAGGAGATGCTGCCTGATGTGCCCCTTCCGCCAGAACCCGCCGTCACACGATGGGGAACGTGGCTAGAAGCTGTTGAGTACTACAACTGCTACTTTTCGGACATCAAGGCCGTGATCAACGGCCTTCCAATTGACGAGAGTGTTGCAGTCAGAAAGGCTCAAGCTGTCCTCTCCGTGAATAGCCTTCCAGGAGACCTCGCGTACCTTTGCGCCAACTTCACGTTCTTAGCAGATTCTACCAAAAACTTGAAAGTGCGGGAGAAACTCTTGTTACGAACGTTGCCCTAATTCTCCACACACAGGAAAGAATCGCCACCGTTCCCGAGGGACCCGTCGCCGAAAAGGCACGTGCGAAGCTGCAATAGGTCTTGGACAAAAACAAGGGGTTTTCTGTTCTTAAAGAAGCTTCAGAAGTCCTTGCTGGTGAGCACTGTAGGATCCCAGTGTCGATTAACCCATCGAATCTTCCCAAGTATAAGTACGCACCAATCACATCTGTCGACGTCGAGCGTTCGTTCTCCGCGTACAAACTCATCCTCGGCGACAAGAGGCACAATTTTAAACCCGGAAATCTGGAGATGCTGGTAGGTACCTATTGTTTCTATAATTTTCATAGTTATTCATAAACTAGGTTCCGCGTTCTGCCCAAACACAATTCTTAATATTGTGGGCATTTGGGGTGTACTGTTGTGATATTTGTGCCTGGAAGCGACATGACCGTTGTTATATCCAGTGTGGAACACGGTGGGTCAATCCCTCTGTTCCTTCTACCCATCCAAACCCATCGCCACTGTCATCTGTGTATAACCATCATCATCCCCGGACAGTTCCGTCTTTCGGTGGCCTGTGCTCGGGAGCCTAATTAAAAGTGGTCCTTCAGCACCTCGGAGCTCTGTCTCTCAAGTGGTGGAGGGTGCGCTCGATTCCTCCGTTTACCTCCCTTGGTTGCACCGCTGGAGCTTCGATCAGGTCGGCGACTGCCGGAGGCAGACATCCCCATGCAGCAGGAAAGCAGCCGTGGTGCTTCCAACGCAGGAGCTCCTGCTCAGCCTGCCTTCACGATCACCACTCCCCAGCGTGATCCTCCGGACTTCGCTGGCCTACGGGGCGATGATGTGGAAGAATGGCTCGACCACTTCAATCGAGTGAGTTCGTACAACCGGTGGGATGACACGTTCAAACTCCGCATAGTTGCTTTTTCCCTAACCGAAGTAGCGAAGACATGGTTCTTCAACAATCGGGACACCTTCGATGATTGGTCAGGTTTCACCCAAGAGTTACGCAAGGTATTTGGTACATCGTCTGGTCGCTTGGCGGCCAAGAAGAAACTTGACGCTCGGGTGCAGCACGCGGAGGAGACATATGCTTCCTACATTGAGGATGTCCTCGCGCTGTGCCGTCGAGTTGATAAAGATATGCCCGAAACGGACAAGGTGCGGCACATCATTAAAGGGGTCTCCTCTTTTGCTTTCAACGCTATGGCGATCCAAAATCCCGCTACCGTTGCCGATGTGCGAAGCATTTGTCAGCGCCTTGACCAACTTCAGGCTATCCGACTCCAACCCGATCCCTGGAGCATCGGCTCTTCGGGGAGTACAGAGCTGCGTTCTTTGATTCGGGCCATCATTCGCGAAGAGTTACAGCAGCGCGATGCACCCTGTCATCACAGCAATCCGGTCAATGACGTTCACGCACAAGGGCTGCGTGACATAATTAGAGAGGAGCTCGCAGCTGTGACAACCGTTCCGCGGCCCAGCCAGTCTGCTTTACTTCACGTGCCTACATACTCGGAAGCTGCTTCAAGGCAACCTGTGTCCACAGAGCACATTGCACCTCCAACTCCTCACGGCCACTTGACCGCCATTTCTACGCCTTCCGCTCCACCGTTTTTTCGTTCAACGTGGCGAGCACCGCGTCCTATAGATGACCGGCCTGTCTGCTACTACTGCGGCATCCGGGGGCACATTTCTCGATTTTGCCGTCGACGGCAGCAAGACGAGAGGCGCGGCTATGCCCCTTACGAGCGGGACTACTACAGCTACTCTCCTCGTCAGCATGCGTATTCATCATCTCCTCGCCGCCGATCACCGCCTCCTGACACCAGAGACCTTCCGCGGGACTCCCGGCCCTCTCGCCGTCGTTCTCCTTCGCCCTTCCAGCGCGCTTTGTCTCCTCTTCGTCCCGTTTCCAATACTTCCAACCAGCACCAGGAAAACTAGATGCTGCAGTTTTTGGAGGTAAAACTGCATCACCTGGAACGTCCACAAGTCCTCCCGAACTTCCGTCTAATATGTTGTCTGTCTTCGTCGAAGGAATTCAAGTGGAAGCATTAGTTGATACCGGAGCAAGTATTTCTGTAATTCATGCTGATTTGTGTTCACGTCTTCGCAAGGTAAAGACTCCGTATACTGGTCATTGCTTACGTGGCGCTAATGGGAATGACATCACACCTTTGGGATATTGTACCGTGCGTGTTTTAATCGGAGAAGTCCGCCATCACATTCAGTGTGCTGTTCTGTTTCCCTGTGCCCATAAACTCATCCTTGGTTGGGACTTTCTTTCTTCTGCCTCGGCTGTTATCTCCTGCCGTCAACCAACTATCCACATCGCCGACACCCAACAACCAAATTATCAGGAGGCACCACGGCAAACACTAAAATTGAATGCCGATCACGTTTTGGCGGCCGGTTGCGAAGATATTCTGTCGGTCACATCAGACGAAATTGTCGACGGCGACGTGGTTGCAATTCCGTGCAGTCGACTTTTGCCGCAAGGCATTGCCATTGCCACCTGCCTTGTTCGATTCGTGTGTGGGTCCGCAGCCTTGGTTGCCCGTAACACCACACATTTACCAATACTACTGTCACATGGAACTACTATAGCTTCAGTGGCCGACAGCCGCCCTGCAGCAGTCGTTTCCTCTGGCCAGCGTTCTTCAAACAAGCCCGCGTCTGCTTCGCCTGGTGATTTGTCGATTCTCGCGGCCACTCTCAGTCCCGACCTAACGCCAAACCAGACCAAATTATTGCTTGATCTTCTGTCCAAGCACCGGGCTTCGTTTGACGTGCATTCGCCTGGCCTCACACAGACCACTGCCACAGAGCATCGAATTCAAACAGATGGTTCGGCTGTGATCCGTCGCAGACCGTATCGTGTGTCCTCGTCCGAGCGCAAGATAATTGAAGATAATGTGGCCGATATGCTAAAGCGCAAAGTCATTCGCCCATCTACAAGTTCATGGTCATCGCCCGTTGTGCTGGTCGAGAAAAAAGATGGCTCTGTGCGTTTCTGCGTCGATTATCGGGCGCTTAATAAGATTACGCGAAAGGACGTATATCCTATGCCCCGCATAGACGACGCTTTAGACTGTTTACAGGGGGCTGAGTACTTTTCCAGCTTGGATCTTCGATCGGGGTACTGGCAAATCCCGATGCACGAAGCGGACAAAGAAAAGACGGCATTTACCACCCCAGATGGCCTTTATGAATTTAATGTGATGCCGTTCGGCCTTTGTAATGCCCCGGCTGTCATCTGTGTATAACCATCATCATCCCCGGACAGTTCCGTCTTTCGGTGGCCTGTGCTCGGGAGCCTAATTAAAAGTGGTCCTTCAGCACCTCGGAGCTCTGTCTCTCAATATTTATATTTCGAATGAGGGTATGTGCATTTGGCAGTGTTGAAAGGTCTTGCCTGTATAATTATGGTACCTGTAGAAAATTGCTAAAGTTTGTACCTAAGTTCTCGCGTAACAACATGTTAATTTCTTAACAAACCTTGTCTATCTTGCATTTATTATTTTCTTGATTTATTCTAATTTAATTGCGTCAGGGTGACATACCTTGGCGCTTTTATAAATCAATATTACCATATTTCAAGTATTGTTTCTCCGGCCTGTTTCACAATATGCGACGCTTGAGTGACCTTCGCATCAGAAAATGTATGTAAGCAATGCGCTTGTGAAATTAAGCCGATTGATCGCCATTAGCCCAGAGGTATTACGGGGCAATTCCACGTCTAAGGTCAATGTATAGAACTTGTTATGAGAGATAAATAAAGAATTGAATTGAATTGAATTGAACTGGTACTGTCATTGTGGCCTCATAGCAATGACAATATTGGATTTCCTGTCGTGCTTACAGTTCGCTCACGTCTTCACTTGAAATTATTAGCATTTATCTAAAAATTTATTGCGCCTATTTTATTCTTTTAGTGCCTAAAACGTCGTTTTTGCCTCCTATTTTCGGCCTAGTTTGGCCTAAAACGTGCTTCTTTAGTGCCTAAAAATCCGGCCGCTAGTGATCAGCCATTAACTGCTGGCTCAGCAGCTTAAAGAAATGCTAAGTGAATATCAAACGACCAATTTTCTAGAACCACATTCAAAACAATATTTCAAAATGTAACTTTAGACTACCAGGCTTTAAAACGGCACTAGTTTTGCATGATTCCACTTAGCGGGCACTTTACATTTTTGCCATGTTGAATTGTAGAATTCTAGAAGGCGTAGTGTATAGGGCATTGAAAGTATAGTTGGTCGTGCTTTAGACATATGAGGTGAAAAAACTCTGGAAGAACTCACAAATCGTAAATAGGACAATACAAAAGAAAACAGAGTTGAGCGGATAATATAAGCTTAACAATATGGTCACCTTAAACATATTCGTATTTGATGCATACAACTCTTCTTGCTTTAATGAAAGGCCACATGTACCATACTCATGTCCTATGAAAATGACCATTTAATAAAAGGGTGCTACCAGATTATTAATCGATGGTTGTTAAAATTTTTCCTGAGAGCACTTGTTCGTTCTAAAATTTTACAGAAATTTACACAAAGGCTGCGTTGTCAATTATTTATTCTCGCAACACGCACCATAAGATATGCTGGCATACGAAAAAGTATTTACACCCTGGCTGCTCCTGCGCGAGCTCTCAAGGTAGTGAGCAGCTTTGCCGCTGTCACTGAAATGTTGCTGCATGTGTTATTTTGCACTCCCATCAGGCCTTGCGAAACCGTATGGGCAAGAGTCCAATACGTGAAAGTCCCATACGTGTAGTCCGCTTTACAGACTTCACGTATTGTAGGTTGTACGCCCAGTTCATTACAAATAGAAAACAAATTCCGAAGTGAAGTCCAAAACGTCGATCCACCAAAACATGTGTTCGTGCACCAATTTCATCCAGTTAGATCAGAGTGGGCTGCTCCCCGTGTAGATCAGCGTCGGGTATGAATATGCCGTATCAGGGTCCTAAAAAAAAAGACAGATAATGCTTCAATTTATTTGCCGTAAAAAAGTACCTGATGCGCACACAAATCAACGTGTATAAATTATTACGGTGATTGTCTATACTATGATGCCTGCACTGAGAAAGAAAAAAAAGTTACAGGGAAAGCTCGGGTATATAGTACATCCCCCTGTTATGTGAAGACCCGCGTGCTATGTTTAATGACTGTCGCCCCAGAAACCTCCTCTTAAAACCTACGTAATAAATACACCGGTTGTATAACGCACAAGTATACGCACCTCGCTTCATGTGAAGCACGACTCGCAACCTGAAACCCCCAAGGCTGTTAAAAAACCTGCGTAATTCGTACCTTTCAGGCTGCTTTTCTTGTTACATTTTCCTTAAACGTTGCGGTATCTCCCAGCTTCTGTATTTGCGGTACCACTCTTCTTTTGCTACTCGTTTCTTTCCTACCCTAGTCTTCTAACGGTATTATCTCAAGCAATCGCGACTGCAGCCGCTTGTATGTGCGTTTCTTTTAGTTCCAATGGGTGAAGCGTGCACATAGCGCACAAGGTCCGTTTGTATTGTTTCTCGCTGAACACAAGAAACAAATGCTACAAATGCCACTTACATTGGGTGATATGATCAAAACACCCGAAGAGAATGAAAAAACCCTGAGCTACCGCTCACCTTTCCATCTGCATTCGTGGGCTTCTTTGTTCACCAATAAATGCAGTGCAGTTCCGTTCATCAAATGTCCTCCATCAGAAAATGCCCTGCTTCTCCCATAGCTTTTGCATTATTCTCGAACGTTCGCTATGGTCAGCTTTACCACATGGCGCACAGCTAACACAGCAGAACGTTTCTTGGAACGCACATTAAGTGCAAGTAGATTTTTTTTTCAGGTAATAGGGACTTATGTCACACACTCACAAATTACATGAGGACAAAGTTACACAGTAACTAACATGTTTCGCCGGACCATTTACAAGAGCGCTTTCGTATGTGTATTTTCTACTATTGTGTTTGTATCTATTCTGTGCTACTTCAAGATGTTAAAGAACCACTAGCAACTACCCCACTGTGGCTGTTTATAAAGCTTGACTTTGCTGGCAGATATCCTAAACGCAATGGTTACTTCCCGGGTGTCTAGAGCTCCCCTCAAGGCTTCTATTCAGGCGGGGGGTCTGCGTGGAGCGTAGACAAAATAGGGAGGACTACATTAAGACATTCATCCAAATGTATGCTCTAGCATGAGCAGTCCGCCTGGACAGTATTTCTTCTTTGTGCTAAAATGGAGGATACTCGTGAATTGCGAATTTGAAATAAACAATATCACCTCAGAGTCACTCTGGTGATTTTTTAGTATTACTGGCTATTTCACGTCTTATGTTGCCGTCAGAAGCCCGCTAAAAACCACTCTAGTTTCACCGCAACGCAACTCCAAGGTCATATTCTGTGCTTTTTATATAGAGCTAATAAAGAGGGCAACACGTTTTTTTAAGCTTATGGTAAAAATCAACTTTGGCTTCAGTTTGCGAAACCTTGATATACAAAATGGGAGATGGCATCAAACTGATACGTCTTTTCTACATAAAATAAAATTTACATAAACAATAACATCAAAACATTTGAACTCGCTTGATCTCTGGATGCAGAGAAAACCTGTCGAATATTTTAGCGGTTTCTTTGAAAATGTGTCAAATTTGCCATTTTTTGTAAAGAACAGGGTCAGGGCTATTTCGCTACCTTTGGTCAAAGTATCCATAAACGGTAAAAAGACTAGAGACGTCAGCCAGCCTTCATAAAGCTCAAAGAAGTTTTTTTCCTAGCTGCTATCTTACATGTAGATCATTTCTCTTAGTCTAAGATTGTGTACACACTAATATTTCTAAGAGTGAGAGAAACTCAACCCAAGTTGCCAATGTTGCCATCTAATTCGCAAATGAAGCTCACTGTTCGCACCAGTGCCGGGAAGATGTCATCCCCTCTTTCATTAACCAAATAGGCAGCAAAACAGGATCGCTGATACCTTATTGCGTCTGTAAAGAGAACGGCGAAAACAAAAGTTGTACAGTCGACCCCAACTGATGAAAACCATACACGTCGAACTATCCGGTATGCGGAACTACTTCTCGTAATAGTATATTTGCACTGAGAATGTATAGCAAACATTACGCCCATATCGAATAAAAATACCAGCGACACCCTATATTTCGAACGGTAAATGCCACAGGACTGGCCCCTTCAACCCAAATGGCTTTTCTTTAGGGTGAAGGAGGGATTCCGCTGGCACACCCCTTAGTGATTTAGCCCGGCCGCTCATGGGCAGTCAGCGGATCTTTCCCTCGTTCTCGCTCTCCCTCCCTATCGCGATTCTCCTGCGCCGTCTAAGGCGAGCTGTCGCACCCATTTGCAAAAAATTATCGTGGTCCGTCAGCGGAGTTTTTTTTTTTGTTCTTTGTTCCGTTCGCGCTTTGTTGGCTTCTTTTTCGAAGTGTAGCTCTGGTAGCAAGCGCAAGAAGCGCTTATTTGACGGCTCTAGGTTGCGCGAAGCGGCCGAATTTGCATTTCGCCGTGAAGCTGGCAAACAAATCGAGTCAAACGCGCGGTAGTGCAATAGCACTACAAAGCAATGGTCATTGAGTGCAAGATAATGGGCTGAGTATGCTTAGGTATCGCTCGACATGGCTGGCACCAAATTTTCTTGCCTGCTCCGATTGCGTCTGATTTACACGTACAACGCGTGCTGATTAAGGAGGCGATTCTGCGCCGTTTGCTCATGAATGAGGCCTTGCACGCACTCGAGCCCCACCTTAAAGCATAATAACGTTTTACATTCAGGGTACCTCATTTTCCCTACTGCCACAAGTTTTTAGAGAATATTTCACTCAAAAGCCTACAGAATGCCAATATACCTTTCGTTGGAGCGCCTATGAACGAAACACTTACGGTGCGTAAGCGACAGCAGGGTGGTGCGGAATTTCAAGTTTCTACGAAACAAAACATCCAGCGATTGCTTGAGCAGACGAAACCATACTTGCGAGCAAAACATAGAACTGGTCCCATAACGACCACAGTTTCTACGCAGGAATCAGCCACAGGAGTAGCATTAAAAGCGTTCTGCCCACCACGTACCCACAGCACCAGCCAGCGTTAGCTTACCGACGTGGTATTCGGACACGATAACCATCAATTTTAGTGAGTGGTATCTCTTGTGTTACGTTTGTACAGAACTGCACAGATAGAACCATGCCGAACATGTCACAAATTGTACCTAACTGTTTCCTATTTCGAAATTTAAAAATCACAGCTCTCACAGGACGTGCGTAGCGTTAAGTTATTTAGGAGAAACAACTGGTAGCATACACGTCCCAGAGTTAAAAAAAGCATGGAACAACATTTTGTTCAACATCACAAAACAAACACTTCGACGATATTTTTATACAATTAACGTGGCGTTGATATTAGCCTATAGACCAGGCTAATATGGATACAATTTTGTAGCTTTCAGGTATCTTTCAATCTGGTATTCGTGATAACTAAAGAAAATAAAATTCTGGGTCTTTATGCGCTGAAGACCTGTGCCTCGAGGTGCACAGTAGACGAGGAAACCCAAATATTTATAACCTGTAAATTTGTAAAAAATGGCGAAATTTGAATTTCTGAAGCATTTTGTCAGTTCCAATAACATTTCAAACTTTCCGTGTTTTAAGTACCACGGTGATACAGGTAAGTTTGAACCACCGGTAAGTACAGGTAAGTTTGAACCACCTGAATATTATTTACGGGCAACAGTCTCGAGAGATGGTCGTTTTCGTTCTTTGCCTCCGTCATAAAAACTTCCGGGGCTGAAAGAAAAAAGTTAGCAGCGGCTTAGCTCGGCTATGCCAGGATATACGTAGCGTGGGCTAAGGTTTAGCAATCCAATCCAGTCCAGTAGAAACAAATCCAATCCAGTCCACTCAGGTCCACTCCAGTCACTGCTCCTCACGCATGCGCAGCCCGGCTGACCAGGAGCCACGCGAAACGGCTATCAAGCGGCTACTGCGCAACGGATGCGCAGAGCTGGGCACTCGCCGGAATCAGTGCGTCTGCCGCGGCTATGACGCCCTTCCTCTAGAATGCGCAGATCGGCTAATATGCAGACCCAATTATCTATACACCCGTACTCAAAATGGACTGGATTTCCAATCCAATCTACTACAAACCCATTTAATCCAATCCAATTCACATCCAATTCTGTCCTATCCAATAAAATCCAACCCAATGCTCCTCGCGCATGCGCAGCTCGTCCCTTCTGGGTCCACGCGAAACTGTTCAACGTCGGCCAGTGTAGCTAATAAGCTACAAAATCGGTATTACGCAGCAGAAAGCCTCAACGTCAACCACCCCCTAACTAAGCGAACATACGCATCGAAGTACAAAACGGGAAAACCATCCCCATCGTAGACACACTGAGGGTCCTGGAACTAATGATACAATCGCGAGGACAGAATACGTGAACTATCGAAAAGCGTACCAAGGAATCCGAATTCACAATCCGACTCGTCGCACGAGCATCGAACAGGCAAGGGGGGTAGCGGAACACCACCACCTAGACTTTGCAACGCCTTCCTAAGGAGTTACGTAAACTACGTCGCAGCAGCGGTAGACTGGGCTAAAACCGAGGAGGTAAAACTCAACACCCTCATCAGGAAATGAATCAAGAGGGTACTTGGTATCCCCATTTGCGGCAGCACAGAAAAGCTTGAAAGACTGGGCGTACACAGCAAACTAGCAGAGATCACCGAAGCAAAAGGGGAAGCCCAAAGGCAAAGACTCCTAATTACGAGAGCAGGGAGGGCCATACAGGGAGGGCAAAGATTTTGAAGCATGCGAAGTAAAACTCGATGGGAAGATGAGGGAGACATTCCAAACCAGGCCCATCTCTCGCAATGTACACCCGCCATTCAACGAAGCAGGAGGGCGGCCAGGGCCAAGGTACTACTGCAAATTGCACAAGAAGGGCGGCGAAAGTCGATGTTCATGGGTGCAGCACGATCGACCGTTCCAACAAATACGTGGCAGTCGTGACCGACCCAGCTGGGAAACTACAGTGACGCAGCATCCGTAGATACGCACAAACCCGCTGCCGCAGAGCAAATGGCGATTGCCCTGGCTATGGCCAACCCGTCGAGACCGAACATCTACTCGGAGTTATCCGGCTGCTAGCCGATTTTCAAATGCTCCTTTCGTCGCCCGCTACTGTTACTCGAAAAAGCACAGTGATCATGGTTCCATGTCACCCACGCCTTGGTTCTGCAATAACAGTTCGAGCTTGAAGTCAAAGGTAACACCAATGTGTCGTGTATCACTTGAAGCAACTAGACACCTTCCAATGGGCCTTGAACACCGGCAGCTGTTCACCGGCCAATTTCATTCCAGATGTCTAGTGTCCCTTCTTAGTAAAACTGCCGTTTCCCACAAAGTTTCCAGTAGTGTTGGTATTGTTTCTTTTAGGCATGTTGAGTGGCGGGGCAATGTAGGAGTCTCACAGTGCTGAAATCTCTTCCTCGCGCGTCCGCTGCTTGGAGAAAGCTTGCTGGGTACTATCGTAGACCATCGCACGAGATTCCTGCAAGCAAGCGTACTACCGCGGTTCCGAAGATGAGAGTAAACTGAAAACAACCAACTGCAAATTTATATTTGAAAATTTTTATTATAAGTTATGATTTGTTATGCACAACTTCTTTTTTTTTTTATTTGCTCCCCTCACTGGAGAAAATTTTTCAATTGGATCATTTTTTCTTGAAATCACTCTTTATTAAACCATTTTTAAACCTGGGTTTTTGGAAATGGCGTTCGATTATCTGCATTTTACGTTGCTGCTATATGTGCCTAAGAAATATGTTTAACGCAATAAGAAAACGTTTTTCTGGACCCATAAAAATTATTTAATTTCCGGCGGTGACGAAAAAGTTTTAAGACGTAATGTGCTGATATTACCTATAATAAGTCATTTTGCAGCGATGATGAGCCAACACACCTAGTCCGAAGCAATTATATAGGTTGTGTGTTGCACGTTTTCGCGAATAATATCCATAGCTAATGTTCATTTGCCATTTTGTATGCGTTTTAACTTGCATTCGTATTCTATTTCGAGTCTTACAGTGTCGAAGTTCTTTAATGTATTCTGCGTGTTAGGTCATCGAAAGTATTTTTAGGAAAGGCTGTGTACCTTTCTCATGTACAAAGAAGCGAGCAACCTTTACTTGGTCATATCGGTGTGTCATCTGCTAATGAGCGTCGAACTACCCGGTAATGTCTAAGACATAAGGTGCGCATCTTGTTTTTCTACGGATAACGGCAAAACAACATGTGCGGCTAAACCGAGGTCGAACTTGTATGCCTAGTGGTAACACCAACAAACATTTTCATTGCAAGTATTGCCAGAACACGGGACTTGCAAGGTACACAGGAATATTTAATTGGGTACTGCGAAGTGCAGCCAACCTTCAGCTCAAGGGTATGCTTAGTTCCAGCTGCCACAATTTATTTAAAGTTGGTTATGTTGTAATTCATATACGCTTGACTCAGCGCAATGTTAATTTGTGTTTTTCCTTTATTGGAAAGACGTGCCATGGGCAAGCCGTTTAACACTTGTAACGTACATTGAGTAGGGCAGTATATGTTTGCATGTTAACCTTCGATGTGGTACACGGTATTGTTTATTGTTTATTGGGTGGTGCCCACCAACAGCACTAGGCCTTCTTGGGTGGTGCACACAAAAGGGACAGGGCGACACACAGATAAGCAAACGGTAAAACATGGAGACTGGTTATGAAGTGCAGGGGTCACAAAGTACATAGTACCACCGCACACGCGCGTGCTCGCAGGCACGCACACGCACTCACACACACATAAGCACGCACGCATGCGCGCACACACACACACACACACACACACACACACACACACACACACACACACACACACACACACACACACACTCAATATATACATTTAAGGAATTAAGATTACAGTCGGGTAGATTAGCCCGCGCTGAGACAGGGTTGTGACAAGGTATACTACAAAGTACATTGGCATACACGCAAGTTCAGTACAATCCACCGTCGTAACTTACTGGGGAACATGGATACTGGAAACAAGTACATATAAAGCAAAATTTATATGTATGCACGGCACATACGCTCGTGAGTGCAAACAAAACATACATACACGCATGCCCACGCGGGTGCATGTGAAGGTGTACAAGTGCAGGCAAATGCGCACGTGCATGCATGCACACACACGTGCGGACACACATACATAGGTACACGGGAGTATGTGTACGGCAAACGGTGCAAGTGTAGAAAATTGGAAGGGAACGGAAAACACGAACACGAGATAACTTCTATACCATACTGAATGGGCAACAGCGGCTTCAAATGCATGCATTCTTCAGGGCGCGTTTAAAAGAGTTAACATTGCCGGAAAAGACGTCCAAAGATGCACGAAAGTCATCATTATACACGCGTTGCACACGGCACACTGGAGACAGCATCTCTGAGGTTGTCACATCAAAGCAAAGGTGGGGGCGGAGAGCTCGAATTGGTGCCCTTAGCCGAACAGAGCTCACAAATTTCGGGCTGTCGAATCTGGAGTGGATACACTTGAACAAAAACACTAAATCGCGGTTTGTGCGTCTAGATTGCAGTTCTTCGAGCTTCAGCCGCTTGATGACATCCTTGTAAGCGTATTTCTCGTGTAGGGTGTAGCGGCGAGAGAAGATGCGCGTGAACCTTTTCTGAACCCTTTCCAAGCGCAAAGACGACGACGCACTCATGCAGTTCCAGACTGCCGATGCAAACTCCAGCTTTGGGAGTACAAGGGCTTTGTACAGAGCAAGGAAACACGAACCTCCTGAGAAGTCCCTTGTTGCACGAGAGATAGCGCCCAAAGTCCGAAGAGATGAGCGTGCGAGGTAGTTGACATGCGGTGTGAATCGTAGTTTCGAATCCATCAGAACTCCCAAATCACGTGTTTTGTTTCGCTTACTCTTCTTATCGTCAGAGAGTCGAGGTGGTATGGGAAGGTTAAAGGAGAGGTTTTTCGAGTGTATGTAATTGTAACGGTCTTCAATGGATTCAAATCTAAGTAGTTAGTTTTGCACCAGAGGGCGATTGCTTGTACGTCGCGTTGAAGCTGGGCGCAGTCCGCCTGTGATCCCACTGCGCGATAGAGTTTCATGTCGTCTGCAAACTCCAATAGAGATGAATGCTTTATAATTAACTGTACATCATTCACAAATAAGTTAAACAGTAAAGGACCGAGAATAGAGCCCTGGGGAACCCCGGACGGTACAGTGAAGCTGCGAGACTTAGCACCAGCGTACTGAACAAAGTTTGTTCTCTGTTTGAGGTAGGTTGCAAACCACTCGCAGAAAGCAGGAGCCAAGCCATAAGCAGACAGTTTGCGAAGGAGCAAATCATGGTTTACGCGGTCGAAGGCCTTGCTGCAGTCGAAGTAGATGGCATCCATTTGTTGACGTGAAAGTATGTACTTGCTGGCGTCACTCAGAAAGCAAGCAAGGTTTGATTCGACTGACCGGGCAGGTATAAAACCTTGGTGATTACTATGGATGAGGGGCCGGATTTTGGACAAGAGATAACGGTGTACTACTTTTTCGAAAACTTTTGAGAAAGAACAAAGGAGAGATATTGGTCGATAGTTCCCAGGCACCGACGCATTTCCGGACTTATGGAGAGGAAAAACAACGCCGGGTTTCCAATTTGTCGGAAAGTGCCGCTCTTCAAGCGAGAGACAAGAAATGTGGCAGAGCAACGGCGCGAAAATTGCAGAGCAGCCTTTTACAATGAAGCATGGGATGTTATCATGGCCTGAGGATTTCTTCGAAGGTAAGCTGCGGATAGCAGCCGTGACATCCTCAACGGTTATGTTGGGCGTGTGTATGACATCACCTATCTGCGCGAGCCGAAGCGGGAAGCCGCTGTCGCGTGACTAGGAGTACGCGGACAAGAAGTGTTTTGTGAATATTTCAACAATGCTGGCTGGGTCGGAAACGATGGTGTCGCCATCCTGCAGAGTAATCCGCTCAGGGGCCTTTTTTGTGCGCGTGCTAAAGATCCGCCAGAAGTCGCTCGGGGATCGGGTAAGCGAAGATTCTGTGAAGTCCGAAAAATGTTTTTTGTCGCGAGCGAGCAGCACTTTCACAAGTGAGCGCTGTTCTTTGAAGTTAGTGTCGGCGGACGTGTCGTTTTTAGCTTTCCTTAGTTTGTGGAATCGACGCTTACTGCGCAGCGCGCTGCGGAGTTCTTTGCTGAACCAGAAAGAGAATTGATGAGGGCGCTTAGAATTTTTTGGTATGTGCTCGTCCATTGCTTTTTGGACAATTTTTGTGAGCAGCTGCACCGCTGCGTCTGCATTATGCGATGTGTAGACTGGCTCCCAATTCGTCTCCTGGAGCGTTATGTAGAGGGCATTGTAATCGCCACGGGGAAAATCAAAGAATGGGGTCTCGATGCGCCGCGCATAGGCAACCGGTAGTAAAGCCGTGACAGTGAATGGTTCATGCCACGGGTCGACCGGAACAAGGGCTTCTCGAGCGTGTTTAAGGTCTAAGGAGGTCAAGTTGGAGAAGACGATGTCAAGGACATTTCCTGCGGGGTTAGGAGGAAGTGCAGCATATGCCAATCCAGCGAATGAGAAAAAGTTAAACAAGTGAGCGGCTTTGGTAGAATTGCCAACATTTTCCCCGGGATTCCACCACCGGCCGGGCACGTTGAAATCACCGAATAAAAGAATGTTGTACTTTCCAGGGTCTATACTTTCTGAGAGGTGCTGAGAAACGGACGCGAATGCGGGGAAGTCTAGAGTTGGATGCATATAATACACGCCAATGAGCAGGTTTTTTCCGCGGTTTGGCTTTGTTTCGACCCAAACGCATTCATTTCCCAATTCGAGATCAGCTCGGCGAAACGCAACCATGGACTTTCGCAGGGCGATTAAAGCTCCTCCACCGTACTTTTGACCGGTGCGTTCGTAGTCTCTGTCATGGCCAAAGACATGACAGAGCAGATGAGCAGATAGTTCAATTTTTTGCTTTTTCTTTTATCAAGCGTGCTAACAGGGTAGATTTGGTGAGGGCAGTGTATGTTCTCGATGGTTGCCGCTGACCGCAGGTGTTGCTCTGGTAGCTAGAATTTTCTCTATTGTTTTCCATTCATACAGATATGCGGAGGGAAACTTCGATTTTAAAAACCTTAGCGATGGTTCCGAAAAAATAACAATAACAACAAACGAAAAGATAATACGTGGCTCCTTATCATATCAAAACTGTTTATAAGTTAAGCCTGAATTTTCTTCGGTATTCAAACCTTTATGATGGAGCTTGTTCACACGGGGCAGTAAATCAGCAGATCGTAGGTTTCGTGAGATGAAGCTGAGATGAAGCTGCAGTGTAGCCTATTAAAAGCGCAAATTTTGGAAAGTCCTATGCAACGCCTCACTTCCTGAGGCTCATGGAGGTTTGCAGGATTGGGTCCCTAAAAACATAGATGTAACAGGAAGAAGACGTCAACTGAGAGGTGAGCAGCAGGAGGTGCAGGAAGAGGAAGAAGAGGATGTGAAAGGACAATAACCGGACTTGTATTCAGCGTTAATTCGATCAAATGAAGGGGAACGTTACATTTGGCGCAGCCGACAATTCCGGGATAGGTGGCTGCCGTTCAAGATGACCCAGCGTGAAGATGGGCATCTGGTGGCCAAGAGTTACCAAGAGGACGGGGATGATAGGACCGTGATCGTCCCAGAAAAGATCAGCACAGCTCACTTGGTATCTTTCCTTGCCACGAAAGGTAAATTTAGGCTAGGCGAGTTAGCGTTGAAGAGCAGCATCAAGGTGAACATGCGCGCAGCTGACTTTCAAGCTTGGGTGCTTAAGCCAAGTGAATCATTGAACGCAAAGTAAGACGATCCAGAGGGACTCACGCGGACCATAAAACACATTTTGCATTTGCAAGAACAACAACTTTAGCAGCAAGAACAATTTCTATTTCATAGAATTTTTCGTGATCCGTCCCGGTACAGGCACAAAGTTAAGCGTGATTGTATGATGGTACTACTTCAAGTCCATCAGCATGGATTCAGTTCTACGAATATGCGTGCTCCAATAATCACTGGATTACAGACTCTGACCGGATATATAACCTGCGAGTATACCTTTCGGGGAACACAAAGAAGTGGCATGAATTGCGGATGGCCGAGAACGCTGACAAACCATGGGCCGACCGGCGAGCCAGCTTCATCCGTGCATTTGAGTTGAACCTTGTTGAGGATTGGGATCAGACCATCCTCTTCCAACATAAGGAGATTACTTCTATGAGAAGCGAAAACTCCTGCAGCTTGCCGATCCTAATCTCCCCGAGTCGTCCAATATACCACTTGTCGTACATGGTATGACGAAACCCGTTCAACGCTAGGTTCTTACAAGGGCTCCTACCAAAGCCGCAGAACTTCTCCATGCGCCGAGGAACGTCTTCGTCGACCTTCTGACATCAATAGACCAGGCACGACAGTACGGCCCTGCTCGTAATGCTATACTATCGGTCGGCACTCCTAGTGGCGCTCATCAGCTAAAAAATGAATAAAAGAGGGTTATCGGTTCCACCCTAGACCCCAAGCGAAGCTGTGTACTTAATAAAATCTGAATCAATTTTGCTGTATGCACCAATGTATGCTAGCGGGTGATTAGAAAACGTTTTAGTGGACACCGGAGCACCAGTGAACGGCATCATGAATACAGGACTTGCCTCGCCAGATGACATATTTTCTGGTAGACTTGTCCAAGTACATGGCTACGACGGGACTGCTAGGGTGCTTGATAAATGGACGCGCGTCGAAGTTAAGTACCAGGGAAGTAAAGTGCTCGTAGAAGCATCACGAATAGACGACGCCAAGTTTAATTTCATCCTAGCCCGTCCTGACACGAAGAGATTGAGGCTCAGCCTTTCTTTGAAGGATGAGGTGCTCGTTGACCATCCCACTGAGGTGATATGCACGCAGACAAAGCCACGCATCAGGCTGGTCACGGATAGCGAAAACGTCTGTTGACAATATCCCTAACTTTTCTGTGCAGGCACTTATCCGCCAGCCGCAGCAGTCATGGAAGTGCCGTTTCAACGGCGCGATGTTACTGCTGTACGAAAAAAAGCCATATGGCATGTCCTACCAAAAAAAAAAAGAGTGGCTAAAAGATGAATTGCAAAGTCTGTTGGAGTATCATGTCATCCGACCATCCGCACCGGCATTTGCGTCACCTATCAGGACGGTTCTCAATGACGATGTACATATAGGCTGTGCACTGACTACAGTCTTGTGAATCGCCAGACTGACCTGTTCCCGTACCCAATGCCAAGAATAGACGACCTCATCAATAAAACCGGCGGTTGCTCTTGGTTCTCTCGAGTCCATCTGTGCAAAGGGTATTGGCAATTACCACACCACGCGGAATACAAGCATCTCACTGCATTCATGACTCTTTTTGGTACATATGAGTACAACAGACTGCCTTTTTGATGGAAGAAATCTGGAGCATGGTTCCACAAAAATGAGTGGTTTCTTGGGCGAGTTGGTCATTCATCGTGTAAGTAAGCGCAAAAAGAACAAGAACGAACGAAGTGAACGGGACAAGCGCCGTGTCCCGTTCACTTCGTTCGTCCTTGTTCTTTTTGCGCTTACTTACACTCCAGAAAATGATCGACACCGTCCTACAAGAGTTCATTGGATAATTCTGTGGAGTGTACGTCGACGATATATTAATCGATTCCCGGAGCAGAGTTGAGCACATATCACACCTTTCACAGGTGCTAGACGCTCTTAGTAAAGCTTAACTGAAAATTGATTTCAAGAAGAGTGAGTTTTTAAAAAATGTTTTGGATGGCGAGACGAAAAGCGCGAAAGAGGAATCGTGTCAAGCGAATTTCCCAGCGACGCAAGGCCCTTGACGTGAACTCTGCACGCGTCTTCCGAAGACTCACCGGACACTTGAGGGCATTTATTAACGATTACGCCACTAAGTCAAAATGCCTCACAGCATTGACGCAGAAAGGTGTTCCCTTTGAATGGACCAAGGAATGCGACAGCGCATATCAGGAACTTACAAAGACAATATTGTCGGATCCAGTGTTGACGCTTCCCTATTTAACAAAACCGTTTGAACTGACGATAGATGCATCGCATTACGGAGCCGGGGTGATTTCGTACCAAAGTGATGACAAGAAATCACCGAAAAGACAGCTCAAGCCCATTGGTTTTTATTCTTACACATCTACCATGGCAGAGATTAATTATTCTGCTGCCGAGAAAGAGGCCCTGGCGGTGGTGGTGGCGCTACGTTACTTCCGAACATACTTGGAGGGCCGACGCTTCAGATTGTTCACAGACAATGAAGCTTTGACCTATATACTGAATTTGTGCCATCCAAAAGGGCGGCTAGCCAGCTTGGTCAGTGAACTGCAGCTGTTTACATTTGACATCGCTCATGGACCAGGTGAGAAGCTATCGGACGCCGATTCCACGTCACGGTTCCACATAATTGCCCCATGTGGTGATCACCATGTGAGCACGCTCTTATGAGAAGGCACAGAGGCGATGTCGTTGAAATATGGTCGCTCACAGGTACTGATGACTAGTGTACCAAAAATCTTCCCTCTTTACCATGATTCACCTCATTCTGTCGGGCATGATGAATTCTGGCGCAGGTACTGGAAAATCAAGCAAAGATTTCATTGGAACACTATGAAGCAGGACATCTCTGACTACGTACGGAACTGTCCCCAGCGTCTAATCTGCTAGGCCAAGTTCAAGTCCAGAGGTAGTGACATGGTCATTGCAGAACATTCCAAAGAACCACTCGCAACAATCCATCTTGACCTTGCAGAGCTCGGAAAAAAAGGCGAGGGAAGAGGTAGCACGCAAGCGTTCCTATTGGCAATTGATAAGCGAACACGAATGTCACGTGAAAATCCTGAAAGGATGATGAAAGGAGCATTTCTATCTTGAACCGGAATATGTTTAAAGACACCAAAACTGTGGCCGAAAACGGGCTCGCCTTTCGGAGCCAGCAGTTGAGGAATTGGGCTCTCCGTCGCAATGTGAAGCGGTGTTTCTCGCCGCAGTAACGCCCTGAAGCCAACGGGTTGGCTGAGAGAGCTATACGGCACATCAATCAGTTCATTTCCCTCTATCCAGTATTAAAAGATGGCTGAAACTGTGCTCTGGAAGCAGCTGTTGCACATCACAACCACTCGCACACAGCAGAACTCCGATGCAGTTCATACTTTGTATATCATGGGAAATCTGAGTGGCTGCACGCCGATAACCTCCTGGGAATTACCTACCTATTTATTGCTACTCCGTGAACAAGAAAGGTGAGAGAGGTAAAAGAAAAGATACCGGATCGCAATAACAAAGCATTACGACCGTCTTAACATGGGCAGGGTTCCTGAAATTGCCGTTGGGGATTATGCCCTAGTCCGGAAAGGCCGGAAGGGTTCAAAGGCTCCTTTTTCAGGGCCATACAAGGTTGTGATGACTCCTCTCAAACAAGAAATTTTGAAATACATTTGCTACAACAGAACTAATAACATCGTGGAAGCTGCGTCTATGTGCAACGTAGTGCCGTATCAACCCAGGAGGGTTGATTACAGTGGGGCGGCCTGTGTAACTGTAAGAAGACGACGGTGACCGAGAGGTGAGCATGCACTGAGCGATTTCTCACCTTCTGCCTTAAATAAATATGTTCATCCGCCAGCGATTTCCCTCTAAAAATTACACTTAAAAATACAATTTAAAAATCAAACCCTGTGCATCCAAAATTAAATCTGGGTTTAAAGAAAACCCGGAAACGCGCCACAAATCTTCCCCCGGATGCGCTGCAACAAGACCGGAACCAAGCCATATTCTTTTTTTCGGAAGTCTCGTTCAACTCCTGATAACGTACTCACCACATTCCAACCCATCCTATGCGCCGATGCATAGAAAATTGTGTGGTACGCTAAATAAGATCACGAACCGCGGAGCCCTCACCGGGAAATGAAGGGAAGCAGCAGCCACCGGGGCAGCGTTCTCAAAAGAGGGAGGGAGCGCTAGCTAAAGGGAAACAGCAGCGCGGCAGTGCGTACGCCCCAGCCGAACTTGCAATACAAGCCTCTTTGGGAGATGAAGGGAAACACAAAAACGAGCTGGACACTTTCGATAATGGCGAGTGAGAAGACCGAGCTTCGAGGCGTGCAGTCTAGTGGACTAGGCGACTGGTAATGGGAGGGGCCGCAGTGCTCAGCAGAAAGTTCTATGGAAATCAGCAGAAGGTCTAACCAGGCTTATGACTTGACATTCTTAGGAAGTTTATAACATCCACCACATTTTTTTGCAGTAGGTATCTCTTTGCGTGGCATGGTGGGCCCGGTGGAATTGACGCTCACCGCCACTGTGATCCTCTAGCTTGGCTCGGTACGACTCCACCTGGGCAAACTAAGAGACGCGTGCAGACGCACCGTACTGGACAGCGTATAAAGTTTGACATGAACATCCGTGCGCACCTATTTACTTGCGTACTTAAAGAGGGCACCTTTAAAAAATGTCCAATTAGAAACAATTAAGGCACCGAAAATACTCCCGGCAAGGAAGCACGATTCCTCTCAGTTTCTCAAATTTCCTGTGCCTAAAGAAACAATTTTTTGGGTGTGAACTGGCAAGTACACAGATATCTGAAGAAAATAACAACAAACACCAAGCTGTTAGTAGTAAACATCACTCACTTGAGCTTTCCCTCTATTCTAGTGATACATAATGCCAGTTGCAGGCGTGCACTGCCGCAATATAAATCGCACGTCCTAGCGTGCTTCTTGTTTTTTTTCGCAGCTCATACTACGGTGTACGACTACTGGTCGCCCCTGGGAAGCACATTTTATTCAGTCTGTAAAACACAGCATGTTTTTCTGTATCGCACGAATACGGCGCCAAATGGAAGAATGCACGTACCTAGCAAAATGGAAAGGCATAGTTGCTATTTTCATTTTCCCAACTCAATTCCTTGCCTAAACCAAGAGACCCCTCCGAGGCTGTTCACCTCTCTTTGTATTGTTCATGAATAAAAGTTTTATGCTAAAGCTTTACGTGGTCTCGTGGTATGTTGACCTCAAATTACCGCGGGGTCGACGCGAATGACCAAAGAAACCAAAGTGAACCAAGGAAAACCATAAGTAAACTTTCTCTTAGCAGCCATGTATATTGTAAAAGGTGATTATTGATTGCCAAGGTTATTAATTATTTGAGAATAATTGATAATAAGGATTAGTAGGGTAGGGTTTGGGTGGATTATGAAGGGTTAAGGTGGATTTAGGATAAAGTAGGAATTTATTAGGGCGGATTAAAGTAAATTAAGAAGCAGAAGGTATTCAGAAAGGATTGATAGTGAAAAATACTAAGGTGGATGTAAGATGAGCTTAGGGGAACTACGAGGAATTCAAATGGCAAAGGGTAGATTGAGGTAGTCATTAGGGTAAGCTAGCATGGAATACCTTAGAGGAAAACAGAATTAAGGTGGAGTACAGTGGTTAAAGAAGGGCAAAATATCTATTGGGGTGAGTCAAAATAAAGATACAAAAAGGTGTTTTACGATGAATAAGGATGGCGTAAGGGGGTTCAATGTTTCGTGCTTGCTTGAAGTTGAAGCCGCACCATCTCAAGCATATAATTTTGCACCAGAAGGTCTTGCCTTCTAAGAAAGTCTAGTTAACGGAAACCTCTGCATGCTTAGAGCCCTCCCCTGAACCAAAAGTTACGCTCAAGCAGGGCTCATCTTAGAGGGAGCATCATTTGATTGGAACCTCCAGAATTCACTAATAAATAGTTCAGCACAGATTATTGACACAATTTTGGGGTCTTAGGTCACGCTAACAAATGATAAACGCTGTACAGAAATTATAGAAGATGCAAAGTTGCAAATCAACAAATATTGTTATGTGGTGTCATCACAGATGACACGGCCCATGGTGGACGGCGAAGCGATCTACTTGTAAAAAGCAAAAATCTATTTGCAATATTGTCTTTAAACTTGTACAGTGAAGTACATCGTGATGTAAACTTGAAGAAAAAGAAGACCACAGGGGCGCGCCATTGACCTCTTATTTTTCTGGTTCACTGCGCCCTCGCCAAAGGCGACCGCCGTCATCGGGGCCAGAGTTAATAAGCTAGTGCGGTGAAAACGAAGGGAATATAAACAGCGGTCTCCATCACAGCACATGACAATTATGGGCTTGCTGAAGCCTGGTCCCGGAACAGCGATGTCCACCGACTCCTGAAGGCACTCCGAAATCACTTGGAGACGCGTTAGAGATCTTGGTGATATAACGGCGTGGTTGTCTGGTCAGGTCATGCCTGGTCATATTGGTTGGTCTCGGGAGTTCATTGGCTGTGACCACGGGGGCGGCGAATAGAAGCGTCCACGCCTGTCCACGCCTCACTCTCACTGGGGTGGGCCGACGCTACCGAAGAGCACTGGAGCGATATTGAGAATTCTGGACGGGAGAAAACACGCGTTGGTGAGGTGTGCAGGTTCAACGGCGACGCAGTGCAGGTGCACTGCGTCGCCATTGACGAAGGTGTCGAGGATAGGTGAGGCACGCTGTGCAGCTTCAGCACAGCCGGGTCCAGGACGGTGAAATATATCCCACCTCGTGCTCCCTGTCTATGCACCGTCGATTTCGTGCAGCCAAGACCAGCCGACAATGCCTAGCCGAGACCAGCCTAACATGGTGCGATCGTTTCGTCGGGCGTTGTTGCAAGTTATTAGCGCGCTCATTGGTTGGTCCTGGTCTCGCGGGCGTCGCTCTTTCGGGAACAAATCTTTACCTAACGTCTTTGGTGGCAGGAAGGACTCCGATGCTTGATCACAAGGTATGTCACTCTTACCGCAACCGTTCTTGTACTTACCAGTGACCTCAAAGCTCACTTTTGAGGAGGGGGAAATATCAAGAAAAAACGACCCGACAAAGATACGGGTGGAGCTTAGCCTGCGCAGGCTACCTCATGACCACCTCGCAAATGCTGTAAATAGATCGTTCGTCATTATTAAGCATGGTTTGTGCCTTTCGCCACGGCCTTCCATAAAATATTCTATAATTTAGGCACAATGTTGGCCTGTTAGTTAGAAAGAGCTTTTTTTAGTGAGGTTCATTCATACGTTTTGTGGTTTCTGATGCGATACTTTCGAAAAAGAATTTGAGAATGTCACCGCAGTAATTACCTTTTTTAACGTAGCTTGTTCGTGAAGTACATTACTTTATGTACCACCTGTGCTGATGTCGGGTGTACGTTGGGGGGTGTCGGTTTATTGCAGAGCTTTCGCGCTAATATTGGCAGTTCTAAGGTACAAGAGCTGTTGGCGAACAGCACGCATTTCTTTCTGAGATATAGTGTCGTGGTGTCCGAAAAATACACGACGTTTTCGAAAAGATTCGTTTCAACGCTGTGTAAAGCCATGGACAAGTGAAAAGCGAGCATAAAAATGTAAAGTATAACACGGAAAATAAAGTTTATGATTCGTGGAAACTACACATAGACGCAGTTGTGGTAAATTTGGGAAGTCATATCTCCACACTTTGTTATTGTTGCGAAGCCATGCGACAATTAGGCTTGCATAGAAAGAAACTGGGTCGAGTGTGTTCTTGTTCATATTTTACTACTCGAATTCATTTGTCTATAACTGTACGTGGCCTCGTCATTAATAGTGAAGGAGAAAAATTCTGTGCATAAGAGGTCCACAAAAATGACTTCATGCTAACTGTGTGGCTTGCATTGTGTTCTGATACACAAGAAATGACTCGTCTCTCAATACCTTGCCGCCAAAATTTTGGCCTTCACACGCTATCAGTAGCTTTGGTGGTTCAGTAACATTTTTGTGTTCCTCGAATAGGGCGCCCCTCAGTACCCAGCTGCTACAAAAGCGAACACTGAACAGACACTGTATACTCACTAGATGTTATTAATTTTACATAAGTGGCTCTATTCGGTGAAAATAATAGGCAGAATAAAAGAAGGCAACTGGCTGCCGTATGTAAATGTAAAACTTTATTTCGTGTAGAAATACAAAATAAGACGCTTATTGTTTTATTTCTTTTTGTAGGCTGTACTGCATTGGTCATGGCTCAAATAATCTGCCTTACATTACTTCAGCATAAAGTGGCGAGGAGCGGAAGCTCCAACTCCATAATAAAATAATGAAAGAATGTATTCGCTCGTCTCGCTTGAAAACCGCAAAAAACATATTGCGATGGAAAAGCTTGAAGCTCTTGCCCGAAGCTCATGTTAAAGGGCGCCTTCTACTTTAAGCACCCAGGCCCACTGGGTGGGCAGCTCGTCTGGGGTTAGCGTGGGCAAGGAAATCATTGTACCGGTTATGAGATCGGTACTCAACTGCAGTCGTTCTTCCGGCCACCCAAGCATAGTGACCTTTCCTTTGGACGACACTTTCAATGACTCCAAGTACAACAGCCTATTTTTAGGCCACTTCAGCATGAACGCGTACACAATGTTGTGCTTAGCTGTGTACCAAACGTTCGGGTTAGCAGCGTCCTTTTGGTATTTCCAGGGTGTCGAGTCGTACACGGCCTCCCCGTTAACTCCGAGCCACGTGCCCACTTGGGAGAGTCTTTCTTGGACTACCGGCGGGATGATGCCATCCTTTGTAGCGCTTAGGTCGAGGAGCAGGTTGCCGTTTCGGCTGACCGTGGTCACAAGCTCTTTAATAATCTCGGCGGCCGTTAGGTAATCATAAAATTTGGCTTCCCGCCGGTATCCCCAAGAGTACTTGTCCATGTTCACTGGCCTTAACCACTTCATGCGCATCAGGAGTTTTTCATCACAGTTAGGGTCATAGTTTAGGAAATCGCCATGCTTTCTATGCACGTCATAACCCCAGCGGTCGTTGACGACAACTTCGGAGCAGACTGGGCTCTCACTGTAAAGCCACGCGAGGAATGAGGTGCTGTTCCAGTAGGTGGAAGGGGCCGCCCCGTCACCCTGTGACCAAATGATATCGGGTTGATACCTGCAAAATTGTAAAATAAAGACTTCGAGTGGCTGTGTTTACTTGTATGCTATTCTACCAAACTTGGTAGTTTTGCTGGTATTTTTAGTCTCCCATTTACTGTTAGAACAGGCCGCACCTTTCTTTAAAACTTATACAGAGCTTTACACTCGTACACAAAGATAGGTTTTTACAGCCTAAAGAGGTTGGTACCGCGTGGCTGAAATTTTGTATTGCGCAATCTAACCTGAAACATTCCCCAAAAACAAAATGGTGGAGTATTTACTGAAATATTCATAATGCCAGCAAATGTTAAGAAGCTTTTGGGGTGATGTTTTAAATAAGAGGTAGGTGGCGAGACAGCATAGTCATCAAAGCATTGGAACAAAATTGATGACTGATACCAAGTAACTCTCAAATATGGAAAAATACAAAATCTTACGTCATGTGGATATATTCCTACCCGTTTTCTACAACACAGATCACAAACTAGCAACGCTAACGAGATGATGAAACTGCAATAAGACCTAGTTTCTTTCCAACTGAAACTCAAGAACGATTTTCTGTATAGTTTTACGTTGTACAATGTAAAAATATTTACTGAAAACTTGTTAATAGCCCTCACACAGTGCGATGGTGGATGACCACGGGGGATTCAGTTCGAACTGTATGCAAACTCTCGGCTACAGACCCAAAGAAGTTGAAGCTAAAATTAAGAAAGGGAAGTTTTCATTATTATCCGACCGCCGTCCCGAGGAGCTAGAGAAACTAGGTTCTTGGCCGTTACCGTTATCGTTAGTTACCGGTGCACCGAGAAGCCGGATGAAGGCAGACATGCAAGCCCTTCGAACGCGAAAAAGAGAGAAATTAGGTGCGTCTTACGTATGGCGCACTGCGATAAATTTTCGTTAAACAGTCTACCTGAGAGTCTACAGATAATGAAAATGGTGGGTATTCATATCTAGTGTGCCCAGAATGCACATTCAATTGACAAGAAGTACAAGCTTTCGCGCAGAATCAAGCGATTTCCGAATATTTAGGGACGTGCTTTTTTGCAGACGCAGAATAAAGAAGCACAAAATTATAGCAATAAACAGCTTCGGTATAAATTTTGTAAAATTTGCTACTGTTGCATTGTCGCTTGTTGCTTTGCCCGCTTCCCAAACTGCTACGTTAATTCAACAGTAAGGCGATAGCTGCCGCTTTGCTATTGAAAAGCATCCCTTGTGGGTGTCCCTATACTCTGTATTAATGCTACGCGTCGAATGCCAAATTTCTCAATGGTTTGCATAACCAAACAATTTTACTTCACATGGTGGCTTCAAAGTGTCAATTTTTGCGGCACGAAACTTCAAGCAGCGCCGAAACCTTTCTCTTACCTCTCAACTAGCTCGAATAATTCCGGCTCGTGGAAAATCAGTGGAAGCCCACCTCGATGCCTTGTCAGCAATGTACAAGGGGTGAAACGTCTCCATTTTGGAGTGCTCCACACCAAATCGCATTCCTCCCTTTCGCCGCACTGCAGCGGAGAGGTCTCCAACGAGGTCTCGGTGGGGACCCACGTCCATGGAATTCCAGTTCAGCGAGAAATTGGAGGGCCACAGCGTGTAACCATCAAGATGCTTTGCCGTCAGAATAACGTATCGGGCCCCTGACCTGCGAATGGTGAATCCGTAGTATGAGGATGTGCTACTGCCTAATGAAATAAAATTTATCTCCCTCATTCTATGCCCTGCGAAGGCTTTGTGGCGGCGAACGACCGCAACGATATTTTGCGTCATGACCGCTTCTGGCCCCTCGTTTTCCTCCCTCTCAAGCAAAGTCCTTTTCACTTCCTTATGTTGCCTTGACCATTCTCAATGCTCAAGAAATTGCCTGTGTAAAACAAAGCTTGGAGATGAAAAGATTTGCAAGGCATCGGGTACTGCTAGGCTCAAAACCTTCAAATAAGTCTGGTCGAGAAAAATGAGTAGAGGTCGCGTTTCATTGCTCTTTGCATGTACTAATTTCACCTCTTCTGAGAGAGCAATTGTCAAAGCAATTTAAGGTGCAATAATCTTCTTGTAGGCAAAAATAAAGTCGTTCCCTACGGTAAAATGAAAGAGCCCGTTTTGCGGATGGCATCGCGACCCTCACCAAGTTGGTATTTGTACTCCTAGGTGCGGAAAGGGATGTTATCTAGGAAAAACGTGATTGATCCCTCTTTCATAGGAATCGGCAAAACACGAAAGCGAAAGGGGCGTTCACAGGACCAGCTGAATGTTAAAGGAATTTTTTTCTTGTGCGAAGGGTTCGAGACCTTCACCCCGCCAGTCGAAGTGACACCGACACGGAAGAAACAAAAGACATGGGAGGGTGCCTCAATTCACGCGCGTCCCCCGTACACTAAGGCGCTGGCATCGAGGCGCCAACTGTCGGCGCTCATTAGCGTCATAACGCGTTACATTGCTTCGCCTCTTCTAGATAGCATGCACCATCTGAATGAGTCATAGGAAAGACACAAGGTGCGTTCGCAGCATTGCCCACGTCCCGGTTTGTAGCGCAGTGGGAAGAGCGCGACGTACCTCCCGTTGCGGCCAGAGAGTCATGGGCTCGAAACCGGCGCCGCAGAGTCAAAGGAATTTTTTTCTGGCGACGTCACTTCCGTGACGGATATGACGTCACGAAAATCTTGGTGCAACCGGGCATCAAACACTTTCGTCTTAAAAACATGCTTTGTTCAAAGAAAGCGTCTTAGGTGACAATTTTCAGTCAGCATGCCAATGAATAGGCAGCGTGCGTTCAATACAGTACAAAAGGTCGATTACATGGATGCGATAGTATCTGATCACATTTCCTACCACATCTGGCTCGTTAGATGTGCCGGCTACATAATCCTAAACCGTCTGAAGCCGTTGGTCCCATATACATGAATGCGATGCGCTAAACAAACAATGCGATGCACTACTGTGGCATTCATGTAAACGAGCAGTGAGCGCGCTTACATGGATGCGACAGTTGTGCATTGCATTTACCCGATAACGCGGCTACAGGTGGTGCAAGATTCACTGCGTGCATTGCCTAAAGGACTCATTTGCCGTAAAGGTTCACAGTGATCAACACTGCAATCGGGAATGAAAATTAGTCGGCTGTCGGGGCCAGGCAATGGGTAGATCAGAAACACTGGAGTGCTCTTTGCAAGTGCTAATTCCACCTCCTCTCAGAAAGCAATACGCAAAGCAATTTAAGGTGCAAGGGACTTTTTGCAGGCAAGAATAAAGTCGTTCCCTATGGTAAAATGAAAGAGCCCGTTTTGCGGGTCGCATGACGATCCTCACCAAGTTCATATTTGTACTCCTAGGTGCGGATAGGGATGGTATCTGAAAAAAAAACATGCTTCGCTCAAAGGAAGTGTCTTAGGTTACAACTTTAGTAGGGATGCCAATGAATAGGCGGCGTACGTTCAATACAGTATGAAAGGTCGATTACATGGATGAGATAGTATCGCATCACATTTCAAGGGAAATATTCAGAGATGCGTCATCTTTTTACTGCGGAGTGGCTCTGCTCAAGCAGATTTCTAAACCAAAGGTATACTCACCTCTTCTCCCGGTTTTTCAGGTGCATTTAAAACCTGGCCGCCTGCACCTGGTGAAGTTAATCTTACACCAGATAAAACTGACATCGGCGTACTAATTCCGTGTGGCCGAAGAAGTGACATGTGATAGGGCATAGTTACACCACATAATGGTCGCCTTACCCGATCCTTGTGGCTGGGCAGAGGAAGCGACTGCCGGGGTGTGCACGGGAAGTGGCATTTCATTCGTGGATCGCTTTGCCTGCGTTTGGCGCTGGTGGCATCTCCACCAGAAGGATTAACTTGTTGAACGTTTCTCGTTACGTCTGATATTTCTCCACGCACTCGCCACGCCTCACTTTAAAAAAGAATCAACAGCACCAACCTCAATAACACCCTGGATATAATGCCACACACAAGTTTACGCCAATCGAAGGAGCCAAGATGAAAGCTTCTCTTTGTGTCCATTGCCACGTGTGCGTGGGGGTTTAGAATTGAATTTGTAAAAAAACTTGACTAGACACCTAAATGTGCTCATGTGTGAAGTTTCGGAATGATAAATGTTTTTTGAACCTGTGCCATTCTAAGCGCCTAATGGCATTTTAAAAAAGACGAAACTAAGAAGTCCTTGCGGAAGTTACGTTTGCGCTGCAAGTGTTTTTCAGTGCCCGTGACTCACTGTTCTGTTAAAGACCATCCCTTTGGGTCTTATTATGACGGAAACGTAACAGGGGCAGATCTTCATAGCGTGCAATACTTTCTCACCTGGAAAAAATGTCCGCGCACTGGTCAGGGTCAAAAAGCTCAGCCGTGAACAAGGGGGCGAAGTCCACGTAGGTAAATCCTGGTTTATAATTGTTCTTCATGAAGTTCACTTCGTATGAACGTTTCTTCAGCTGCCAGTTGATCCTGAATTCTTCGCTATTCGTCAAGCCGAAACTGGGCACCGAGTAGACGCCCCAGTGGACACTGATGCCAAATTTAGCCCCCCCAAACCATGCTGGTACTGGTCGGGTGTCCAAAGACTTCCAGTCTGGCGTGTAGCGAGCACCAGAACCCATGTGGAAAAGAAATTTCAATATTAGCCAACAATACGTCAACACACGATTCATCTTCTGCGTGGTCATGCGTCCTATGGAAGAAGTAGTTTTTTACGCGGACTTTCTTTAGCTGCCTTTCAGTGGCGACGAAATGATGACCTCAGATGAACCTCTTTCGAATTTCAAAGTTTGTCCCTCTGATTTGGCTTCAAGCTGAGGTAGTCGACATGAGCGTCCTTTTAAGAGTGGTCCAAAACTTCGCATTAACGTCCGATTCTCCGTCCTGCTGCTGCTGGATCCTGTAAAAAGAGGTATATGGCAATAAAAAGAAGCTTCTAAATATAGTGATGCTGATCATAAAAGATGGGTGCCAACCCTGTAACGTAGGTGGTGCCTACATTTTGGGAGAAATTGTAGCAAGGAATGCTTCCGTGGAGCAGAGGCCGTAATTAATTTTCTGTTATGTATTCTGCGCTTTTGGTAAGTCAGCCAGGCTACGTTTATCCCACATGTAGCCAGCCCCTCCTATTGGCGATGTGTTAGTAAAGAGACGGGGAAGCAAGCCCAGGAAAGACTCTAGGCTAAGATGCCTTGGTAATTTTCCAATAGGAATAGCCTACTATCGCTCTTTGCTCAAGTTCACACTATATAAGATTTAGGCTTCATAATAGGAATTTCTTCGACATCAACTCTCTTCTGGCTGAGAGCGCAGAATCAATAATGATTGTTTTTAGAAAATGAGCATATCGAAGGACAATAAAACGTTCATATCTGAATAGATATGATTAGACAGGAAAGCGCAGAATGATTTACAGCATGCCTGCAGCTCGATTTCAAACTACAACAGGCCACGCAAGCTCCACACTCCATCATAACAGACTAGTATATAATTGCAGTAATCCCTCGTTATAACGAAGTCAGTGGAATGGTGAAAAAAATCGTTATAAGTGGTATTTCGATATAAGCGACCACTGGAGAAAAGGTAAAGTAGTTATACTTAAAATTCGCCACAACTACGAGGAGTCAAAACACAATGTATTCAGTGAAGCAAAACTTTATCCAGGTGCAAAACAGGGAGTGAGCTCTGGCTATTTCATGTTCTTGCAGGGCGTAGGCCTGCAAGACCCCTTCTCCAATTTGACCAAGCAGTGACTGGTGTTCCAAAGCCTCGCAGACTGCAAAGTTTATGAAGAGGAGAAGGCAGTGGCCACTTTTGTAGGGGAAGGGATTGGCACGGGCGTCATGGAACGCTACAAGAGTTTGGTGCTGGAAAGCGTCGCAAATTTCGTGTCTCGAGCCCGAGGTTTCTTTGTTGAGTAAAAAAACAAAAAAATTAAACGCAATTGTGGGTACATGGCGCAGCCACGAAAACTTATCGGTTTTGTACTAGGGTTCTGCATGATCACTGGGCAATTGTTTCCCCTAGGTGTTCAGCCATGAAGTTTGCAAAACAAAAGTTTTTCGGCGTCCTGCAGTCGATGACACTGCTAATTCAACGCTTCGACTGTCAGCGTTCGCGCACCAATATCTAAGAACAAAATTTAATCACTCTACCACGCATTTGGACCGTTTGTCTAAAGTCGGATGGCGCGAATCGAGCATGACCGGCTCCAAAAATGACCGGGGAAATACCAGCTTCTTAACTCGCCATGTTGACCGCCTGACTCGCCGATAGGTCTCCGCCGCTCGGCGACGCCTCCGCTCAACACGTCGTTCTAAGCGGGTCCAGCTCTTCGTGCGCTTCGAGTAATGCGGACTAAAATGCACGCGTTTTGGGTGGGGACCGGAAGAAATTTCGAATAAAGCGATAGTTCGAGTAAAGCGATTTCGTTATAACGCCGGATTGCTGTATTTCTAGAAGCCGTGTACCGGTCAGGTAATCCCAGTGTCACATCATTTGTAGAGACTAGTTTATCTTACTGCAACTTCCGCAATGGTCTCCGCTGCGCTCCCAGCCCTCACAAGTAATATTCCCGGGTGTCGCATTTTTAAAATCATGAGTGAGCCCGAATATTGCTGAACACTGCCGAAATACACATTAGTCGGGTGGTGGGGGTTGCACTGAAGACGCTGGCACTTCTGCTTCAGAGTACAATCATACGCACTCTGCGCTTTTTATATACACTTTTAAGAAGCAGCATTTGGAGCGGTGATGACTAAATTTCTGCCCAATTGATGGCGAGGTAGTAGATGTTTCTCGTCTCATACATTACCATCCCGTGAAAAAGTCTGAGGCACAGAGGCTGCTTCAGCGTAGGGTCAGTTACTGCGCAAATTGTTTTGATCATTTGCCGATTCTACTTGGGCACTTTTTGCACTCACTATATTAACAAGGTTCTGCCATTAGCTAACAGAGCTTTGATCCACTTATGTACCCCTGAAAAAACGCCGCGGACCTTTTAAGACCCCGTGGGATTGCGTGAGGCGCTAGTCACACAAGATTCTTTATCTTTGGAGTGAATATAAATAATCCAGCTTCAACTCTTGCAAGAACTTCGGAGTCGAGATGTTTATTTATTTATTTATTTATTTATTTATTTATTTATTTATTTATTTCGATTTCGATGTATTATATTTATTATATATATTTGATACGGCAGCTCCAGTATCGACAAGGGCTAAGATTTCAGCGCCATCTATAGTAATACGAATGACGTTTGCGGGAGAGGGAGGAGGCCTTGGGCAGATCGACGACGGCGCAGTTCTTGCCTCCGGAACGGCGGCGCCTAGTTTTCCGCTTCCGTTGGAACAGGACGACGACGCATGGGATATAGTGAGCGGCGTCGCGGAGATGAAGACCGACGGCTTCCGCAGTCACGACTATCGGGCGGCATAGATGTCATCAGCGAATACGCGGTGGCCTCCTGCATGAGTGGGGAATGGACGTAGGAAGAAGCTGCGGCAGGGTTGCGTCCTGTCACCGTGGCTCGGCGGCAATAGCGTGCCACGTGTCCAGGAGCCCTACAGGCAAAGCAAATTGGGCGATTGTCCAGCGTCCTCCAAGGGTTGGTGAGCGAGGTACCAGAAAACACCGGCGGACGTAAAGGCCGGGTCGTGGGGAAAACGCCGGGGCTCCGAGGCATGCACCTGGCAGCGACTTCAGCGTAAGGTCGTTGAGGGATAGAGTCGGCAAAGTGTATTGGAGCAGCCATCGTCACGGGGTGCATAGAGTCTGCATAAGGCAGGGTTGAAGTCGCTGTAGCTTGGGGTATGGTGGCGGCATAGGGCACAGGGGCAACAACGGGGCTTGACGGCAGTGCAGCTGGGAGGGAGTCAGCCACTTGCTGCTGGATAACGGTCCTGAGTTCTGGGCTGAGAGAAGATTTTTGCTTGGGCACATAGTTGATGATGGACAACTGCCGAGCCACTTCCTCTCGCACAAACTGCTGGACCCGTTGCAACAAGTTACCGTCGCCGTCATCAGCGGCCAAGCTGGAGACAAACTGATTTTCTGCGAGGGGTCGCCGAGTGAGAGCCCTTTGCTTCCGCAACTCGTCGTAACTCTGGCAAATAGTAACGACCTCGGCCAGAGTTTGGGGGTTTTTCGCCAACAGCTTATGGAAGGCATCGTCGTCTATGCCTTTCAGAATGTGTTTTATCCTTTCTGGTTCGGGCATGGCACTGTCAATCTTACGGCACAGGGCGATAACATCCTCAATGTAAGAAGTGAAGTTTTCACCCCTTTTCTGTTCCCGCTCACGCAAACGCTGCTCTGAGAGGAGTTTTCGAGCAGCGGGGCGGCCGAATGATTTTATGAAGTCGTCTTTAAACTCAGGCCACGTTTTAAGACGTGCCGCGTTGTTCCAGAACCATTGCTCTGCGACCCAGTCAAGGAAAATTCGACATTATTCAGCTTGAGGCGGTCGTCCCAGTGGTTATCGGTACTCACTCTTTCAAAAGTAGCAAGCCAGTCCTCTGCGTCTTTCTCGTCGGTGCCGTTGAATGAGGGAGGGTCCCGCTCACGAATTCCAACCGCGCAGACGATGGGTGTTGGAGCAGGCCGGGGGTCATCGTTGCGAGACATGCTGGGAGGGTCGAGTGTCCGATTGCGGAGCTCCAGCGTAAGAGAACGAAGATCGTTGCACCTCCACCAAAACTATAAGAGGGTTTTCAGGCTTTATTCTTCAGCCGCACCAGCAGCAGCATTAACACCGAAGCACCAAGTCGCGCTGTCCAGCAAGTCGAGACGGAGAGCCAACCAGAGGAGACTTCTTCTTCGTCCCAGCGATGGCGATGGGACATCCACGAGTTGGTGCCTCTTCCCTGTGTGGCTTCTGTGTCACATACCCACGTATTGCGAATGACTAGTGCTGTCCACGCTCCTACATTGTTTAAGTGAGTATGGTGTTGGCGATGGTCTTCCTTACAATTTATTTATTTATTTATTTATTTATTTATTTATTTATTTATTTATTTATTTATTTATTTACTACAAGTGATCCCAAACAGCGGTGGGCCCTCTCGGGTGTTGCAGTGGGTACTTGAGGAATGTAAGGCCCACAGCATATATTATGGGGTAAAAATTAAAAATGTATACTATAAAAGTGCAAATATGTGCAAAAATGGAATGTGAACCAAAAAAGTGAAAAACAGATTTCCGAACAGTGGTAGGAGGTCATGTGTAGAGGAAACATTTTCACATAGACGGGCATGAGCAAGGTGGTTCTGTTCGGGTAAGACGCACAAGAACATAGGGAACATAGGGAGAAATAACATAGTTTTTTTTTATTATTTGCGGTGCGGTCACCGCAATCTTAGCCAATCTGAGGTGGTATGCTCGGCTGGACAAACGTGCGCAGGGGACGCCGAAAGGTCGTAGCAAGGCATGCAGACCCGAACGCTAAGTATTTTCTTGGTTTTGTAAAGTGCCGGGTGGTCGCCACGAGGAACGGGACCACCTGCGCGGCCTCAGATATTTCTAGGTATTTCTAACTGCGGATACGAAAAATTACGATTAGCTAAACAGCTTCGCTGTTGACAAAAAGTGCTTATGACGGTTTTTAGAATCCCTTCAGCACCTACACAACGTACATTCGAATCAGTTTACCAGCAGTTAACACAAGCCGTGCTTGTTCACCACACATGACCCATTCAGCGTGCAGAATATGCAAAGTGTGCTTGGCGCGATTGCGCTGGTTTCGCGCTTAATGCATCGGGTGCTTCACTATTACAGTTTTATATAGCCAAGAAGCTGGAAACTCTGTAGTGGGTTCAGCTGGGGACTTGTAAATTTTCACCCGAGATAAATATGCAGTGAAAAAATTTCTAGTTTTTTGCAACTCCGAAATTTAGAAATGGGCATCAATTTCACGTATTACATTTGCTAGGGTGAGTGAATTTTAGTGGTTTTTGAGTGAGCTCTGTGTGACCCCTGAGTGAGCTCAAGCGGCAGCCCTGTGAACCCTCCCGACAGAGGGTAAAAACAGTAAATGTGCTGGCAGATGCAAATAGCATGTACTCCAAACTGACCACCAAAGTGACTACTTAAAATTTCCGCTAAAACAGCCGAAATTCCACCCAGGATTCAACAGTTGCCTCAAACAGCTTGGTTTTGCATCTGCCCTAAGTAATGCAATGTAGAGCATGAAAATAACTCCAGAACAATAGCGGACATGGTGCAAGCCGGGCACAACTTGTGTTCACACTCTGAAACATAGCAGCAACAAGTTTAACTTACCTCTAAGCAGCTTCAAATTCTTATTCGTGGCCGTTGTTTGACGAAGCTGATGGCTGCAATGCGACAGCTTCCTCCTGGCCGCTAGAGCTGGGGTATATAAGTGCGTTTATCTCCCCCTCTCGGCTCCTTAAATTACGGAAGCCGTGCTTGAAAGGCGTGGTTTTCGCTCTTGCAGCGGACATGCGATCGTCCCACAGATTAGAGCTGTGTAATGGAAGTATGTTCCTTGTGGTGAGCTGTTGAGAGTTTTAAAAACTGAATTAGAAATCTTTTCTCACGAATGTAGCAGAAAACGATTACATCTGGCATGGTGTACTCTAAAAATTTGGCTAACATTTCTTTCAATAATATTTAATAAGGTCGCGCCTTTAATGGCAAGATCCACAGTTTGCCTCATGCTCGTTTCAGCTGTATATGCTGGTATCATTCTAGCTTTCTCGCACGGCCGAAAGTTTAATGTTCAATATAAATGTATCCTTAGGAATAAGACTTATTTACCCAAGACATGGCCGGTTCACCCTTAGCTTATCATTAGTGAACTCAGCCAGGAAACCCCTAAGCGCAAAGGCAGCCTCAAGTCTCTCCATAACTACAATTTTATCCTAAAAGGCTCCTTTCACACCAATATAAATATTCCTTGTATAAAATGCCAGAAGAGAAACATACGCGGTGAAAGTGCGGAAAAGTTGAAACCAGATTATTGAAGAAATAAGAAATTAGTTTTATTAGCTTGTAAATAGCATCGTACCTTCGAATCAGGCCCGTGTTTTTACAAAACTGATGCTCGCAGTAAGAACACCCTCTAACTGTCCAGTAAATTTGGCTATGTCAGTATCATTTTAGCACGTTGGTAATAAATACCTTTAGTGCAATGGCGAATCAAAACAGGACGTTAGAAGATACACAACTAGACAGGACAAACTTCCTAAGTAGTTTATTCGTACGGTTGCTATGCTACAAAAGAACTGCAAAAGTGTGTGCCGTTAAAACATTTAAGACTCAGAAGATGCCGTCATTCTTACAAAAGATTAGATTGTTCCGTGTCAGAATCAGGCTTAACGAGACCGATGTACAGTCATGGACAATTCAAATGCAAAGCGCGGAGCGCATGGCCGAAGATACCGGTGCTGTCACCTGGCAGCGGCCGTGGAAAACGCACGGACATGCGCAGTTGAGAGGTCGGGTGCGAGGCTGCGTGTCCCACTGCGATATGTCGCCTTCTCCTCGCTCGCATGCTTGCCTTGTCGCCATGCCGCAAGGACGCTGCAAGCACTGAAGGTACCAGCGCTGTTGCAGATGAAGGTGTTGGTCGCGTTGAGAGCAATGCGGCTCGTATTAGCTTGCAGCTGCGGCCAGTGCTAGCGTGGGAAACTCGTGCACGCTCTCCTAAGGCATGCTGTTGCTCATCATGCTTTCTTGAAGAAAAAAATCGCACAGATATGGAGCCAAAATAAATTCATGCCGCCTAGCTTCTGATGGCGCTGCATTGTTTTGCGTTCGTGGTGCAATGGCTCGGGAATCCAACAATGAACTGGCCGCTAAGAATGCGCCTTTCTTTAATGGAGTCTTGGCTGAGTCATTTAGCGGTGTTGGTGCTAGTACCATACAATAAATATACCAGCAGAATTCAACTCCAATGATATAAATTAACTGCAAGCATTGTGTGGTCTGGGAAAATTACTGGCAGAATTCTAATATTAACAAAAATTAGGAAGAGAGGCAGGTCCAACCATTCTATAGGCAAGTTGCCCTTTCGCAACAATTTTGGAGGCCTGATTTTCTCTTTTTTTTTTTTTTGGCAGCCCCCTCAGTGCTTGTATATATCTGAGGAGCGGGCAGCACTGAGCTCGGTTTTGGAGTGACCCAGGTGTCCGTCGTTATTTTCTCAAGTTACTGAACTCCGCATGCAAGGCTATGTCGGCAATGTGACGCCGACACACACGGCGAGCAGGCACTCGTGTGAGCCGAGCACAGAGCGGACGCAGGTAATATCTCTTGCCGCGTCACTAATAATTGTTTTCAGCGCTCTTGGGGCATGGCGAGAAGGCGAGGATGCGAGCGAGCATAGGGACACATCGCAGTGGGACACGGAACCTCGCTCTCGACATCTCAACTCCGCATGTCCATGCGTTTTTCACGGCCGGTGCCGGGTGACCGCACCGGTATCTTTGGCCATGCGCTCCGCGGTTCGTATTTGAATTTTCCATGACTGTACTTATCACCGGATCACGAAATTGCCTCGGCTTCTGCTGCTAAGCTAATAAACTACGTCCTGACATGGGACAGGGTACGCAAAGGACTAAAAATATATTTAATGCTACATTTCTGAAAAAAATGTATAAAAAAACCACTGGTGCCAATCACTGGTGCAGTTCACGGTATGCCTCCCGCATAAAAGTCTGCCCCCCACATAAAAATCGGAAGGCTTTCCGCTACACCGTAGACGCACTCAACAAACTTGTTGCCAGTGATGCTTAATGATGCACGTACCGGCCGAGAGGGCGTCTTGGTCGGGCAGCTTTCATAGATTCTCATGCTGGTTGAGATCACAAAAACAACTTCTACGATAATCTTTTGTGCTATCTTTCTCAGGTCATAAGACATTCCACGTACTCAGGGTGTTTTAACTAGTTCTGTGCGTTTGCCAAAGGGAGGGACACCACCAGTTGGCTGCTGATTTCTTGGTTGCGTTCCCTTAAAGTGCATTCCACGACCGATACCAGCACTGCCTTGGAATCGGTGCCGAAAACAAACGTTTAGTTTGCTGCTCAAATCTTGCAATTGTTAGGCGGCAGCGCAATTTCCTAATGGCGTACTTAAAACGCGACCCGCCAATGACCGGCCTGAGGAACTTGGACTCAGCTAACGCGTACGCCAGAATCGGAATATAGAGTGGAGACTTCTTGTTTCCTTTTATTTATTTATTTATTTATTTGTTTATTTATTTATTTATTTATTTATTTATTTATTTATTTATTTATTTATTCGTCTTCGGCTGGTGATCTACATATGCGCTGTTATAACGATTTGGTGTGTAAAGTTTGCTAATTACTTCTTTCTTGAGAATGTGGGCGTGTATACCTTTGATTCGTTTTATTTTTTATTCGTATTTGGTTATTGCTTTTTCGGGACATTTTTTATTGTTTGTTTGTTTTGAGTGGGTAGTGTACGAAACATATTCTTACAAAGAAGCAGAAGCGTTACGAGAGGGTTAAAATTTATTTACAGTTAGAACAAAACATCACAGAAGCTCACTATAATGCGAAGATTTGAAGGTAGGGAAGCTGTACGCAACATTCACGACCATCACGAAGGTTTGAGTCAATGATTGCAGCCCATTCTTCTCGTTTGCTGCCGCAATCACCTTTACTCCATCATTTTTGTGATATGTGCGAGCTCCATACATGACGTCTCATTATACAATCAATACAACACAGCACAAGAAAATACAATACAATACAATGAGGTTTATTTCCATCAATGTCACTACAGAGGTGACAAAAGCGGCCGAAAAAAAATCACGCCATATCCACGGAATGAATGATGATAAGTGGGGCGAAGCTCGAGAGGGGGAGATCATCGGTAACCGTAACTCTCCCGTGAAAGTTCGCCCATTACATCATTAAGGAAGACGTAAGACTGTGTGCGTACATTGTACAAATCAACTTTTATTTTCGGAGTCAATGCTCCCAGGCCCAGACCTGGTGAAAGACCCCGCGCCATCGAGGACTACCCCGCACCTCCACCACAATTTGTCACGTAGGATGGGACACAACGGTAAAGAAAGAACTTTTATTTAGGGCGAACTTGTGCCCGAACAATACGAGAGGAAACGAGCAAAGGTCCTTGCGTCTCGTTCGATCTCCGAGAACGACTGCCTGCGTTCGTGGCGTGATCTCTTGCGTGATCTCCCCCTCGCAGTGCACGTGCGCTCGCGCCTCCGTTGGCGAACAGAGACAAGCTCGCGCTCCCGGTGCCGAGTTTGCGCTGCCGGTTGCAGCCGGTTCTTGCGCGTGCAACGCGGCCCACTTAGCGACATCTCCGAAAGCATGCGGCGGTCACGTGCCACGAGACACAAGGGATGGACAGACCCATGGCTTTAGGAGCTTCGCCCCTAAAAAAGCGGAACCATGCAGCTTGACAGAGCACCGTTCACCGACGCAGAAATGACAGGCTAAAAACGCAAGGTGTACACTGAGAAAAATGATTATACAGAATTAAAAATGAGACAAAATCACAATATGACAAAAAAAATTGCCCCCACCTCCCCGAAGGGAATCGTGAGGAAGTGCGAATGCATTTCTTGCGCCGAGAGTACACGGCGTAGTAATTGTGCCATCGCCTTGAGAGGCGCAGTACCGGCGAGGGGGAGCTGTCAGGCGAGGGGAGAGGCGCGCGCCGAGGGTGAGTGCAAACCTCACTGCACTGGTGCAAACCTCTGGGGGGAACGTGCACCGAATCGTCGGGGGGGGGGAGGTGGGGGCAAACCTCACTCCAAAGTGCAAACCTCACTCAAAGGTGCAAACCTCACTCCACTGGTGCAAACCTCTGGGGGGAACGTGCACCGAATCGTGGGGGGGGGGAGGTGGGGGCAAACCTCACGCTCCTCTCCGCTCCTCGCGCCGTTGCTAGGGGAGATGAGGAGGAGCAATGCGGACGGCGGAAGGTTCGGGGTCGCTTATAAAGTGCATTCGCACTTGCCCCCACCTCCCCGGCGGACGATTCAGGCTCGCTTAAGAAGTGCATTCGCACTTATTCCTGGCCAATCTCCCACGTGTGTATGTGCCATGTCAGCGGCCAGGCAGCGCGCTTATTCCTGCCAATCTCCCACGTGGGTATGTGCCATGTCAGCGGCCAGGCAGCGCGCGCCCATCTCCCCCCGTTGCTAAGGAAGACGAAAAGCGCGCGCACCCGCAGCTGTTCCTATGCGGACGGCGGAAGGTTCGGGGTCGCTTATAAAGTACATTCGCACTTAAAAGACAAATGTGACACTTCTCGTTCCGAGCAATCGTTGCCACGATAACGGCGAACGCCGGAGTCTTCCTTGCTAGGAGAAAGTGTTGCCACGATTACGGCGAATGCTGGAGTTTTTTGCGAATCTTGGTCAATCCCGTTAAGTGGGTAATGTTGCCTTGACAAACGTGCACCGGGGGCGCTGGGTGGTTGCCTCGAGGCGTGCACACATGACCGCTCAGCATTTTCTAAGTTTTTTTTAATTGCCGGTCAGTCGCCGCAATATTCGCCAATCGCCCTAAGTATGCATACGTGGCTTGACGAACCTTCGGAGGAAAGGCTGGGCGGTCATCGCGAGGCACTCACACACGAGCGCTAGGCATTTTATTAGTTTTGTTACCTTCCGTGCGGTCACCGCGAGGCCCGCGCTCACGTGAGCGCGGTCGGCCATTCCTTGGCATTCTGAACTGCGGACACGAAAAATTACGATGGTTTCACTGTTTCACAGTTTCACTGTTAAAAATACATTGGCGAGATACCCGCATGAACCGCTCGATGGCGATGCGACCGTCTTCTGCTCGAAGCTGATTCCAAAATGCAGGTTACATTATTCCTAATTTTGTTATTTCACTTTCATTAAAAATATTTTTCTATTTGCATTTTATACATCTATTTTCGCCGTCAAACACAAAAGAGTACCATTACTCTTTTGCATAAAAATGAGCGTAAGATAGGCTTTTCTGATTGCCAAGGAAACATCAAGAATTCACTTGAAACAATGAATTCACTTGAAACAACGTAAAGATACATATCAATGTTGCAGTCGTCATTGCCAGTGCTATTCGGCTTTTTTCGAAATATTGATATGTATCTTTACCGAGTCCCTCGTCCCGTATCTCTCTGTTCTGCTACATGCATTACGAGGCACTGGCTCCAGCAGTTCGGATATGCCAATTGCTAACCCCGACCTCCGACCACGTTCTACGTGGCGGCCGCTGGGAAAGAAGACGTTCTACGTCTCCCGCGGTAGTCGAGGGGCTGCGCTTGTTGACCGGCCTCAGAGCTCTTGTAAATATAAACCCCCGCTTTAAAGTCGAGAGAGAAGCCGCTGTGGGGATAGCGTAATGGTGAACGCACCGCACCGGTTATGCGGAGATGTGGGTTCGAGTCCCGCTCCCGGAAAACGGCGGATTTTTTCTCGACTTATATTTTCGCTTATTTATCAATGAATCAAAGAAACGTGACAAGCACACGTCATTCGGCCCTATTAAATATTTCGAAAAAAGCCGAATAGCACTGGCAATGACGACTGCAACATTGATATGTATCTTTACCGAGTCCCTCGTCCCGTATCTCTCTGTTCTGCTATATATATATATATATATATATATATATATAATACACAGAAATAAGAGTTGGCAGTCACGAAAACCTCGGAAAGCAAAGGGGAGGATGTCGTAGGCCACTGGAGCAGATAAAGAATTTGGAAAGAAAGAAAGAAAGAAAGTGGAGAAAAATGCCTGCTGAACCACGACCTCCAGAATACCAGTCTGCTGCGATAACCACTACGCTACCGGCGGGGCGATTTTCTCCTCCACTTTCTGGGGTATTTGTGTTTAAGTATTTTTGTTTCCTGTGCTTAGCGGGGGTAGCCGGCGCCACTCGGACTACTCGGGGCAAAGGGGACCTTCTTTTTAATCCCCGGGCCATGACTCCAGTATCTACGACATGTCGAGAGTGGTCGACCAGCGTTGAACCCTCTTAAGCTTCCTATGGCACCAAGACCGCCAGTAGAGAGGCCCTCGCTATGCATCTAGCGAATCAGAATAGGAAATGACAGGCGCGTTGAAAATAGCACAGAAATAAGAGTTGGCAGTCAAGAAAACCTCGGCAAGCAAAGGGGAGGATGTGGTAGGTCATTGAAGCAGATAAAGAATTTGGAAAGAAAGAAAGAAAGAGGAGGATGTGGTAGGTCATTGAAGCAGATAAAGAATTTGGAAAGAAAGAAAGAAAGTGGAGAAAAAATGTCTGCCAGGTGGGATTCGAGCCCACCACCTCCAGAATACCGGTCTGGTGCGATAACCACTACGTTACCGGCGGGGCGATTTTTCCCTCCACTTTCTGGGGTATTTGTGTTTAAGTATTTTTGTTTCCTGTGCTTAGAGGTGGTAGCCGGCGCCACTCGGACTACTCGGGGTGAAGGGGACCTTCTTTTTAACCCCTGGGCCGTGACTCGAGTGTCTACGACATGTCGAGAGTGGTCGACCAGCGTTGAACCCTCTCAAGCTTCCTATGGCACCAAGACTGCCAGAACAGAGGCACTCGCTATGCATCTGGCGAATCAGAATTCTTTAGACACTATTTCTCGATGATCGATAATGATTTGGTTGTTTGTCCTGTTACACTGCTTGACTGAAACCCTTGAGAAATGATTGTTGCGGCTGGAATTCTCATTTTGGTTACCAAATGTAAGCAAAAGCATTTGTTGATCAAAAATGCTTTGTTCTGTACTTACGTCAGGGTTACCCGTCGGCATGGAATACAAACGCGTCCGCAGGGGCACCTTGTGTATCAAGGTTGAGGTTGTGGCGACACCACGGACCCCGAGCCCATGTGGGTTTGACCCACCCACGCTAAAGGCTGTGCGTAGCTTTGCAGTAACTGAGGAAAAGGGAATCATGGTGGTTGAGCGAATGCCAGGGTTGTTTCGGACCTACATGTCCCCCTGACAGCGGCAACACACCACTTTTGCCCCCGCTCCTCACAGATGGCACCCCCGGTCTGACCCGCCCTGAATGGAATCAGCCAGTTGTTTTTTTCTGTCCTCCTTTTTGTTCTTTTTCGTTCGTATTCTTTTTCCTATCTCTGTCCTGTCATTTCCTTCCTTCCTTGTTAAACATTTTTCCAGGCGGCGGGGGTTAACCTTGTGCAAAGATGTCAGCCTTGTATCGAAGCATAAGGTTATAGTCACGTTCCCTTGCACTGTCACGTACCCTTGTTGGGCTCGGTGGTGGGCGACCGGCTTTGCCACCGAATCGACTCGAAGTTTTATGGCTATGTTTCCTACTCCGCTCAGAAAACCTGATCTACATCCTAAACGGGGTCGCACCGAAGCACTGCGAATCGAACTACCCCAGGCAACATTCAGTAAGTACCTAGTGGTAAACTCAACCGACGGCAACTCAATAACTAATATGTCAGTGTTGTTCATGGCCGAGTGCATTTAGAACATTGTTGGGAAACATTACAAAGCCAAAAAGATTCCCTGTGGCCACCTACTTGTAGAAGTAATGCGAAAAAACCAAAGCGACAATCCTCTGAAGCAAGAAAAAATTGCCAACTTGGCTGTCACCGTCAAGTTTCATCGCACTCAAAACTGTCCAAGGTGTCATTTCTGACAAAGAACTACTGCATGAGGCCGATGCTGATCTCCTTCAGGGAATGCGAGACCAAGGTGTTGTTGGCGTTTGTAGAATCTTAATGGGAAGAAGCGGGGCAGAAATCAAGACGCGACTTATCATTCTTCCTTTCGCCAGCGCTACCCTGCCCGAGACAGTGAAGACAGCTTTTATTAGCTGTCGTGTTCGCGCTTACATACCTATTCCGAGGCGATGCTTCAAGTGTCAGCATTACGGCCGTAGAACACTAGCTTGCCGTGGCGAGGTCACCTGTCCTAAATGCGGCGAAAACGATCACACCTCTGAACAATGCCGAAACACAATTCTGAAAGGTCCGAACTGCAGTGGCACACACGCTGTATACTCACAATCTTTCCCATCTTTCAAGAACGAAAAGGAGATCATTCGTATCAAGGTAACTGAAAACAACTTTCCCCGAGGCACGCCAGAAGCACAAGTTGTTTTCGGCCACATCCTATGCAGACGCCCCACCGCCGGGGGTTGGGGTGACGTCTGGTTAGTACTGCAACACAGTGCGGCCTAGCTGATGTGTCGCTATCGGTAACCCCCTCCGAGCGGCCGCCAGGTCCTCCTGCCTCTACAGCAGAGTCCCTGGTGGTTCCTGCTCTTGCCGGCCTGCCACACACAGCCCAGCACCCTAACGCTACTCCTGCGGAGCCCGTGGAGGATGTGGCGACGGGCGCTGCTGGCACTGGTTCCGCTTCCAGTCCAGCTCCGTTCACCCCCACAACACCTGAGGGCATTGAGAGAACGAACTCAGTGGACTACACAGAGACCCGTTACCTTCCTGCACCACAAGCTCCGACTGATAAGCCTGAGGCCACCTCAGTGACCATTCCACGAGGTTTACGTCGGAAGGGTACCAATTCGATGACACCTGAATTGTGAGATCAGGATATTGACACTTCGGCATTTCAACCTGCACTGCAGGAATGAAATGAGCGCCGCAGCCCTGTTGGCAGTGTGAAAAAACCAGCTCCTCGCATCACAGGCCCTAAACATGACTCACTGACGTAAAAAACAGCAACAAACAAACTATATTTTCTCTTATCTCTAATGCTTAATTGCTGTTGAGAAGATAGTTGAATGAAACTGTAGGGGTCTCATAAAACTTAGATGATGTATATGAACTCCTTTAAAAACATCAATCCAGTATTGTTTGCCTCCAAGAGACACACCTACATCCCTAGCAAAGTAACTTTCCGAGGCAATACACTGTCTTTAGGAAAGATAGAGATGCCTTTGATCATTCATCTGGCGGGGTTCCCACTGTGACCCGAAAATCCACCCCATCCCAGTCCATTAGACTGATCACCAGCCTTGAGGCGGTTGCTGTCCGCCGTATAATTTTTGGTTGGCAGATTACTATATGTTCTTTATACATTCCCCCGGATTATCGTCGGTCTACCTCAGAATTCGAGTCCCTGGTGGACGAGCTTCTGGAAGCCTTCATCCTAGTCGGAGATTTAAATGCACACAACAAACTCTGGGGCTCTGAGAGAACCAATGCCCGTGGCCGTTTAATTGAACATTTCTTGGTATCGTCTGGTGTGTGTCTGTTTAACCATGAACAGGCAACACATTATAACACCAAACAATACGTACTCACACATAGACTAGGAAATAGGTTCTGCTGTTCTCCCACTCTTTGAGTGGCAGGTGTACAAGAACCCGTTAGGGAGTGACCACTTCCCAGTACTCTTGAAGTGCCTAGACAAAGACCCCTACCTTGCAACCTCAACTAAAAGGTTTAAAGAAACTGCTGCAGACGGGAAGAAATTTAAGCAGAAATCACAACTCACGCACACTTCCATAGAACACGCGTATTGATGAAGCCTGTAGCCTTGTCACAGCCCATATCCTTGATGCTGCAGAGAAATTCATTCCCCAAACCTCTGGTAGCACAAGTAACCTAAACCGACCCTGGTGGAATGAAGAATGTCGACAAGCGCGCCAGGCGCAGAAAAAGGCGTGCGGCATTCTTCGCAGATACCCAACTGCGGATAACCTTGTAGCATTCAAGCGCATTAAAGCCATGGGAGGGCGCATTCGGCCTCAGGCTAAAAGCAATAGCTGGAGGTCCTTCTTAAGTTCTATTAATTCCTTCACAGATACGCGAAAGGTTTAGAATAGGATACGGAAACTTAACGAACAAAGGACATATAACTTACTCCTTGTTGACACCATTGGTGACACCTTAGAGAACAAGGAAAATGTGCTGGCGCAACACTTTGAACACATCTCAAGCTCCTCGCAATACACACGCACATTTATGCATTACAATAGGTTGGTTGAGCAGAAGTCCATACGTGACCACAAGCAATCAAATGCCTCCTATAACTCTCCATTCTCTCTTCACGAGCTCATCACTGCGTTGTCCGGTTGCAAGCCTTCGGCACCAGATGCACATAACATTACGTACACCATGATCAAACACCTTCATACAGACACAATCCATACTCTCCTCTTTTTATTTAAGAAAATATGGCGTACCGGGCACTTTCGTAAGACATGGAAACAGGCTCTCATTGTGCCATTTCTTAAACAGGGAAAGGATGCCTCCTGCGTTTCAAGTTATCGTCCGATTGCCTTGCCCAGCTGCTTGTGTAAGCTGTTAGAAAAAATGATCAACAGAGGGTTACTGTACTTCCTGGAATACAATGGTATTCTTGACAGCTCCAGGCAGGCTTTCGGTTGGGCAGGTCAATAATTGACCAAGTTGACGCTTTTGAATCCTTTGAAAAAATGCCCTTGTTAACAAACAGTATAGTATGTCTATATTTATTGGTCAATACAAAGCATATGATTCTGCGGGACGTAAAATCGTTTGGTATTTCTGGAAATACGCCTAATGCTTTGAAAGCTATTTGTCTGAACGAACATCCAGAGTGAGGGTCGGGGATGCAGTATCTGCGCTGTATATGCAAGAAAATGGCGTTTCTCAGGGTGGAGTATTTAGTTGCACACTTTTCATCGCCAAGATCAACACACTTGGAAAAGCTCCGCCCCGCACAATTTTTAAGTCCATTTTTTGTGGGGGATGTTCATATCAGTTTCCCGTTCTGTAACTTATCTATTTGTTAGCGGCAGGTACAACTTCCCACAGACAGGCTTGTAAAATAGACAGAAGAAAATGGCTTTAAGCTAAATCCTCAAAAGAGCACATGTGTCTTATTTTCCAGGAGGCGTGGTATGCACCCTCAGCCTACCATCCAGCTCAATAGAGTAGCTGTGCCTGTGAAAGGAGCGCAAGTTTTCAGGCATTCTGTTGGATGAAAAGCTGTCATTTATCCCTTATATAAAGCTACTCAAAATGAAATGTACAGAGGCACTGAATATACTAAAAGTCCTATCCCACCCCTCCTAGGCGCAGATATGTTGTACCTGCTGCGCCTCTACAACAGTTTAGTGAAGTCGCGGTTGGACTAAGGGAGCGTAGTATACGGGTCAGCTTCAAAAACCGCTCTAAAAATGCTTGACCCTGTTCTGCACCTGGGCCCTCTGCTTTCGTCAGGAGCCTTCCGAACGAGTCCTGCACAAAGCCTATACGTGGATTGTGACCAGTGGTGCCTGGAAGACCAGCGCTTATACACAGGCCTATTGTATGCTGTGAAGACAACATCTTTATAAAATCATCTTTCCTCCTTTATTATCAACGACACCTCTGCCATGCACTTGTTTCTCAAACGGCCCTCTATATCTATGCCTTTTCGTTGAGAGTGAAAGTGGAAGCTGAGGAGCTTGGGATTTCTCGTACCGAGACTTACAGAACTTCGATCACAGACCTTGTCGCTCCTTGGGAAATGTCCCCGATTTCTTGTTAGTTATCTTTTAGAGCCATTAACAAAAGAACTGCACCAAGAGAAATCATCTTAAAGAATGTTTTACACCCACGGCACAAATATCCCTACACAACGTGTTACACAGATGCCTCCAAGTCCGCTTATTCTGTGTCATGCGCTGCACATGGCCCAAACCTTGCTCTCACAAAGACAATAAACAAAGTACCAGTATCTTCGCAGCAGAGGCACATGGCATTTTAACCACTGTAGAACACATTACACAAAGCAGAATACAAAGTTCCATTTTTTTTACAGACGCCCTTACCGTAGTACTAGCTCTTCATTCGGGAAAACCAACGAAGAACTTCATTTTAAATCATCTTATCAAATTCATAATGTCTGCCTACGCTCTAAAATTAACTGTAATAGTTTTTTGGGTACCTGGGCACAGTGGCATTCCGGGCAATGAAAGCGCAGACAAGAATGCCTCTGTAGCTGATTTCCGCAGTGTTGTACATATCCCACATGTTCCCTACCTAGACATGAAGGCATTAGTTCGGAGTACGCCTCGGAGGCGCGGGCAGGTACAGCAGGACGCACAAATTGAACACAAACTGCACATTATAAAACCCCAAATAGGGAAATACAACACAGGCAAACGGAACAGGTTCACAGAAATATCAATATGTAGATTAGGAATTGGTCACACACGCTACACACTCGTACCGTTTAAACGGGACATCACCACCTGCTTGTGAGAAGTGCGGACGACGACCTACAGTTCTCCACGTATTCATTGAAGGTTTCCCATACCATGAAGCAAGGAAACGACACTTTCCCGAACTATACCACTACGCGATACTTTTACACCCATCTCTGTTGTTATCCAATCAACCCCCCTCAGAAGTGAACGACTTTTAGCCTACCTCACTGACATTTGATTTTTAGCACTCGTTTCATACCATGCGTGACATCAGGGTCACCCGATGACAGTGAGGGTAGTTCGGAGCGTTTTCAAAACAGGTTCCAGGGACGTCACTGCCATCACTGGAGCTAGGATCATGTTTTGATGCCCGCACCACTGTCACACTTAAACATCGTCATTGTTACATCTCATCTTCATCATCTTCGCTTTTTTGAGTAAGCGCCGTTCACACCCATATATACACTATTTTTATCAAGTGCATCACTATCATCGCCATGGTATTTTAGCAACAAACGTGACAAAACAAATATTGTCTTGGCGCTCTTTGGCCTCAGACGCCCTTGCGTCAATAAAACACACATAGTGATAGTAGGAATACAAACGCCAGATCAAGTACTGAATGAGCGCTAACTTTTATGCTTGTGGGTTCTTTTAGAAACCGAGATACCAAGTATCTATAAATTATATTTAAAAGCCGCTCACAGCCTTTTACGTCGTGACTACCAGTTATAGGCTGATCGCAGTCAATGTCACCGTGGTTCAAATCACCGGTAAAGAAAAGCTGAGTGCTCCAATCACATTCTGGTAACGGAAATCGTGTATTAGAATAAGGTAATCTTCAATCGTCGTTTGGTTTTCTGTAGATTCCGTCTATAAGAATTGACTTCTTATTAACCTTAATGGTGCACTACGTACTTTTGTGGTTGTGGTGAAAAATGAAAGACTATATTCATGGCAATAGCTACGCCCCCTATCCGTACGTAGCACTATCCGTACGTCCCTATCCGTACGTAGCAGAGCATCGGGCAAAGGAATTAGTTGGAAATTATGTATGCCAGTATTTAGCCACAATTCTGTTATAACTACTATACCAGGGGAGCACAGCAACCTTAACTTTTCTAATTTATCTGTCCGAAATACTTCCCGCATTGAAACACAGTAATGCAAGTGGTGTAGTGTTCCTGATGCGTCACGTGTCGGAATTCCTGACAACTCCAGGCAAATTGTCATAGGATCGCTTTATTGCCATTCGCTTATTCTGCGCGTGGCCCAAACAGACGAGCTTTTTTTGATTTTCGGTTTTCATACACCAGAGTGCATTTATCACTGTTGTCATGGTTAACTTTTTCCGATTGCCACAGCTTCCGACACGTTTCAGGTACAGCCGGTGAAAATCCACCAAAACACATATCGTTGAACCCTTCAGCTTGAAATAGTTACGTAGCACTGCCATTTTTTCTGTGAAGTCATAAAAAAGAATCAGAACAGGTGACTCTCACTTGGCTTTTTTCTTGCCAACGTAGTGTTTGCGCTCGACCGACGTCACTTTTACCCTTAGCCGGCCCGCAAAGATGTTGGTCACGATACTCCACACAAGGGTTCCAAGAGCTTCACCTCCTTTTCGTTTACGCCATACACAACTAGGTTGGTTGATTGATTGTATAGTTTAACGCGCCAACGCTACACAGGTGATGAGACCTGCCGTAGTGGAGGCCTCGGGATTAATTTTGACCACATTGGGATCTTTAACCTGCACCGAAATCTAGAACACACGGGCGTTTTTGCCTCTTGCCTGCATGAGAAAAGCGGCGGTGGGTGCCAGGAATCGAACCCGCCTCTGGGTGGTAGCTACGCAGCACAAATAGACAACTACGTTGTTCCGACGTCTACGATTGTATAAATTTCTTTTTTAACGCGCCGACGCAAAGCAGGCGATGAGGCGCGCCGTAGTGGAGAGCTCAGGATTAGTTTTGACCACCCGAGGACCTTTAACGTGCGCCGAAATCTCGTACACACGGGAGCTTTTCCTTTTTTGTCGCCTCCACCAGAAAAGCGGCTGCCGCGGCCGGGCATCGAATCCGCGACCTCGTGCTCAGCAGAATTCTTCGATCATCGATCTACGATATCTTAAATTCATCTGCTTAACCTCACAATGAACGGCAGTTATTGCTTCGGCACAGTCATCAACAACCTTTTTGTGGTACTGTTTAAGTGTGGCAAGAGTGACCTCTATGGAAGTAATTTTGGTCTCTGCACTCGGCAGACCTGCTGGCCTGTGACCGTGTTATTAACTGAATGTGCACCGCTCATGCGATAATCAATCCTTACTAAAGCAGCTAAAGCTGCGGAGGCACGTGTATGCTTAGATATCAAGGAAAAGTTGCAGAGGACATTTCGCTTCTTGAGATCTATGACGCAGTATTGTTGTATTGCCGCCCAGGAAGCGTTCTGGAAAGGAGTTAATACTGCATTTAAGACTTGCACTTCACGACCACGGAATCACCATTGAAAGTTTAGCAGTAAGAATTTTAGGGGCGAAGCCCCTTAGGGGCTGGGCCTGTTGGTGTCTCCTGTCGTCGTTTTATAAAATTCTCGTTTCGTGTATTCACGGTGCAAAAAAACACAGGAAAACTCGTTTACGCCTCGCGCTAGAACGTAGCACGTACTAAAAAAACAGCGGGACACTCGTTTACGCCTCCCGCTAGAGAGCTTCGCGCTTCGAAGACCTTTACACCAAAGCTGTATACAGTCAAACCCGTTTATAGCGAACTGCAATATGCACCGCGATTAGTTCGATATATCCAATAGTTCGATATAGCCGAACCCGCCTAGAACGAGCCTATTGTTACGAGTTCGCAATGTGCGGGAGCCCCCGCCCCCTCTCCCCCCCCCCCTTACCAACTCCGCCATCCGCGTATGCAGAAACGAACCCAGTACAGTAGCCATTACCATACCAAAATTACCATTTATTGCAAGTAATAAAGCTACTTTCCGCCTTAACTGCCCACGTTGCAAAAAAAAGTGGCGATTTTTGTTTTCACTTTCGTTTTGGCGGCTTCAACTAGCATAGCATTCTCTACACGAAACATTGTTTGCACCAGTTCGAGTCCACGTTCTCAAAAATATAAGATGCATTGGCGGAGCATATCGACTGCCGAAAGCGCTTCATTACAAGCGTCGGACGGATTTCACTCGCGACATCATCGGGAACGCTGGCGAGCTCTTCCCACAGTTCACCGATGCTGCTGTCGTGGTCCGGACTCGCTGGCAGGGCGGGTTCCGTCGCGAGTCCCGCGCGTCGGAAACCGTTACGGAAAGTATGGCTGTCACGTCGCTCCGTGCGAGGCTCAATGTCTTAGTCGCGGCTCTTGCTTCATGGTCGCGGCTAATCCACATCTCAATCACCGCTCCGAGATCATGCATTTCCGTGGCCATTCTAGGCGCCCAGAGTTCGATATATCGGATGTGAACTTCGTTATAAGGAATATGTTTCCCATGTATTTCCGTAACTTAATTATTTTTGTTCGATATATACCATAATTCGCTCTATCCGGGTTCGTTATAGCCGGGTTTGACTGTACCTCTACCCCCACCGGTTTCATCTCCGTTGGCGAAAACGCCAAGGCGACCAGAACACACTTATACACTGAATGCATCGCCCTTCACCACGTTTCACGTTAGTGGAGATGGACCGGGGTTTTTAATCACCGCTTCCGAGGAGAGATAGAGGTCTCTCGGCTCTGGGGCTTAAGGTGTCATCATGAAATATTGTAGCTGCGGGTGGTGGTCAATATAAAGAAAAAAAGTAGGGTAGTGGTCAGTTTGAGCGAGAAAGTGACATTGTCAGTGTTTTAAAGAGTTATGCTATATTGTCTAGGCCGGACTGAACGGTGAAGTTTTTCGTAGGGAGAGAGGGACGATGTTGGTTGTGGAAGGAGTTGGAAGGGTATAGAAAAACGGGGTAGACAGATGGTAGAGAGCTCAAATGTGGAACCTTATGTCTATAGGGTACAATATGCAAAAGCTCCTTTTCGTGCTCTCTCAGTCAGATCGCGGTGACCGTGAGGTAACGAGAGTACAAACTGCCTTACACGTGCCGATAAAAGAGGAATATACCGTATTGACACAATTATAAGCGCCCCCAAATTCTAAAAACCCCCCCGCCCCCCCCCCCCCCCCGCCCCCCCCCCCCGCCCCCCCCCCTTCCACCCCGTACTTTCGGGAAAAATCTGGAAAAGAAAACGTTTGCATGCGAATCTACGCACCCCCTTTTCTAAGCAGCCATCGCAAGGAGGTGGATTTCAGACAAGTGGAAGCGGGCTGTAGGTGACGTTGTGGCCAAGCCATTTATGAAGCTTTCAATTACAAACCACTTTAACGGAACAGAAGATGATCTGCTGGGAGATACTGAAAGCGGCGGCCCAACGGGCACAACTCACTCGAATTGTAGAGAATGTGACTGGGTATCATACGAAAGCGGTGGGTTCACTGTACCTATTTTTCGTCGTATAAAACATTGTTTGTCGCGCCCGTCTCGTTGAGATACGGCCGCGAAAAAAAGTGGCCCCCGAGAGGGAGGCAGGAATTTTAGGTTTTTCAAATCTAAGCACTCCGGCCCCCCCTCCTTTCACTTTGGGCATCGCAATCTTGGAAAGAAGGGGGTGCTTAGAATCGCGTAAATACGGCATAATGTTTAAGTGGTTCTCCCCAGCATACACTTGGCAATTGCTAGGTTACTTGATTGATTGTGGGGTTTAACGCGCCGACGCAACGCAGGCGATGAGGCGCGCCGTAGTGGAGGGCTCCGGATTAATTTTGACCACCTGGGGATCTTTATCGTGCGCCGAAATCTCGTACACACGGGCGTTTTTGCTTTTTGCCTCCATCAGAAAAGTGGCCGCCGCGGCCGGGAATTGAACCCGCGACCTCGTGCTCAGCAGCGCAACGCCTTAGCCAATTGCTAGGTTACGCGGAAGAGGATGGATGTGTTTCCGAATTTAGCAGAGTTTTAAGCTTATGCTTTGTGTTCCCGCCAAACATCTTCGCCCACGTAGGTTTGTAAATACCTGCGTTGGTTTGCCATCCACAGATTTTGCTATCCGTCATAATTGAGAACCCTTATGGCACGGTGAAGGATCGTGTGTCTAGGGTAGGATGAGGAGGCGCGTATAATGTTTTTCGGAAATCGCTTCTCGAATAATCAGCGATGGCTCTTCGTCACCATGGTTATTGCGGTAATCGTGGTCGCCAGGAGCGAGGTTCGTGAGTTCACGTGCCTCGTTGTCGGTGCCGCGCTCTCTGCCAGACCCTATTGCCCAGGTGTCCAGCTAACGTTAACTTCTTCATTGTGGATGGGAGTATCTTACCAAAGCATTTAGGTATTCTGGCTGCACCCTAATGCCTAATTATGGCTGCAGCCTAGAACCTAATACAGGCTCTAATGCCATTTAGAGTCTATAATGCTACTCGCGCATATATTCGGTACTTAGGCTAGTCACCAGGCGGAGAGGATTGTGCCTACTTTTGTTTCTTTGTTCCAGCATGTAGGAGCGTTTTCTTTGTACTTTGAACATCTAAGAATCCGTGTACTGCTACTATAATTTTGAAATCCTGTTCTCATTATTTTCGGACGACTTTCAACCTATACTTTGATCTACCAGAGACCATCGCGAACATTTTCGGTCATCTTGGAACGGATGCGCCGACGGCGGTATGCCGAACAATACGAATGGTCCATTTCGCGAGCGGAACAAGCCAAATAGGCGGCATATCGAAACGCTCGTTTCGTCGCTAGATAAAGATGACCACAAATAGAAATAGTTCACAATAATCACAACAAAATATTCTCACGGAACGTTGTTACTTATTATTAAATTCTTTAAATCCCACCTACTTCAGTCAGTCAGTAACCCAGCTTTCTAATCAATCCTCAAATCAATCTCATTGTTCAACCCAGTACTATATATAAGGGTGTTTCAGATAAGGGTGTTTCAGGTAAAATATGCCGATGCACTCTAAGACCACGCGACCAAATGCATGTTGGTCTACTTTATATGTAGTGTGTCACTCTATTTTTTGCATCTTGCCTAATCAGATAATCGATCACGCTTAATAAGCAAACTTCTGAAGCAAGGGAGCTACGCAAAAATTTTCAATTTAAAGTTGCAGCGCGGTTTCAGAATGTCCGAATAAACAGCTTCGGTCTTTGTATATATTCACTATTACTGTTTTTCTGCTTAGCCAAAAAATACAAAAAACACCACGTGACATGCCCGCTTGTGCGTCCTGATTGCAGTGCTCCCAAACGTTTCGCGCGCAATCAGGCATACGCGTGCTCTCGCTTGAAAGGCGACAATTCAGCGATGTAGGCGTTGACCACGGAGCAAGAATTTGATTCTTGCTCCGTGGCGTTAAATGTGCCGTTTACGCCAGTGATGTGCTTACCTTGCCACAGTTCGTCATAGCGATAAGCACAGGCAACGGTTATCGTCTGCGTCGCTGACCTGTCGCTTTTTAAGCGGCAGCGCACTTACGGTGGTTTGTGCACCGAACTTTTGGGAGCACTGCAATCAGGACGCGCAAGCGGAAATGTGACCTTTTGTTTTTGTACATCGCGGACATCATGCATGAATAAGCTGAAAAGTACTACGGAAGCTGTTGGTCGGAAGTTTTGCAAACGGCTTTGCAACTTACTATTTGGGTTTTTTACCTAGATTTTCTGCTTTAAAAGTTCACAAAATATATTTCACGAATTATCTAATTAAGAAAAATACAAAAAAGTGCGGCTCTAATCCACGCTGGGAACGTAGTTTGACTGCGAAGCTGAACGCGACACCCAAAATGATTACCAATCTGACGTGAATTAAATTATCACACGACACTCTACAAAGAGTGAAACCAGAGACAAGAGAAATGTACTTAACCAAACTTTATATTACTCCACAACGACCTGTACGACTGCTTTATGTTCTTCTTGTTCTGGCTGTTCCACTGCTGTCTTTACTTTTCGTGGTCTACCCAACGTAGCCTGGATTGAAATTAGGGAGCTGCACGCATGCACGCACACACACGCACGCAGATACTCGAACATGCACGAACATGCACGCACGTGCGCGGACGCGCTCGCGCTTGTGTGTGTGTGCGTATGCGTGTGTGTGCGCGTGTGTGTTTGTGTGCGCGTGCATCTCTACGTGCGTGCGTGCGTGCGTGTGCGCGCATGTGTGTGTGTGCGTTTTTGGATGTCTGGATGTCTGGATGTCTCTGTCTGGATGTCTCTGTAAATGTATTTCAGTTAGCTCGTGTGTCATTGAACCTATTATGGGAAGATGGACTGCATGGGCCTTTACCTATGTATGTAAGTGAGGTGGGGAAGTGGTCACTGCCATATGGGTCAGTTCCCACACCCCACTCGAGAAGAGGAAAGAGAACTGCGGAGCCAATAGCCAAGTCAAGACATGAGTATGTGTTGTGTCCTATGTTATAATATGTAGGCTGTTTATTGTTGAAAAGGCATGCTCCAGAGGATGTAAGAAACCTCTCTATCAGGCGACCCCGGGCATCCGTACGAGAAGAGCCCCAAAGAGAATAGGGAGCATTAAGGTCGCCTGTTAGAATGTATGGTTCGGGCAGCTGGTCAACCAGCGCCTCGATGTCAGAGCTCGAAAGTGCAACATCAGGAGGAATGTATATGGAGCATACCGTTATCAACCTATTAAATATTATTAAGCGTATTGCTACAGCCTCAAGGATAGTGTTTAAAGTGACAGGGTGGCATGCTAAGCATTTCCGGACGATTATGGCCACACCGCCAGAAGAGTATGTGCAGCCATCCCTGTCCTTTCTGAAGACCATGTAACTATTCAAGAAATGTGTGTGCTTGGAATTCAAATGTGTTTCCTGAACACACATTACACTTGGCTGATTAGCATGCAGTATTTCATACACATCGTCAAGATTTTTAAGAAGGCCTCTACAGTTCCATTGAATTATGTTTTCTCTTCCCATTATTTAGTGTGAGAGCTACTGGAGTGTGTGTGTTTGTTTATGTGTCATCTTTCGGGGCTGTGACTCTCGCCTTTTTTGGACCCGCCGCGGTGGCTCAGTGGCTAAGGCGTTGCGCTGCTGACCACGAGGTCGCGGGTTCGATTCCCGGCCGCGGCGGCCGCTTTTCTGATGGAGGCGAAAAGCAAAAACGCCCGTGTGTTCGAGATTTCGGCGCACGTTAAAGATCCCCAGGTGGTCAAAATTAATCCGGAGCCCTCCACTACGGCGCGCCTCATCGCCTGCGTTGCGTCGGCGCGTTAAACCCTAAAATCAATCAATCGCCTTTTTTGGCTTGTCGGGAGGCTTTGGCGTCGGGACGCGTTCCTTGCGGTGCACCGCAGGCAAGAACGGCACGACATCCATCTCATTGTCCGATGTCCTGGGTGTGCCCGTCGAACCGGGCCCCCCGGACTTGGCCCCCCCTCGGGAGCCCTTCGTTTGAGCCGCCACCGCCGAGGGCGTCCGGGGCGCCAGAGGTGGCACGGGCGGTGCGGTGGCAGTGGGAGCCGGTGCGGGGCCCGTGGTGTCCATGGCACTCTCCAACGCACCGGAGGACGGGGAGGCAGGGACGGGAGTGGCACCGGTCCCGACGGAAGAGGTTGCCACCACAATCGCTGCTGCCTCAGCAAGCGGCGTGGTGGTGGGTTGGGCTGCCAGAGGCAACCCAGGCGGGGGGCCGGGGAGGGACCAGGTCAGACTCGCTGAACTGGGTCCCTGTGGAAACCAGACGCCGCTCCGCCCCCCGGCGAGCTGCGTCGGCGTACCTCCCCAGAGGGAAAGAGGCGAACCTCTTCCGCGCCTCTGGGAAGGTGATGTTTTCTGTGACCTTGAGATTGATTATTTTCTTTTCTATTTGGAACTTTTCGCATTTCCTGGAGTAGGCCGCATGTGGGCCCCTGCAGTTTGCACAAGTGAGGATGTCAGAATTACAGTTGTCGGTGGGGTGGTCCTGCGCGGCGCATTTCGCACACGTTGTTTTGCCGCGGCAAGAGGTTGTACTGTGCCCGAACCGCTGGCACTTGAAGCAACGGCACGGGTTCTAAATGTAAGGACAAATGGAGCATCGAATGAAGCCTGCATTTATTTATTGTGGAAGTGCCGAGCGGTCAAAGGTCAGGATAATGTGTTTGGTGGGGATTATCTTGTCATCCCTGCGCATCGTGATGCGCCGCACAGCTGTGACGCCCTGATCCTTTAGACCTTCGAGAAGGTCGGCATCTGTTTCCGTCAGGAGATCTGTCTCAGAAATCACACCCTGGGAGCTGTTTAGGCTCCTGTGGGGCGTGACCCTGATGTCCAGATCATGGATGCGGGTTTGTGCAAGAAGAGTGTGGGCTTGTTGTTCAGCATTGAGTTCTACAAGGATTTCTCCGGTCCTGAGCTTTTTAGCTTGATATTTGCCACCTATGGTGCCTTGCAGAAATTTAGAGATCAAGAATACGGACATGGAAGCGACAGGTCTTGCTGAGTCAGCTGACTCAATCACAAGAAAACGAGCATAGTTATTCACTGTTGTTGACAAGACAGTTGTTGAAAGAGGTGGGAACGAAACTTCGGTGCGGCCCCTTTTCGGGGGCCGATCACGTTTGGGGGGGGGGGGGGGTTTGGAAAATGCCATATGATACATTGGAAAGCAGGGAGACGGGGGTACGTTCTTCTTTGACCTTACCCTGGTAGTCAAAGAGGTCCCGGAGCTCCCTGCCTGGTAGACAGACAGGGAGCCCATCCGCCGGAGCTTGACCTGGGCTCCGACGGCCACCGTTCATGGTTTCTAACCCTCCACCTATAAACACATCACCACGGTTGGATCCAGCTTATGTTTGGGGGCTCGGGGTCCGCGGTATCGCCAGTACCGTCACCAAGATTACTCAAGGTGCCCCGTGCGGGCCACACTTTAAAACTGCCATATTGCGCATACATTGGGCTGAAAAATCGCATTTTTGCATTTGTATTTACGCTGGCCCACTCACCCGCAAATCTCCAAATATTACTTAGCACGTGCAGTGAAGTTTATAAACTCCTAAATGGGGTGATCATGCTTTGTTAACACGTACAAATATTTCCCGTTGTGGCACATAAGGCTGCGGATGGCAGCATGTTTGTTTTTTAATAATATGCATTACATAATTGGTTTGCAAGCATATCCGACATGACAACTTTTAGATATGCCCTTAGTTTTTATTTTTATTCCAGCATTCCTGCATGAATTTCTTCAGATTTGCGGCAGCAACTTTAATCTATTTGTGACACAATGGCTTGAATGCGATAACCATGTATATAAGCGAATATAGCCCTACATAGAATTTATTTAGAAAGTTGAAGTGCCGAACTTCTATTTTCTGTAGCCTCCGTTGTGGAACCTGAATCCAACCAATAAAAAAATGTGCCGTTCGAATAATCTGTTTCAACGACTTGCGCAGCGAAAAGTATCACCCAAGATTTTGCATATTGGTGTCCTCGCGAGTGCCCTTCACAAGGAACAGTCGGTAAAGCACTTGTCTATAACAGTGATTTCAACTCAACTGGCTATATCTGGAAAGTGCTGACGGGTAATCTTCAAACAAATGTTGGGTAGTGAATTTGTCGGCGTAGACTTCAGAATGGGGCACCAATTTTTAACACGGAAGTGTTAAAAAATTAAAAAAAATTAAATTTAAAAAAGTGTTACTCCCGGGTACTCCAAGATCTCCGTGACGTTATATCCGTCATGGAAGCAACGTCACCAGAAAAAGTGTCATTGACGCGGCGGCGCCCGCACTCGAGCCCACGAGCTCTCTCGCGGGAGGTGCGGGGCGCTCTGCCCACTGCGCTACGAAGTGAGTCTTGAGCAGCTCTACGAACGCGTCTTATGTCCTTCCCTATGACTCATTCAGGTGGTGCGGCCGTCTAGGAGAGGCGAAGCGAAGCAGTGCATCATGACTCTAATGAGCACCGACAGTTTGCGCCTCGATTCCAGTGCCTTTGTGTACAAGGGACGCGCGGGAATTGCGGCACCCTCCGCTGTCGCGTTGTTTCCATGACGGTGACGTGTTTCAAGCTGCTGTTTCTGTGCATGTCAGTTTTGGTTTTGTTGTGCTGGTATAAACCAGTTGTTTTTTGTTTCTTCCGTGTCGGCGTTACTTCGTCTGGCGGGATCAGACATGCGAACCTATTGCACATGCAGGAGGTTTCTTTAACACTAAACTGCTCCTGCGAAGGCCGCTTTCACTTTCGTGTTTTACCTATTCCTATGAAAGAGGGATCAACCACAATTTTTTTTTACAAATTATTTGAAGCCTACTCTGCAGAAGGCCGGAAGTAAAGAAAGACGTGTTATAGTCAACCGTTTTACCGGATGTACGGGATACCCGCTGAGGGCGCTGAATGAGCATACTTTCCGAGCCACAGTTGTAAAGGATAACGTTTTTAAGACGATAGTCTTTTGCGGGTTAGTTACACTGAAATTTTGGTCTGTCTGTTCATCTGTCTGTCTCTGGCTCAATTCAGCCAGCCGGCCAAAATGAAATGGAAGCTGCGCAATAGGTTTATAGCGTAAAAGCGAAGGGAGGCAGTAATTTGGCAAATGTCGACAAAAGACTACCGTCTTTCGTCGACATTTGCAATGAAAGGAGCAGATACGGGCAAATTTTTTTATCTGCTCTTCCACGTGTCGTCTGATCTATCTGTCGTAATAGGCGCGAACCATGGGGCCTACGGAACGAACATGAATGATGAAAAGCTAATGACTCAATCACGCATGCTGGTGCTTCGCAGGATAATTCACATGCTTTCGTACATTTGAGTGCTTCCGCGAACGTTTTTTTCCATTGTGCGGCTACCAACATGAGCTCAGACTGCGTCTACAATATTAAATTATGACTTTTCTTCGTGCGAAACTCGTTTTGCTAACGCTGAACTATAAACGAACAACGGCAGTCTACGGCGAAACCAAAACTGGAAAATGCCTGAAGTGGCGAGTGCGGTGCTGGCCCCATCTGCCAAGGGCGGGCCTAACTAGTCGGTGTAAACGGTCTATACCGCCATACATCACCACTGCCTGACTTGCTTCTCGCTTATTGTGAAGCAAGCAGCTGCAGCAGTTGCTGTTTGCGTCACTTATGATCAGCGTTTGATTAGCGATTTCTCAGCAATGAATGTATCTTTCGGCACCGAATCAACGTTAAAAAGGCTCTCAGAAGGTCATAGTTCCATCCTAAATCAAGTTGCTGGTTGTGTCAATGTCCGTACAAAGAAAGATATGCGTTGGTTTGGTTTTTACAATAGCAAGTGAAAAACAACAGGTGTTAAAACGGTGGGTATAGGCTACCTCTCGTGCTAGATAAAAGCAAGGAGAAAGAGAACAGAACTCGCGCCCTAGTGCAGTCCCACGCAGAACAAAAAAACACAAAATAACAAAAAATGAGCATTAACCGAACAGATTGCGCGCGCACAGTGCGATAGCGGGTAAATTTTGTCGCACTGAACCAATCTTCATTCAATTCATTACGAGAGGGGCTAGTTAGAGAAAAAGAGCGTGAGCGGTGGGAGTGAAGATAGGGTAAGGAGCTTTTCCACGACATTTGCAGTGAAGCGAGCAGATACACGCCCGATTTTAAAAGTTAAAATGTGTGCTTTGCTTCGGGTGCATCATATATTCTCCGTTCACATGGGAGGTAGAGCAAGTCTGTACCAACTGTGGAGACACTGGACACCGAAGAGACGTGTGCCCCTCACCACCTCAGACCATCTGTGGACAATGTGCAACTGTGGACCCCTCTGCTACTCACCATTGTGTACCGAAATGCAAACTATGCGACGGTCCCCATCCAACTGCTAACAAGGACTGTCCACAACGTTCAGGCCCCCCCATCAGACCCCCGACTCGCACTTCTGATCAGACTTCCACAAAATACTCGCCCAATTCGACTCTGCCACTGGACAAGGACAACTTTCCGGCTCTACCCAAGACCAACCAGCCAGCGCCCCACCACCAGGTGAGCTGGTCAGCTGTTCTTGCCTCCTCTTCCACTGCTCCACCCTTTGCCCCCCATGACAACCCCTCCCCTCCCACCAACCGCCAATCACAGACAACACAACTGACACTCGAATATGTCTACGCACAGCACATGGAACTCCTGCAGCGGCACAACCGCCTTGCCGAACAGGTTTCTGCTTTCGAAACACACCTCGTGACTGAGATTGACCTCAAGTTAAAGGCCGCGGTGACCACACTTACAAACATCATACACCAAGCAGTAGCCCCTATACACGCCACATTATCCGTACCCAACGTAGAACACGCCACATTATCCGTAGCCAACGAAGAACAAGAATCCATGGATGCACAGCCTGTTCCGCACCAGCACCCCGAGTCCTCTCCTGCCACACCGATCATCAAAAAAGCCAAGCTCGTATTTCCACCCTCACACACAATCCAACAAACACACACTTCCCAGGACACTAGGACAACACCTGGACCATGAAGACACAACCCACCGTCCCGCTGCACATCCTTCAATGGAATTGCCGATCTTTCACAAGCAAGAAACATCAACTAGATCTGTTCCTTGCATCTGATCCTGCAGACGTAGTCGTCCTTCAAGAAACGAATGTCCCGCAACCTAAACTGATTGGCTACCAAACGTTCACAACTGACCCGTACCACCGGACGGCTACTTTTGTACAAGCTCATCTCCCGGTGTTAACTCACATCATTGCCTCTGATACCCCCAACACGTTTGTAGAAATCCTGCCGAAAACAACAAATTCAACATCACTCTTCATTCTCAACGTGTATAGCACACCTACCCACCAACTCAACGATGTGAACACCCTCATCCAAAAAGCTATTACAGTAGCAAGAGACGCCCCCTTCGTATTACTTCGTGACTTCAACGCTCCACATATGGGATGGGGATACCACCAAAAGTCCAAGAAAGGCACGCGCCTACAGAAAGCCATCCATGATCATAGACTTTGTCTCCAAAACGACCTTACTCAACCTACCCGCATCGGAAATAGCGTAACGCGTGACACTATTCCGGACCTCACCCTTACGAAGAACTGCCCGCTAATACAGTGGACGTGCCAAGCCAATCGCTTAGGCAGTGATCATGCCATTATCTCCATCAGACTAACTTACCAAACTAATCCAATACGAATCGGGCAAGCTCGAATCACCGACTGGCAAAAATTCCGCGAAGATAACGCCCCTCTCCCTTCCCCGCAAGACAATCTCGCCGCATGGATTGATGCACTCGAACAACGGCTGCGGAAGCACACGACAACGATATCATTGACGACGGAACACCCTGTAGCAGACCCACATCTCCTCCACATTTGGGAAGCCAGACAGAGCCTTACTCGGCGGTGGCGTAAACAAAAGCACAATAAACGCTTAAAGCAACGTATTGCTGTCTTAAACCATCAAGCCCAAGATTACTCCAAAATTTTACAGAAACCAAACTGGGCATCTTTCTGCAACCAGCTTCAAGGTACGCTAAGCACGAAGAAAACATGGCACATACTGCGCTCTCTCATCGACAAAGAACAGACGCGCACCGTTACTCCAAACCAAATTCACCGCCTAGTACAAACCTCAGACTTATCACCTGAGGAACTCCTTCAATCAGTTCGACGGAAGATCTTTGGCCACGAATCCCAATACCCCCCATCAAATGATTCCAAGCGATATACTGGAAACGACAATGCAGAGCTAGACTCCCCGTTCACCATGGAAGAACTCCATCAGGTGCTACAAATGTTAAAACGCAACAGTGCCCCTGGACACGATCGAATAACTAACCGACTACTCCGCAATCTCGACGACGAAACCATACAAGCCCTTCTTGACCTTTTCAATCAACATTGGGAAACCGGAACTCTACCTGAACAGTGGAAAAGATCGGATATCATCCTCATACCGAAACCCCACAAATCCCTACGACTCAACAATCTCCGACCTATCTCTCTTATGTCTTGTGTTAGCAAAATTTTTGAGCACTTGGTTCATATACGTCTAACCACGCATCTTGAAACAACCGGACAGTATCCCAACACTATGTTTGGCTTTCGTACTGGACTATCCACTCAAGACGTGCTGCTACAACTCAAAGAGCAAGTAATCCAAACCCTTAGCCGCAGCCATCCCAAAATGATCATGACTCTTGATGTGCAGGGGGCATTCGATTACGTTTACCATTCTGCAATTCTGGACAATCTTGCCACTACACACTGCGGCCATCGAACCTTCAACTACGTCAAGGCTTTCCTCCACAACCGAACGGCCACACTTCGACTCGGCCCGCACTCGACCCCCCTTTTTAACATGCCTGCGTGCGGCACACCCCAAGGCTCCGTCATTTCACCCCTCCTCTTTAATATTGCTTTACTTCATCTACCCGTAGAGCTCGACCACATCCCGGACCTTCACCATGCTTTCTATGCCGACGACATCACGTTGTGGACAACTCAAGGGTCAGTCGGAGCCCAACAAGACACCCTACAGCAAGCCATAAACACCATCAATACGTATCTCATACCACGAGGGCTTCGCTGTCAAGCCGAGAAGTCTGCAGTGCTGATGCTTCGCTCCCGCACACGAGGTAGACCTCCTGAACCTCCAATGAATCCTAATCTCAAAATCCAAAACACCTCTATCCCCCAAGTGCCTACTCTACGTATTCTCGGCGTTCCTTTCCATCACGATGGCTCTGGTGCCGCCCTTATCCCTCAACTGAACAAAACATGCGCCCAGCTTACCCATCTGATAAAACGTGTAAGCCACCAACATGCAGGGCTAAGGGAGAATGAATCCTGCAAGCTCATACAAGCTTTGCTACTTAGCCGCATCACCTATGGGACGCCGTATGTTGCACTCAAACCCGCCGAATTGAGAAAACTTGATATATTAGTACGAAAAGCCTACAAAACGGCCCTTCATCTGCCCACCTTTACGCCCACACAAAAACTCCTCGAATTGGGTACTCACAATACTATTTCGGAGCTTCTTGAAGCACAACGCACGACCCAAATCCATCGCCTTCAACTTACTTCAACAGGACGACACCTGCTCTGTCTTCTGGGACATGACACCCCAAGAGCTCAGGATACGCCCAATCCGATCCCCATTTCTTTGCGTCAACGTATTCACATCGCTCCTATCCCGAGGCACATGCACCCAAGTCATAACAGGGGCAGAAGAATAGCTCGTGTCCGAATGCTACAAAGAAGACTGGACAGGGATCCACACGTCCGATATACAGATATTGCGTCTACTCACCATGACCGGCGTACCACAATTGTGGCTCTCGACTCTACAGCTACCACCATGACTGCTGCCACGTATCGTGGAATCTCCTCCACTACCGCTGAATCGATCGCAATAGCTCACGCCGCTACCACGCACCGCAGTGAACACCCCCTCACGATTGTTATGGACTCTCTCCAGGCATGCCTACGCTACCGTCGTGGACAAGCTCCTGTCGCAGCTATTCTCCTTCTGGAAAAGCTTCCCCCTCAACTATTCATCACAATAATATGGACCCCTACTCACACCGGCCTGCTGGGGAATGAAGCAGCCCATGCTGCAGCCCGCGAGATCCACAACCGGGTATCCTCAGCATCCGAATCGGCAGCCACGGAAGACATCCCCACCGAACCTTTGACCACCACTGAAGCAATTCTCACCCACTACAGGCACCTCCGCTACAAATATCCTCCGCCGCACCCCTCCCTCACGCACGCCCAAGCATACACCTGGCGACGCCTACAAACAGATACCTATTACAACTGTACACGACTCCACCACATTGCTCCTACGCTCTACCCGAAAACCTGTCAACCATGTAATACCCCACTAGACACTTTCCATCTTGTCATTGAATGCCCGCACCCTCCACCCCTCCCTCCCCACCTGACCCCCACCCCTTCCCGTGAGCACCCGCCGCGGTGGCTGAGTGGCTAAGGCGTTGCGCTGCTGAGCACGAGGTCGCGGGTTCGCTTCCCGGCCGCGGCGGCCGCTTTTCTGATGGAGGCGAAAAGCAAAAACGCCCGTGTGTACGAGATTTCGGCGCACGTTAAAGATCCCCAGGTGGTCAAAATTAATCCGGAGCCCTCCACTACGGCGCGCCTCATCGCCTGCGTTGCGTAGGCGCGTTAAACCCTACAATCAATCAATCAATCAACCCTTCCCGTGAGCAGTGGGAGAGGTTGCTGACCAGCTCCGACCGTGAAGATCAAGCTATGCTGGTCGACCGGGCGGTGACGGCGGCGTCCTCTCGTGGCCTCCTGGACGTAGGAGGCTGACCACACCCCCTTCCCCCAACCCTTTGCTCTATAATAAACGTTTGTTCATCATCATCATCAATCCAATTCAATCCAATCGAATCGAATTCAAATCCAATCGAATCCAATCCAAATCCAATCCAATGCTCCTCGCGCTTGCGCAGCACGGCCGTTCAAGGTCCACGCGAAACTGCTCCGTCTCGGCCAGTGTAGCTTACGCTACAAAATCGGTCACCTTGAAAAAGAGGTATGTTGCAACAAAGGTAACCTCTACGGCTTCATTAGGAAACTTCCCAGAAGATGGAATAGTCTTCCTGCACTGTGCTAGCACCCAGGACATACGCAGTCCGGTGCAGTGTCCTCACAAACATAGGAAACCATCTGGTAAGCAGTTTATAATACAAGGGTGAAATATCGGACGCATCAAACGAGAGACCGGTGCTATTTGCTCTACTATGCTAACAGGAACCAAATATCACATTTTTATAGTCGAGTTGTTTAAAACAAATCAGACCCTGTGCCTAAAGAACGCCCATGGCGCCAATAGTAATATAGTAAACGTTAGCAAGATGTTTAGAAAATTAAGTTGTTTGAAACAAAGGGGATTCTGTGCGTAAGGAAGGTGAATGACGCCAACATTATTATGGTAAACTTTAGAAAGATGTTTAGACATTTAAAGGGACACTGAAGTGATTTGTAAACAATGCGGGATTACGAGCGCAAATTGTAGTCCGGAGTCCCTAGGCCCTGTTTCGACCACTCTGAGCGCGTTTACGCGAATTTATTTAGTAGAAAAATCCATTCGAAAATGCTGTCCTCCTCTCTGAACTCTCGCCCATTTTCTGTGGCGTTTTCGTGTGACGTCAGCAGGAGAGGAGCTGGCAATTGGCTGCGCTACTGCACGGTTCGCCGACCTTCCGCGACCGAGTCAGTCGGCCCAGCGTTTAGTCCGCCGGCCGCCGACGGGTCGTCGCAATTCGCTCGATCAGTTGAAACTAAGCCACAACACGTTTGGGAATGGAAGAATGTGCCTTTCTTTACTTCGTTAGTTTGTACACTGTATCTAGCTCCAAGTCAAGGTCGCTTCACACAAGAGCTGCACAAGCGCACATGCGACGCTTCGTTGACTGGTACGCCACTAGGAAAATATAAGGCCTCTTGAAGGCGGAGAAGAGACAGCGAAGTCAATATAGGCACTAAGGAAATAAAATCAACTGATATTTTTACCGTACAGCGTAAAACTAGGGAGCAGGAAGCACTTTTTTGCGCTGGGCGAACAAGCACACCGGTCAGCAGCACGACTACGCATCTGCGAACGATTTTCCGTCTACGAAATGCAATTGCTAGACGTGAGCTATTGCGGAAACTCGGGGGACGCTTACTGCACGAGCGCATTACAACAAATAGTCACCTAAGCTGCTTGAAATACTAAAACTAAATAAAAGTGTAAACTTGTTATACATTATATACCTTATATTTCCATTGCCGGCACCGCCCGTCCGTAGTCCAGTGGTTTGGAGCGTTAGGTATATGATCGGAAGTGTTTTGCCAGTCACAAGTTCGAATCCCCGCGGGTGCATGGTTTTTTTTTTTAAGTTAACTTTTTCGTTTTTCGCCTATGTTTTCTATACTGAGTTCACCTTTTTTTGGGTCGCAACGTTCATTGCTCCACAAACTAGTCCACAGAACTCCCGCAGGCTGGCACTGGCGCGCTAGCGTGTTCTCGTTGGCGTGCTGTTGCCATAAGCACCGACTGCTTGCGGGCAGTGGGCACAGGTCAGAATCAACAGATCCTTGTCCTGGTGCGAACACACTTTTTACGATACAGGCATGAGTGAGGCAAGCTCCAAATATGGGGGGAAAGCGCATGCATTTGAGCGTCTGCGGGGACGCGGAGGGCGTTCATGCAATGCGTAGGCCTCAGCTAGCGTATGCTACGATTCCAAGCCGTCCTGGGAGGCTTATCTTATGCATTTTACAGCCGACAACACGGCAGAAGCGCGGTACTACGATTACTGTGATATTGAGAATGCCCATCCAACGACGCCATCGGATGTCAAACATCTTGTTTTACAGAACCGAAACCGAAACCGAAACTTGTTTGATTGCTAACCTTGGGCGTCGTCCAATCACGGTGCCCCCTCCTCCCAACGTCACAGCTTAGTTGGTGCGGCCGCCGCTAACCGCGCATGGTAGTTTTTCTTCTTTCGCGCTTTGTAAAATAATTACCGATTTGTCAACCGGATAAACGGTGAAAAGTGTGCTAATTTGAGCCAGTCTACGCAGTGCAAGCAAAAACGGGAGCTTGAGAAATTCACTTCAGTGTCCCTTTAAAGAAAAGCTGTAATGTCCCAAGTAAAATTAAAAGGTTATAAACCGTAATTGAAAACCTATGCTGATTTTCAAAATATCTTGAATCTATCAACATCACGACGGCTCACAAACTGTTTCTATAGGTGGTATACTGGAGGCGATTAAGTCATCCATATGATAACTGACCGTACATATGGGCAGAGCAATACGCCTTCGCCCACCGTGCTTGCATAATTCTTTTCTGATGGAGGCGAAAAGCAAAAACGCCCGTGTGTACGAGATTTCGGCGCACGTTAAAGATCCCCAGGTGGTCAAAATTAATCCGGAGCCCTCCACTACGGCGCGCCTCATCGCCTGCGTTGCGTCGGCGCGTTAAACCCTACAATCAAATCAAATCACCGTGCTTGCATAATTGATTTGGCGAAAGGGAATGTAGTTATAAAAATCACTAAATTTCTTAAGAAGATCCCAACGTTTGCAGTAAAAAAGCCGTCTGTGTCTACTTACCCGGATAAAATGTCTGCCCATTGGTCGGGGTCGAAAAGTTCGGCCGTAAACAGTGGTGCAAAGTCGTTGTAGGTAAATCCTGGCTTGTAATGCTGATTCATAAATTGCACAACAGACGGCACTTTTTCCAACTTCCAGTTGCCGAAGAAATTTTCGCTAAAATTGCCATAACTGGGCACTGAGTAAACGCCCCACAGCACAAGTATGCCAAATTTAGCCGTCCCAAACCATGCTGGGACTGGTCGGGTGTCTAAAGACTTCCAGTCGGCCGTGTAGCGAGTGCCAGTAGATAGAGCCAAGAGAAAGCTAAATGTCAGCAGACTGTGGATGACCGCGCGACTGATCTTCAGGTTGACTTTGCGTGCTCCAAAATAGCTGTTTGGCAATACGACTTTTTTCTTGCTCTTTTTTGATGTCGGTGAGACCTTGCAACTCAAAAACGCTTTTTGGGCATTCCGGAATAATCCAAATGGTTCTTGTTTCAAGCCACGCGTTGGCCCATGCGTGTCCGTTTGGTACTCGTCTGGAGCACCGCCAGGTTGAACCACGATATTCTCTCCCGCTGCTGGTGGCTGTAAAAAAACGTCGGCAGCAATTAACACAAACATTTTAAGGTTACGTCATACACATCCAGCTACATGGGTGCATACAGACATAACAGAGGCTCTGTTCAAAACCGCGGAGCAATGATAGCCTAAAATACGGATGGAGGTATGAGGTGGGGGCGCAATTCCTTTCTCGTAACAATTAAGATGTGTGTTGGTCCTGTCATAATAGGTTTAGCCGGCATGTACACAGCCTACTTCACAATCTATACCTATTAAAATGTGCCTGACGCACTGACTGACTGACCGACGAACCGACCGAACTACCGACCGACTGAGGGACTGCCTGACTGACTCATCAACGCCCAGCGAAAAGGCAAGATCTAGAAACTGGAAATTTCGGGAGCACATTTGCGGCATGGCGTAGAGGCCCACTAAGGCGTGGTTTTCGGAAATTGTGCTCCTAACAGAGGGAAAGGGGAAAATTTTGTTTGCTCATAGTCGTAATTACGTCCTTCGGCGGTTGACATTTTCAAGCGCTTTTTTCATGATATATGCTGCCCTTAAGCATATTTAAAAAGTAGTTTTAGGGGTGTGGTTTAACCAACACTTCTTGCGCGATTCTCTATTTTGGAACGAATGGGCTGCTCTTAAAGATCCTCAAATAAATGTTTCCCTCATTCATTTATCAAATTTGTTTTTGCTGAAACATGTTGCTCATACAAATACACAAGACCAATTTTAGGAATGTCGCCTTACGACGCCGGTAAAAGGGTGAAACAAATGTTGTGAAATGACACGCCTGACCAGACAAAAAGGCCTGACTGGCGATGTTGACGTGTAGTCAAACTGCTGGTTCAAACGGCTGCAAAATTAATGAGCAGACTGTGATTATGGTGCAGAAGCAGAATATTGGTGAAAATGTAATAAATTACACCATGGAGAGAGTTAAAATCAATGAAATTACTTTTCAGGTATTTATTACTAATTCACAGGCCGTTTGAGTTATTCAGCTAGCTTTTGTTGATATCGGTAACTTACTCAGATAGGCCAATACTGTTCTACAACATTTTTCCATAGGCGCACGTGATAGGGGAAATCAGGATTTTGTGAAAACAGCGTGCTTTTATACATTCCTCAATAACTATACAGCCTGTTGATATATCCAAATCATTATTGCTTGCAAATGCTGCTCATACAGTTGCACAAATAATTTAAGTTTTTTTGCTGACACGCGTGAAAAGAGGATCGCACGATTTCTAAAATTGCACTGCTCTGCACGTAGAATCCTGTTTAATTTACCCGCATTTGCATAGCGCTTACCGTCTGTTCGGAGTTTCTGTAACCAGGCGTACCGTAGCAGCCCGTGTTATTAAATCCGATAGTGGTTCCTGGGCTACTAGAACCGGAAAATTTGGTCTGTCTGTCTGTCTGTCTGTCTGTCTGTCTGTCTGTCTGTCTGTCTGTCTGTCTGTCCCTGGTTTCAGGCAGCCGGTTAACGTGAAACAGATGCTGCCAAATATACCCACATCTAAATCTAAACGTCCCAGTCTGGATTGCAATGTTGCTTGTTAACATTATTGAACAAGAAGAAAACATTACGAAAATACGATGCGGAAAATAAATACATAAGTGATATTTGGAGTGTTCTTTTATAAAAAATTATGAATGCTTGATTTTGCGATAGAAAATGAAATACTACATCCCCTGCAAAAAAATCCACTCCGTCGCCTGTGGTCGCCCGCGCCACTATATCTCCTGGCGGCATTTTAAGAAATCAAACGGCAAAATTTTTGTAAGGATCCACTAAATTGGTTCCTCGTTCAGCTTGTAACGCACGTGAAGTAGGGCAACGTAGTTCTATAAACGTTCAAGTCGGGCGCCTCGATTCACGCGCGTCTTCGCCGTACGGCAGCGCTGGCATCGAGGCAACAAGCCTGGAGCAAAAAACGTGGTAAATTGTAATTGACTTGAGGAAAGCCCTACCGTGCTATCTTTAGGAGGAGGGCGACGGGAGAGGAACAGCGTGAGAAGTAAGCGGGAAAGTGAAGGGAGGCATTTACCTGGCAAATGTCGACAAAAGACGATAGTCTTCGTCGACATTTGCAACGAAAGGAGCGAATGCACGGCCAATTTTTATCATAAAACTGTAAGTGATGAGTATCGCTCCTGCCTACTACGGTACCACCTCCCATGGGTAAGTAGCCGCTTGAGCGCACCACCTTGGTATAATTTGTTTTGGGAGGGTTCCTATGAAACACGAGTTCCAGCCATTTGCCAATGCCCGACGCCTCCGCGAGGAGCGCATGTATGGGCAAAAGGCGGGAGTTTTCCGTTGTGTACCACTTCACGGTGAACTTCTTAATTGTGATAAGCAAGAAATAACTGAACTCGTCTGTTACCCGTTAGTGTCATTAATATAGGGGCCCACTGGGGTATCGCCCGGCACTAACGCTAGTGTTCAATAAATTTAATTGGGCATCTGAAAGTCGTTCTTACAGTTGTAACTTATACCTATTCTGAAATTGAACATCGGGTTATTTGCCAAGTAGTGCGATGGGCGTTGTTATATGCGTCGTATAAGCAGTTCTTTAAACAGACACTGAACCGAATTTGTCACGCTTCTGTTTTCGCTTGGACTCCGTAGACTGGCCAAAATAAACATACGTTTCGGCGTTTATCCGGGCAATCAGGCGGTATTTATTGTGAACAGCCTGAAAGAAGACGAACTACCATGCGCGCTTTGCGGCGACCGCACCAACTAACAGAAGTGGCATAAATGCAACGAGCTACGTGATTCGACGATGTCCAATATTAGAATTCAAACCAGCTTTGGTTTCTTTTCTGTGAGACAACGTGCGGACGTTGTCGTTAGATTGGACATTTTTGATATCTCAGGGATCAGTCTACCGAGCTTCCGCCATGTTGTCGGCTGTAAAATGCGTCAGATAAGCCTACCAGCACGCCTTGGAATCGTAACAGTCACTAGCCGGGGTGTACGCAGTAGATGAAGGCCCTTCGCCTCACTGGAGACGCTCAAATGCGATGTGCTTTCCCCCATCATTCGAGCTTCCCTGGCTCGTGCCTGTATTGTGAGACGTGTACTCGCACCAGGCAACAGTTAAGCTGATTCCGCATTGTGCCCGCAAATAGTCGGTTCTTCATGGTAGCACCACGCCGATAAGAACTCGCCAGGCGTCAGTGTCTGCACCCGTTCTGAAAACTCGCACGTGGAGCAATGAACGTTACAGCGCAAAAATAGTGTCTTCAGTAAAAAAAGCATTGCCCAAAAACAAATAAATCAACTTAAAAAGTGGACTTTCTGGATTCGAACTTGCGACTTGAAAAATAATATAACTTGTGTTCCAGACCACTCCGCCACAATCCAGCGTTGCCGGGGTCGTAAATACAAAGTATATAATATATACCCAGCTTACATTTTTATTTACTTTTAGCCCTTTAAGCAGCCTAGATGACGACTTCTTGCATAGCGCTCGGGCAGTAAGCGTCTCCCAAATTCCCGCAATATATCATGTCTAGCATCTGCATTCCTTTGACGGAAAACCCTTCGCAGATGTGCGGTCCTGCTGCTCACGGGTATGCTAATTCCCCCAGCGAGAAAAGTGCTCGCAACCTGATTTTACGCCGCGCGATATATTTTAGGTTGATTTTGTTACTTAGTGCCTATACTAACTTCGCTTAATCTTCTACCACCTTCAATAGGCCTTAGATTTTGCTACTGCCGTACCTGTCAGCGAAACGCCGCATGTGCGCTTGCGTGAAGGGAGTTGGAGTTAGAGCTTGATACAGTTTACTAACTAAAACACTACAGGCACATTTTTCTTTGCCCAAGCTTGTCCTTGCTTTGTTTCAACTAAGCGAATGATTTGTGAAGCCCCGCCGCCCGACTGATTTTGTGGGAGGGTCGCCATGCAATGCAGTAGCGCAGTCAAACTAAGCCACCTTGTTTTGACGTCATACGAAATATCATAGTAAATCGGCAAGGATGATGCAGAGAGGAGGAGAGCATTTTCGAACTGCGTTTTCTACTGAATGAAGTCGCATAAACGCAGCGAGAGTGGTCGGAACATTACCTAGAGACTCCAGACGGCAATTTGCGCTAGTAATCCCGCAATGTTTACAAAACATTTCAGTGTCCCTTTAAGCTATTGCCTTCTTGGTGTACCTTAACATAGAGATTGCAATTTTTTACAAAAAAGGGATAGTTATGAAGTTTTTTTTTCCGAAATGAAGTAAATCCACCTATCCAGAATTTTCGATGAAAGAAAAAAGTTTTTAACTGGACATAAATGCAGCTCTGTCAAAGATATATGACGTGTTTTACATGTCAGCTAGGTGAACATAACGGCCGCAAGTAATTAAAAATTGTGTGGTTTATTTAACCAATTTTAGAATAACTCTGGAAGTGGCTTGTGCTGAATTGAACATTCCAGTTTAAGTACAGTAGAAATATAAATGAAGACCACGTGAGACCTCTTTTAACAGCCTAATCAGCTCTCTTGGAATTCTACCGCAGCATCATTTTCGTGGGCACTCATGCGGACACTCACGGAGTAAGAAATCTTTTCAGTGCCGTGAAACGGATTTACAAAACACTTAACAAGAAGTCTGGTCATACCGTCTTCTTCTTGTTCACCTTAATCAAGTGGCTGATACCCACAGAAAGGGAGATTTGCCACGGTTCTTCGGCGGTGACTCATTCTTAAGTAATAAAATGATAAACATTGGAGAAAAAAACAAGAAAAAAACAGATTTACTTCACAGCGACGGAGAAGACGGGATGGAATTATTGTTTCACATCTTCCCGTTTCTTTTCCTTCTCTTCGTCTAATGTTCGGCTCGTTTTGTCGTAGACGTCTGGAGACATATCTCTCACCAACGTTTAATTGCCGCTAGAATGTATATTAGGCGAACTCATAAGAGAAAATGAACGTCCGAAAACATCCAGTAAATAGTCAGATGAGCCACGCCAAAAGCAAACTACCTTTGCGCAAATAGATTTGGCTCATTTTGATCCATGCTACAGCAGTGTCTGAGTCATTTTTGATACGATCACCATCTGAGTACACATTCGCCGGCGTTATCGGACCTATTTTGTTGCAACCTCATTGCTACCGGAGACTTGCCAAATTGTTCCTGTCAAGGCAGTTTCATATGCCATAGTTTTGGTTTGTGGATTCCGCTCATTTCGGAAAAAAATGCACCACTTGTTTCCGAATCTGCTGCAAACCTGTCATGTGCACCGCTCAGAGGAGCTGAATATATGCCGTATTTCTGGAATTCTAAGCACCCCCGCCCCCTGATTCAAGCGCCTTCCGCAGCTTCTGGGAAAAAAATTACACAAAAGTTTCCAGGCGAATCTAAGCATCCCATTTTCTAAGCAACCATCGCAAGGTAGATTTGAGACGCGTAAAAGCAGGCCAGGACCGAGTTGATGCTGGTGCAAAGCCATTCACGAAGTTTTCAATTACAAATCACTTCAACGGAATAGAATACGACCTGTTGGCGCTACTCAAAGCGGCGGCCAATTGGCACGAAATACTCAAATGGTAATGTGGATGGCTGAGGATCAGACGTAAGCGGTATGTTCACTGTCTATACCTATTTTTCTTTATAATGTTTGCGAAATAAAATTTTATTCCTTGCTCTCGTCTTCTCGAGATACAGCAGCGAAAAAAGGTTGCGGGTTGGGGGGAGGGGTGCTTTAGGTTTTTCGAATCTAAAAACCTCCCTCACTTTGGTCGCCGCGATAGTGGAAAAAAGGGGTGCTTAGAATCGAGTAACTATGGTATATGCATGTGTGTACGATTCGTAGTCTAGAGAGAGCTACTTTCGTTGCCCTTTCTTTTTCTGTGCTGTATTGCCCCAGTTTACAGTGAGTAATTCGTTATGAGTTTGTCCCATTTCTTGCCATTTTGCCTCAGCTCACGTCTTATAAAGGGGTTCAAACCTTGGAAACAGAGTGTCGAACCGGAACCGAACCGGTATTTTTGCCGCAACTGAACCCGAACCCGAAGCGTTATCTTTTCGGCACTCTGAACCAGAACAGGAACGGAATAAAACAAAGAAATAATGGTTACCGGTTCACGACACAACGTTTCGACCGGCCGTTGTTGATAACATGCGGTCAATGTCATTCCGTGGTTTGTTCCTTCACCCACCAATGCCGCTGATGATAACATGCACAGAATGTCATCCCGGGGTTTTTTTTCCTTCACGCACTATCCACCCCTTCGCAACTCCTCGCACATTTTTTCCCGTCAGATTAATAAAAAGTCTAAGAACGCGTTCATCGCGGACACAGTGAAAAAACTTGCACCAATATTGCAATGGTATAATTGCTGCTGGCTGCGCAAGAAGGTGCAATGCTGGGAATAGAAATGTCACAATCTCGTCGTGGCTGCAGGATGGTTGAAGCACGGACCTCACCGTTCCCTCGCTGGGACTGTGCAGGGGTAGTCAGGCCGCGAGATTGCTGCACTGGTCACCCGCCAGTGCTCAAACCATAGATGCGTCGGCTTGTAGCACCTCAAAATTGCTGAATTTATGGCTGGTTGGGACATATTCGTAATAATGTAAGCAACAGTTCAGCGGAAAGAACGCAGGAGAAAAGAGACGCACAGTTGGGCTGGTTATATGAAAATTTTGTTATTGGTTAGGGCATCGTTTTTATACGACCGAGGTGAACCTAATGCAACATAGAACTGATAAAAAGGGTACGATGGCGGCTGTGTAAATATTTTCTGAAACACACAACATGGCTACGCGGTCCGGAGCAGCCCATGTCAATACAATCAATATTACGACTACAAAATATATTTTCATCTAAAGAATGTATTTACGAGTTGTCGGTGGAACGAATAAAATAAAAATCAACCACACTAAATGCTTGCTAATCCGAATTCTGAGGGGACGTCACCTGAGTTTAAATTAGAGAAAGTTTGAACAAACTCAAGCACAAAATCCGTATAATAGTGTCATGGAGCAGTGGAGCACATCAGCATTTGAATGCTGGAAACAGGCCGCAATTGAAACCGGTGTATATGCTTGAAGGTGAGAGACTGAACTCATTTCTCTAACGAGGAACGGTAGCGGAAGCCCTCCTTATCGCGTACCAAAAAACTTAAGAACAGGCAACTAGCAGTCCATCCGGTCATTACTTGTGAGGGATAGCTGCACTGGTGCTTCGTCTGCAACCTCCTCGTGGTCACTTGTAGCGACAGGTTGTACGCATCTGACCTCATAAATGCTGCTATATGTCGGTATGCCCCACACCCTGAAATAGTGTCCTTATCTCGTAGTTGGCAGGAAAACTCCATTCAAAACGTCCACTATGGTGTATTTCGACGGCTTTTATGCGATTTAATTTCTTTAGGAGCTGTGGCCGTGCGGTAGGCCTCAAGTTGCCGGTTGGGTGGCGAGTAGTTAGAATCAGGGTATCGAACCTGATTTTTTCGGGTTCGGTTCAGTTCGGGTTCTGGTTTAAATCTTTCGGGTTCTGTTCCGGGTTCGGTGCTCAGCACCATTCCGTTGGTTGGAACCGGTTCAAACGGTTTCAAACTGGTTCCCGAAAAAAAAAACGCAGGTGTTTTGTGTTTTTTTCTTCTGGTGCTTATTTTTTGTTTTTTCTGTTTCGTCAGTATAAAAGCAAACTCATAATGCCGGTTCTCTTGTGCACATATTCTGAAATGACCGACTTAACTGTACAATCCGCTGCAAAATATTTTCCATGGAAGGTCAACGATTACAAAAATAACTGAAGCGATATAAAAGGTTCGCCGGGACACCTAAGGCAGCGTATGCATGTGAATGTGAAACATTACTCTTTAGGGACGCAACTTTATTTTTATTCATTTACAATAAAATATCGTAAATGGAAATCGCTTAAACGAAATTGCCGCTTTAACGGAACAGTAGCCTGTAAATTTGTTGGTTTTGAATTCAGATAACGTAAAAAAAACTTGGTAAGCGGACCTAAAATTTCCGCGTCACCGTGCAAACGGAACCAAAAATGGAACTTCTCGTGAAACCCGTTGGCATGAGAATCACCGTTTTACTGTTCTGGCTGTTTCGCTTTTGTTTTATTTTCTTCCTCCATGTTTTTTAGCCTCGTTGGCCTCGTAAGCCTCGCCTCGTTAGTGGTCAGCCATGTTAGCGCAATAAATGCAACATCACAGTTCTTGTTCCAGTCGTTCGATCTCGATCCAAGACGCCGAGGTTACATGGCTCAGCTCCTGCCGCCTCGTTTGTGCCATTGTGGTGCTATTCGCGCTTTATTACCGCTCTGCCGTCTTCTAAATTCGTGGCTCATAAGCACTCGCGAAGTTGAGGCCTCTGGCCTCCGTAAAGATGCAGTTTCAAGAACACAAACAAAAAAATTCATGCATTTTGTAGTGCCCAGCTACTCAGGGTTGCCAAATCAACTTCGTGAGTGCTGTGCATAAACCTCTTGTAGTTTTCTTGCTTTCTGAAAAACTATCTGCTACATTCACCTTCTGCTGCTTAGAGTTCCATGAAACGGTATTAGGAGCGTGTACACACGTAAATTTGCACTTTCACACATTTATGTCAGTAAACTGAACTCCTGTGTAACGGAACTAAATTTTTCGGTCCCTTGAAGTTTTCTTTATCGATAGTCTACAGTACTTTGTTTTTTTATATAATTCAAATTCATTTTATATTTTGCTCCGAAAGCCGCAGTTTGATATTCGATGTTTCTTTGAGGAAACAAAAAAAATATGTCTGACGATTACTACCCTCCGTAGGGCGAAATTTGAGCACAGCGCCAACTGTAGCCTTCTTGGTGAAGGCCCTTCCCTTCACATTTTCGCCATACTTTTGTCCTCCGCTTTCCTGCTGTCTATATCTTCAGTGGCCTCTTCGTTTGCTCGGGTACAATGAGGCCGACGCCGAGAGACAACCAAAAACGACAAGAGCGGGAGCTTAACGGTTGCGCTCTAAATCACGGCTCTACATAACCGCCGCAGTGCCGCTGTGTGATCCACTGCCCTTGCCGACCCATGATGGGGCACGCCACGTCTCCAAATGAGGCATCTTCGCCGTAGTCATCTGGCAGGCAGGCATGTATCCTCCTGGCCAGTAATCAGCACCCCAGTGTCAGTGTCAGCCGGCTAAGGGCCGCAATAACTGGTTCGTGTTCGTTCATAGCTTCTATATTTTACACCATCATTCTTACTGCTATAAAAACAATATACGTAATATTTAAGCCCGGATAGCTCGCTCCGCAAGCGTATAAGCCCTTCCGAACTTGCATTTGATTTTGCCAGCCAAAGTTAATCACACAGCTTACCATAACACGTCACAGGTTCTATTGCGGGAAATGAGCTTGTGAGTCGCATGGTCATTCTCGTCTTTCCTGATCACCTTAATTTAGTGAAGTTTGCGTTAAGTTTGGTCAGTGTTATTCTAACTAGGCAATGTTGGGATGAACCGACCTTGCATTTTGTCTTCATGGCCCCTTTAAAAATGGCGCTTTCCGTTCTGGTTGGTCAGTGGCTAAGGCGTTGTGCTGCTGAGCCCAAAGACGCAGCTGTGATTCCCAGTGTGGAGGCCGGTTTTCTGATTGGGGCGAAAATCTAAAACGCCCCGTGTTCTCGAGATTTCGGCGCACGGTAAAGACACTCAGGTGGTCGAAATTAATCCAGAGCCCTTAATTAGGGTTGGCCCCATCGGCTGTGTTGCGTCGGCACGTCAAACCTCATAATCAGTCATTATTAAAAACAGAGTTGATAGGTCCCCATAGCTTTTTTTAATTATCATGCGCTCTTGCAGCAGGAAAGAAGGGACGCATTGTCGCTGCAGAAAAATATGCGTTACGTAGAGTACTGCGAGTGTTTGTGTCTCACTGCTTCATTATATAACTGCTTATTCAAAGCAGCATAAGCAGAAGATATGGATTTGTAGTTGACGAAAGACCGTCCAAAATAGCCGGGATGCATTCAAATTAAGAACACATGCAAAACTTTACACAATATTATTAATCATGCCCATAAAAACAAGAAAAATAAGACATAATTTTTTGCATCGGAATGTACGTACTAAATAATTTATTCTAAATCAAAAAGAAAATTCAGGGAGATGGGCCGCATCTAACGGAGAATGAGAGTATATACGAACAACTTTACATTAGCTGAGGGTAATAATACGAAGGGAACCTTATGGATTGTGGAACTACAGAATAGGCATTACATTTGGTCGTGCTGCCGGATGAGTGGCAAAAAAAGGTTTTTAAACGCAATGTAGAGCACGATAACCAAAAACTAGAAATTACAGTTCTCAAGACACTGGACCGGTTCGGAAGGGCTCCTTCAATTCGTTCCGGTTCATTTTCACTTAAGAAATGGCAAAAAAACGGGTTCGGTTGGGTTCCGGGCAAAAATTCAGGTTCGGTTCCGGTTTAAGTTGAGTTCTGGTTCCGTTTGGACACCCTGGTTGAAATTATTTGTGGACGAAGCCATTGGTGTTCGAATTAGGGTGTTTTAAATTCATCGGCTTCTAAGGAGGCTTGCCTGGACCCGGTCCTACAGTTGGAATTATCCATAAACTCGAATTATTTAAATTCGGTGTAAAGAGTTTTCACTGTGTCTGCAGTTGGAATATTTATTTTTAGCGGAAATGTGCATGCTGACGGACTACGTACAGCTATGACGTGGCCTAAACATAAGGCATGTAGCCAACGTGTAGGGTATGTGCTATTGTAGAGAACTTAATTATTGCCGCACGTAACCGGGCGGAACCATAGGCATCAGGACGGCCCGACCGATGCAATATTATGATGGGGCCCGGATCTGGCCAGGGCCCGGGTGAAAAGTTAGTCGTTGATCCAAGCCCGCCCTCCTGCCCGGGCCGGGCGCAGGCTTTTAGGTAGGCTTGAGCCCGTGTATGCCTGTAGTGCGCCTGTTCTCATCACGTTTTGCAATGTGTAACCCCACGCCGTGAGGTTTGGCACTGTGGGGTCAAGATGATGTCTGCTAACGCGAATGATGTGGGCGCCTCATTTTGAAAGAAGGAAACGAAAAAAGGCACGGGCCAATGTAACACTTTGAGTGCCAGTTAAAAAAGGTTCGTGCACAGTCTAGCACTAGACGTTCGAGTTCCCAGATTGCCAGCAGAGCATTTCGTACTATAGGCTCTTGTACAGAAGAAGCTGCTCTTCACATACAGCTTGAACGCCCTGTTGTGTGCGCGTAGAACTTCACGTGGAAGTTTTTAATGTAGATAGTTTTGATATAGATTGGTAGGCAGCGTTCCCGCGTGGTTGAAGTAGTAAGCCAGCCGATGTCAAAGGTGGCACGGCCTGTGGTCGGCGATGTTTCTCTGCTGCGTCTCCTTACACGATTGTTTTGGGACCATAAATAGACAATGAAAACAAAGCCACCTTTTCGTATTTGAAAGAATAAGCCTTTAGTAAGTCGCTAAACTCCCTTTATGGCCTCGTGGACGTTGGCTTCACCAGAAAAGATAAGAAACACCGAAAAACATGAAACTTTCTGCCGCACAAGAATAGCAGTCACAGATATGCAGGGAATAATGAAAAAAATGCTGGCATGCTAGCAGTGTGTTAACGTCTTCTTCTCATTTGAATGGAAGCAATAAAACGCAACAAGATGCATCAGCAAATCCGTCAGCCAAGCCCCTGGGCGGTAGCTTCATGTAGTCTCTGACAACATTAGGGATGGGAGAGAAAGTGGCTGGTACCTTTTCTTTCATATCTGGCTGAATTGAGTAAACTAAACTTTAAAACGTACCAGTTTTTATGAAAAAAGCAGTTTGAACTAGGAGAAATTGTATTTTATATTCACTGTTAGTTAAACTACACAACTTTGTTTCCCACAAGGCTTATAATAAGCTTTTTTCATCTTTGAACCTGTTCGCTGTTCAGTTCAAGCCCCCGTAACGGTTCGCGAACGGGTTCGGTGCGTCAACTGAACCGGCACTTCGGCTGAATTCTACTACAGGAATTGCACTTCTACTTCGACCGCAATTCTACTTAAGCGGAACAGTAACTGAACTTAAATTTTTTTGGTTCGACACACTCCTTGGAAAAAAAGCTTTTTTCCCTTATTTTATTTATTTGTTGCTATTTATTTTTTCAGCTACCTTAAGGGCCAGAGCCGGAATTACATTAGGGGGGGAAGGACATAGCTAAAACACATCAAATATACATTTTCACAGGCATCAAAAGAACATAACGCAATAAAAACACAATTAATACACAGTAATAACACCAGCAATTGCAATGCATACGACTAGGCGCAGTAAAAAACATGATATCGCTTATTGACCATTATTAAACCATATAATATTGAACAAACAGGAACAATCATTGTTACATCTTTAAAGAGAAGCAAAAAGAAAACACGATACAAAGCAAATGAAAATCGTTGTGGGTAGCATTCGATTGACTGATTGTGGGGTTTAACGCGCCGACGCAACGCAGGCGATGAGGCGCGCGCCGTAGTGGACGGCTACGGATTAATTTTGACCCCCTGAAGATGTTTATCGTGCGGCGAAAACTCGAACACACGGGCGTTTTTGCTTTTCGCCTCCACCAGAAAAGCGGCCACCGCGGCCGGGAATCGAACCCGCTTCCTCGTGCTCAGCAACACAATGCCTTAGCCACTGAGCCACCGCGGCGGGTGTGGGTAGCCTTCAGAGGCAGCTGCAAGATCATTCTGATCTCTAGCTTCATTGCCTAAAATTCCGCAGCCTCCAGAGATCCAGCATGGTGTGACTTCAATTTCTAACGTGTAAGTACTCGAGAGTGCCCCTACAAGGTAACTTAAACACTGCGTTTTTATGATATTTGCAGAATGCCAATGCCGTCACTAGGCGGAGTGAATCTGTACAAATGATTGTTTCTGTCTTACGTTTTGCTACAAGTTGCACAGCTTTATGTGCACCATGTTTTTATGAAGTAAAGATGTCCGTTTGTTTTTATTTTTTAAGCCGATATCAACTAGATAGGATGCGCATGGCACTAGTATATTTATTTTCGATGCGTCACACTGACCTGTCGCGCATCGGTACTTGTCCTGAGGAGACAGAAGGTGCTGAACGGTTCGGGATTGCAGTGTATTATTCTTGTTTAAACACGTAAATGATAATTCTATTGTGAAAAACTGCAGTTTCTAGCCGTAGTAAATCAGTTAGGCCTGCCTCCTAAGCAACCACTCAAGAGATTGAAGTTCAAATGCTAGAGTACGTACTGATATCATGTGTGATAAAGAAAGTCAAGGACGTTTAGGAGAAAGACCTTGGGTGGACGTGGCATGCATTAAAGTTGTTGAGGTTTGTTGTCTGAATGACGTAGTTTTAACAGCATATATAATATAGCTGTGCGAGCACGCCGCGTTTCAAGTCTCCAAATATCAACTACTAAATTCGAACATTGTAGTCGGCGTCTGTGACAAGCACCAGACCATATCGGACATCTGCGTGTTACACGCGGTCTCGCACTTAATTGGCTGGCCTTGGTGCTTTTTAGGAACCACACTGCCATTTTTCAGCTTTCATATAATAGGCTCTAAAAAGTATCCCGCAAACAAGACTTGCCTGCTGTGTACGACCGAGCGGGGAATACCTTTGGAAGCAGCATTCGCCGCATTAATTTTAATTTCAGTGCCTCATTATGTCCAAAAAGTTTTTCTTTTGGTCGAGCAACACACCCAACAATATTGTTGTGTTTTCATTAGGACGGCCTTGTCCGGAAGAACAACATGGGGATCGGGCCAAACATCTGGAATTCTAAACAATAAAACAGATGTGCTGCTTTCAGCATTAGATTGAAAACAGCACCTTTGTTTTTTTAAAAAACCATTGTTAAAACCAGTTTAATTTGTTTATTTTGAGAGCTTGTTGATGCCAAGCTGAAAGCGCCTCTCTAGACATAGCCTATCCGATGACGTATGTAAAGGATTGTACGGTCCCTACAAGAGAATTTTGCCAAATACATACCACAGAGTCATTACACTGGGAATGTGTCTAATTCACAAATTGTACCTTCAGACCATGTGATAGAAGGTACCTATTCATAACCTCTTGTTTTATCTTTATGAACTTCCAAAAATGTTATTTGCCAATCTCAGTCATCCATATTCATTAGATCTTTTAGTTTGATTTGTTGCGTTCCTATTTAGTGAATACGACATTACATTTTGATTTCCTGAAAAAAAGAATGGTTCGTTAAACTTAAAGGGGCTTGTGGCGTTGATCCAAATAATGTTGCGATGAAATTTTTTCTTTAAAATGACTGGAATGGCTTATTCAGCGACACGACGCGCTCTAATTTAAACCCCCAGAACATGCCCTCGAACATGTTGGAAAAGAAAACGTTCCAACACATATTCTAGGGAAGCTTGCTATTTTTGTTTGCATTCTATGGTCGCCGCCGAGCCGTGAAAATCCTTATTGTGGGACAAGCAGTTTTCATGCAATCTTTGTGCCGCCTCATTTGAAGTTTTTTTTCTATACCTATAAGTGACCGGCCGATTCACCAAGCGACAGGCAGAACTAATGACCACCCCCACGACGGATGCACCAATCAGCCGATCTACAAACTGACTGCTCGAATTGTCTAATCCGCGCCCATTGTGCTGGAACCAGATTTAAAATTTCGATGTTATAATCTTTCGATTGCCTACAGAAGGCATAACAGAAATGTTTTTGAAATACCTGTCTAAACATTCGACAACTGCTTTACCAGGTGTCCCTAAATCGTCCGATTTATTTAGGACAGGAATGTTGTAAAATTGTTGACGCATAAGATCACCGCTACAAATACCTAGAAATATGTCCACATATTAGAAATAACATTCACGAGACAGTATTCGAGGAGCGACGAAGGATTAGAGTTCAAAGCAACAAAGTTGAGAACGCACCACGTGAAACATAAAATTAATCCGCAACCTAAAACGATTACATTTATTAATTACATTTGAAGTAAAGCAGGGGCTTCTGAGTTAATGAAGTCAAAACCTCTCGAAAACTCTTTGGGCTGATTTTAAAGTCGCACGGCTTGAGCGTTGACCCAAAGACACAAATGTTTCGAAAGTTTACAATAGGGGCCAACATGAACGAAAGGTGTTGCAGAGACCACTCGGTGTTGCAGACACCTACAGTAGTCAGATTAGTCTGTAAGCATAAAAATACTCGCACGAAAGCCAAAAAAGGAGCAAAACTATTTCATTTTAAACAACCTATCGAAACTGCAAAACACAAGCAAGAATTTTTTGACAGCGCCAGGTGTGCGTGAATTGTTTATAAGTGAGCTGACTATCCGCCCGGTGATGCAGGCGTAACAGCTCACTAGAACCGCTAACCTATTGGACGAAGCGTTATTAACCGCCAAACAAAACTGACCGCCACATCTGCATCGCAAAAAGCATAAAGGGTCACTTACGGAGACGGAACTGCGTACACAGCTAAAAATTTGTTCCTACAATAGGCATTCAGGAGGGATATTAAATATCTTGATACAGAGCACGTAGAGAACGCCAGAAGGGAACTGCAAATGGTGCACGCACCACAGATTATTGAATGCGGATAGGAAACATGCCAGCACAGGGTTTACAACCTCTATGTAGTATGCAGCCTCTCAGTGGTGTCCGTCCTCAAAATTTGAAAATTCTGTGTTCCTGTGTGCTAAATCTGAGGTATATAAAGGCCCCTATACCCCCCTTTCCACAGAGACCCGCATGGAAGATGTTGGAAGATCAGGCGATCTCTGTTGCAGGAGGATGAGAAATGTTCTTGCAAAGTTCCGCAGTCTTATCGAACCGCTCGTCCGTGTTAAGGAGCCTGTGGTGGTAACGAGGAAACGTGCAATCCCAGCCGCGAAATCTAAAAAAAAATCTCTTGAGCAGCCCTTGTAAAAAATGCCCTCGTATCTGCTCTTTTCGTAGCACATGTCACCGAAAGACGATATTCGACTGGCGCCCCTGCCAAGTAAAAACCTCCCTTCTCTTTCCCGTTCACCTCTCATGCTGTTCCTCTCTCGTCTCGTTCTTCCTAAGATAACACGCTAGGGCTTTGCTCATATCAATTCACATTTACGGCGGTCTACTGCTCCAAGTTTGTTGGCACGATGATAGCGCTGCCGTACAGCAGATACTTGCGGGAATCGAGGCAATCTACGACGTTTACAGAGCCACGTTGCCCTAGTTCAGGAGCGTTCCAAACGGAAAGTGGATCCCACCTAGTGGAACCTTTAGTTGGTATTGTCGATGGGTTTCTTAAATGCCGTAAGAAGGTTGCGCTGGCAAGAGCAGGTGACGGATTTCTGGCGTTGATGTACTATTGCATTTGTTATCGCAAACATCAAACCTCCGTAAATTCTTTAATAAAGGAAAACTGCGAATATGTCTTATGTATTGATTTGCTGCCTGATATTCGCGTAATGTCTTGTTCTTGTCCAAAATCGTTGAGAAATATGAACACTGACACCGGACTGCGACATTTGGATTTAGCTTGGAGTATAGAAGACTGTGTCGCAGCTTTCGTTTCACTTTGGCCGGGTTGCTGAATCGAGTGAAAGACATAGAGGCATACAGACAGACCAAGATTTTTGCGTTTAAGTGTCCCAAGAAAGACTATCGTCTTTGAAAAAGAAGCTGGGATACTTTCACGGCTACATTAGGGAGAAAGTGCACTGTCTTGAAGATTTTGATTTGGGTATTTTTGTAGCAGAGTCGAACTGAGGGATCTCTTGTGTGGATTAACAGTAGACGATATTATTAACAAGTGCAATCTTGCATTACACAAGCCCAGCGCTGAGTTCACAGTTAAGGAGTTCACTCAACCGGAACCACCGTGGTCCTTGTCTAGGGCGGTAGAAACGCCAACGGTGTGGTAGACGAGACTGAACGGGATGAGGCTGACAGAAGAGAAGAGATGAGAGCAGAGGAGGGGAGAGTAAAAGTTCTTCCTGTGTTTGTTTTTAAGCATATATCTGTTTTTGAATCACAGAAAACGCTTGATGAACTCAATCCATTTAATCGTTCTAGGGGAAATCGATTTGATTTATTTAAACAGCTTTCAGGAAATCAGAAATACGGAAACAAAAAGGGAGAAAGGTGTAACAATAAAATGAAATTAGTGTTTGTGTTTGCTATTCAGCTGCATCAGACGAAGAGAAAAATAGAGAAGCCCAGAATGAACAAGCCCAATCAATATCTATCAGATGTGCCGTACTAACTGACTGACTGATTCGTCCACGCCTAGCAAAAGCTGCACGACTTATAGGGTTGAATATGTGGGAGTGCCCTTTCGCCGTGGCGTAGATGGCACTTGAGGCTAAGTTCGGGCAAATTCTACCCCTAGAAATAGAAGAAAGAGAAACTGGTACTGCCAACTCATCACTACTTCACTCGCCGACTGAAATTAGGAGGTGGTTTCTTTTGATATGTATAGTGCGTAAAATCATTGTTAGAAGTGACTTCCTGCTGTTCCTTTTGACCTTAGTGCGATTAGTTTGGTATCAAAAAATTCGATCTAACGCGAATTTTATTCAAATAAGTAATGGAACTCTGCCGCGTGTAACAGCGAAAATCGATGTAGAAAATATATATATATATATATATATATATATATATATATATATATATATATATATATATATATATATATATATGTGTGTGTGTGTGTGTATATATATATATATATATATATATATATATATATAATCATGTAACTTTACTCTGATGAAGGCAAGTCCCGTTGCCGCTACGTAAGTAAACATTGTTTGTTATTGTTCTTGCTGTGTATCCGACTCTTTACTTATAATATATATATATATATATATATATATATATATATATATATATATATATATATATATATTCATATAGTAATAAAAGGGAACTTACAAAATCAGAAATAATGTAAGGTGTATTTTGGACGCAGCTTCCAAGACGCGGTGGACGCATCACCATCGAGCGCTACGCGCGGCTGGATCTTCGAAGAAGAATGAGTAGACTGCGTGAGATCGGCTGCATGCGCTGTCTGGTGCGACGCTACAGCGGAGTGTCTCGCAGTTGTACTTGTAACAGGGAAACTGTTCAGCAAATCGTTACTTTTCGTGTTCGCAGTACAAAATACCAAGAAATTAGTGAGCGTGCACACGTAAGCGCGGGCCTCATGGCAACCACCCGGAATTTAACAAAACCAATAAAATGCCTTGCACGCATGTGTGCGTGCCTCGCGACGACCGCGAAGCGTTCCCTGCGCACGTTTGACAAGCTACGCATTCCCACTTTGGGAGATTGGCGAAGATTGCGGCGGCGGCCCGGCCGTTAAAAAACAAAGAAAATGCCGAGCGTTCGTTTGTGCATGGCTCTCGCCGACCGCCAAGTGTCCCCGGTGCACGCCTGTCAAGCCAAGCATAGCCACTTGAGTAGATTGGCTAAGATTGGCCATAAAAACCCCAATGTTCACGTTATCGTGCCAAGCATAGCCACTTAGGTGGATTGGCTAGGATTGGCCATAAAACCCCCAATGTTCACGTTATCGTGGCAACACTTTCTCGGAACTAGAAAGACACGTCATAGCGTACTCCATTCCCTGGTGATGTCCAATGATTAACCCTTGAAACAGAAAAGAAGCTCGCACTTATAGCAACAATGATGGAATAAAGGTCATTGCATAGAGAAATAAAAAAATTAGAAGAGTGGACACACGGGCTTATCGCGGCCGAGTGGCCTGACTCGCGCGCCGTCCGGCAGTCGGCGCAAGTGGTAAAAAACTATATATTTAAAATTAAGCTAACACACAATATTATACTTTTAAAATTTTGTTGCACATTAGACTACACATTTTTATTTGTGTAATAAGTTGAATGGCTGTCAATGTAAATTTTTGTGGCTTCTTTGCGCCAAGCCTGGCCAAGCCGCAAGCGCAAGCCGCCATTTGGCTCTTTCGGCAGCGTTTGCACGTGCGTTTCTGCAGCCTCGTGCTAACCTCTGTTGTTGAGAAGGAAACGCCCAGCGCTTTATTTGCGACATCGGTTTTGCATCCTGAACGAAAGGTGAGACTTTCTTTTTTAAAGTGCTGGTGTGGCGTATCATATTTACGTTTCCTTGTACTGCAAACGCTGCGAGCACTGCGTAACCTCAGGGAATCAGGCATAGCTAGTGCTGCGTCATTAAGATAAGCGCTTTGGAAACGCCCCGGAAAGGCGTAAGACACCATTTTTTAGCTGGACGTAATGGTATTTTAGGCTGGTTGTGCCGTTTTATCTAGCGCTGAGGGATGCCAGCGGTACGCGCCCGTCGTCGCACGTAGCGTTTACGTGCCGCAAACGACGGCTGTGAGTTGCGGAAGTGGCCGGCCGGCCGGCGGTCCGTAGGCGAAGCAGGCGTTGTGCGCTGTCGCTGCACTGAATTACGTGAGCCGCAGGCTGCGTTGTATTATACTAGCTAGCCATTGCTAGCTTGGCCAACTGTTACTGCTATTATGGCCGTGATGCGCTGCAAAGCCGTCCGGGCTAACGTACACGGCGAAGTAGCCGTATCTGCATTAATTTGGCTTATCCGGGCATAACCAGCAGCCGTACACCCATCGTAAGTTTTACACATGGGTGCATACCAAGCTGCCTGCGTACAAAGCGAACCCGCTCGCCGACGCCGATAACGCGCGCTCGTCGCTTCGCTTTGGCGCGCCAGGTACGGTAAAAACGCGTCTTTCGTCGGCAGATAACAGCTTTGCTCGAGGCTGGGTGAATGCGCAGTGCATTGAAACCTTTCAAATTTGGTCTTCGTTCTACATCGTTTATCAATTCCGGTATCGCAGGCATTGCATACAACTGTTCCACACTTGCCGTTTTTTCAAGCGTTTGCTCTCTTTTCTCTGGTCATATTTTGGCTAGTTTCATTAAAAACGTATTGCGCAGATTGCACCTATTCAGTCGGAACTGTGTGTTTCTTGTCATATCTTTTTAAGGCATGGCCTTTGGCGGTCAGTAGTACTCAGTACGACGCTCACTGCTGCTTGCCATGGTGCCCACACAGCGCCCAAATATACTTTCGCCAGGTGCCCGTTCTCGGGATGCGTTTCTTTCGCGAGCCCGTGGGGCAACAGGTTTGTTTAACGTTCAGCTCGCTATCGCTCTTCGTCCTGATTTTACAAAAAAAGACAAAGGGATTCAGGCTATGTGAGCAGCTTTATCATTCTTGTTAACCCAAACAATAGGTGAATTGCATTAAGAATGTGCCTAACCAGTGTTGCGAAATTAGAAAGACCCATATTTTAAGTGTTGCTAATAGCTTGACCGCATGATTGCTGAATAGAATAAGAGAACTTGTGTTTTAAATAGGTGGCATGCACTGGAGGCAATACTTGAATACTAGTTGCAGTGAAATTTACAGACTATTCGCATATCATCTGTCATTGCAAGCAGTTTGTGTACTATACCACCTATCACCTGTGCAGGTCTACAGGTGCCCTCAAGACAGAGTCAACCAGCCAGCTGCATTCGTCATACCAAACATGGTGCAAGCACTTCATGAATCGTGCCCTCACAGGACTCACAAAAGTGGCCGTGCCAACTGTTCTCCCAGAGTTATTCAGTTGTATTGATGACTGCCTGCAATGCTTCTTGCTATCTTATTGATGCTTCTGATGGATACCGCAACTGTATTCCATCTATTGAACCTTGCCAGTAGCACCTAAAATCTAACGCAAGTCTCGGCACTCAATAAGGCGTGACCACTGAAAAGACTATCGTTGACTCAAGGAACAAACGGTTTTTTATCACTGACATGCCTCATATCATTAAAACAACTAACAACAGCGTATACAGTCTCCAAACTCCACTCGCAAGTTATTGTTGCTGCTAGTTGTAATATTGTGAAAACAGTACATTCACAAAAACCCTTTTACATTATGAAGACTGCCAGGGTAAGAGGTCATGCTAAATGTCGTTTGTCACCATACGTGCTGCCTGTTGTCGGTCTGGCCTAGATGAAGAGAACCATGTTGAGACCTAGGTTGTCAAATGCTTATGGGATTCTGTAATGTGCCACCATTGTCTCATACACGAGAAGCATATACTGCTTCCCTGTTTCTTATATTAGACTGTTCGTATTGACAGCGGAAGGCATGAATTTGTGTGCCTTAATCGAGCCTGAAACCTGTGGGTTGACTACGTGCACGTACCTAAAATATCCCCGCCTGGCCCTTTGCCTTTACTGGGAAGGCAACGCTTTCGGAAAGTAACCCGGCTTCTTGGGAAAATGCACCCTTGCAAGGAACCAATAGGAAGTTGATTTTTTTCCTCTTAACCTTTTGCGTGTGCATCTGCACATAAATGGGATTTCTGTTCAATTACTCCTACTGATTTGAAGTTGCCCCGAGGGAATAGATCTCATTAGCGTTCATCAAATAAGCGAGGCCATCAAAGCCAAAGTTTTTCCCTTCTTTCACATCCTAACTGGAGAAATTGCCAGACTAAGAAAATTATCTGCGGAGATAGTGGTTGTAAACAGTTGCAAGTATCAGAGTGTCTAGATTATGTTATGGTTGATATTTTTGTATGACTGCAACAATGCACAGAGTGTGAGGGTGTCGTAGATTCAAGTAAACCTGTGGATGGCTGAGTTTCTGGGTTTTCTGCATTTTCAATTACCGTGGAGAAAAAATCCTTTGTGTGGTTGTGATACCTTTACTTGTGCATTTTTTTTTTCATTCCTGGAAACGTATTTTCCTCTCACTACTGTGTATTGTCTCTGTTGTGTATTACTCACTGTTTATTATTATATGTGTGTTGCAAAGAATGATGACAATTTGAACTTGTTCCGTTTAGTGCCATGCAATAAATATTTCTTCATTTATGGTGTGTCTCTTTTATGTGGCTCGGCAACATGTGAACACGCGACAGAATTCTTAACCAAGTGTGAGTGGTACTGTAAATTGCAATTTCACGTTTTCAGAAAAAGTTTTTTTTTTTTGTAAAAGCATACGGGCACTAAGCCTGAGAATGATATATGCAAATAAACACTAATTATTGCATGAAAGCGTCCGAATACCGTACCGATGCCCGTCGCTGTGAGCAGCGCTTTCGAGTCCTTCAAACTACCCGCCAAAATCGGTGTCCGCGAAACCGAAACCGAAAGTGAACGTACGAAAGTATGGTTAGTAGTTTGGCTCTCCGTCCGCTCGGTGCGCTACACTACAGTACAGTCATTCGGCCGCAGGGCTCTATGGGAGTGTCCACTCTTACCAGTATTTCTTTCTCTATGGTCATTGCACCAGCGAAGCAGAAGCAAATCGGCTGCGATCATTGAACCAAACCTTCGAGATGGTCGTGAATGTTGCGTACAGCCTCGCTACCTTCGACGGTTATGCGTTAGTGTGAGCTTCCTTGAAGTTTTGTTTTAACTATAAATAAGTTTTAATCCTATCGTAACGCTTCTGTTGCCTTGTAAGAATATGTTTCATAAGCTACCAGTCCACAAAAAGAAACAGTAAAATGGTCCCGAAAATAAAATAACAAATTACGAATAAAACATAAAACTAACCAAAGGTATAGCTGCCCACATTCGCAAGAAAGAAATATTTAGAAAACTTTAAACATACAATTGTTATAACAGCGTAAACGTAGATCATTCGCACGAAACCAATAAATAAAAAAGAAATAAAATGAAAGAGAAAGTCCTCGCACTTAAATGTGATTCTGGTGTATGCGTTAGCGGAGTCCAAGTTTGTGAGGCCGGTCAATAGCGTGCGGCGATTCAAGTACACCATTAGAAATTTACGCTGCCGCTCAACAATCGAAAGATATGAGCAGCAAGCTAAACGTTTGTTGTTGGCACGGACCCCAAGGCAGTGCTGGCGTCGGTCGCGGAAGGCACTTTAGGGGAATGCAACCAACAATGAAGCAGCCAGCTGGTGATGTCACTCCCGGCCAATGCACCAATCAAGTTGAAACACCCTGCGTGCGTAAAACGCCTTATCACCTGAAGAACATAGCACAGAAGACTAACGTAAAAGTATTTCTTTTTGTGATATAAAGCAGCTGTATAGGCTATGAAAAGCTGCCTGACCCTGATGCCCGCTAGTGCGGTAAGTGCATCATTAGGCATGACTAGTGTCACTAGATAAGGTTACAAGCATCGGCACTCTTTTCTCCTATTGTTCTGTGCCGCCGCATTGATCATTGGTCAGTTCACATCACGTGACACTTGTTTACACTGCGACGGTGAATGGGCGCCGCCATTTTGTTGCTTATCCGTTTTCTGTCGGCACACTGTGGTAGCCTCAGCTTGGTCTCCATGCACTGCGGCTGCGCGCCACTGGTGTAGTTCCGTACGTAAATCAAAGATAACGCGCGTCGCACTGTTTCAGGGGCAGAAGTGTGTCTGAAGATAGCGAGTTGCTGCGCCTTTGGCAGTGGGGTTTACAAATGACCTCGTCCAAGTTAGCGGTGAGGCCACAGAAGCGGCAATCTGGCAACGCTGATAAACAACAAAATGGCCGCCCTTGCTCACTTGCGTGCCACAGTGACAGTACTCTGTATCTTATCTCGTGACACTAGGCATGACTAGCAACAAATTTGCTGAGTGTGTCGACAGTTTCTGTCAAACCTTCCGATTTTATGAAGGAAGTGGTGCTTTTTTTGGGCAGCAAGCCGCGAACTCCATCAGTGATTGGTATTTAAAAATATAATAAAAACGCCTATATTAACTCCAGTCAATTTCTTCAAACACTTTCTCAGAAATGTGGCATTAAACATATTTTTAATGATTTCAGTAACCCGTCCCATGTGAGGACGCAGCTTCTTCGCGTAGTCGCAGAAACCGAGGCTATTTGTGGACCGAGTGATAAGTACTCCAGTTTCTTTAAAGCTGATTATCACACAGAAAGAACGTACTTTTTTAACAACGGCGGCACCTTCTGAGTCGTAAATATTCAAGAGGCACACACTTCCTCAGTTCTGTTTTACCATGCAAACCTTCCCAATAAATTACAGTAGAATCTCGATAAACGGAAATCGCTTAAACGGAATTGCCGCTTAAACGGAACAGTAGCCTGTAAGTTGGTTGGTTTTGTATTCAGATAACGTAAAAAAAATCTAGGTAACCGGAACTAAAATGTCGGCACCACCGCGTAAGCGAAACCGAAAATGGAACTTCTTCTGAAACTCAATGGCATGCGAATCAGGTTTTTACGGTTCCGGCTGTCTCGTTTTTGTTTTTTTCTTCCTCCGTGTTTTTTTTAGCCTCGTTGGCTTCGTAAGCCTCGTTTCGTTTGCGGTCAGCCATGTTGGCGCGACGAATGCGACATCGCAGTTCATGTTGCAGTAGTTCGGTCTCGATTCAAGACCCCGAGGTTACAGGGCGCATCACCTGCCGCCTCGTTCGTGCCATCGTGGTGCTATTCTCGTTTCATTACTGCGTTGCGGTCTTCTAAATTCGGTGGCTCTTAAGCACTCGCGAAGTTTAGGCCTCTAGCCTCTGTGAAGATGCAGTTGCAAGGACTCAAACAAAAATCATTGATGCATTTTGTAGTTTTCAGCGACTCGCTGTTGCCAAACCAACTTTGAGAATGCTGGGCCTAAACATCTTGTAGTTTTCTTGCTTTTTCAGAAACTATCAGCTACATTCACTTTCTAGTGTTTAGAGTTCCGTGAAATGGTGTTAGGACTGTGCACGCACATAAATTTGCACTTTTACACATCTATCTCAGTAAACAGAACTCCTGTTAAACGGAACTAATTTTTTCGGTCCCTTGAAGTTCCGTTTATCGAGAGTGTACTGTACTTAGGAAGTTTTTCCTGCCTATTTGTGTATCTTCTGACGTCCTGTTTTATTCGCAATTGCGCTCTATATATTGATTACCAACGTGCTAAAATGCTACTGAAATATCCCCATTTACTGGACAGGAAGAGACTGGTCTTCAGTACGGCAAGAACACCGGCCTGACTCGAAGGTACGATGCTGTTCACAAGGTAATGAAATTCATTTCTGGTTGCGCTGCTGAGCACGAGGTCGCGGGTTCAAATACCGGTTGCGGTGGCTGCTTTTCTGATGGAGGCGAAAAGAAAAAAACGCCCGTGTGTACGAGATTTCGGCACCCGCCGCAGTGGCTCAGTGGATAAGGCGTTGCGCTGCTGAGCACGAGTTCGCGGGTTCTATTTCCGGTCGCGGCGGCCGCTTTTCTGATGGAGGCGAAAAGCCAAAACGCCCGTGTGTACGAGATTTCGGCGCACGATAAAGATCCCCAGGTGGTCAAAATTAATCCGGAGCCCTCCACTACGGCGCGCCTCATCGCTTGCGTTGCGTCGGCGCGTTAAACTCTGCAATCAATCGAACTTATTTCTGTCTTTTTAATATTCTGGGGCGCTATTCCAGAATGCCCGAGATAGCTCGCTCCCGAGTTTCCAGCTGCTCGAATTAACAAGGAAGGGACAGCAGGGCATCAAATGAACTTCCAGCGAGGGCGGTGCAATCGCCCGGAGCACGCTTGGCATTATCAGCGCGCGCAGTTGATACCACTACGTTGAAAAAGCATGGCTTGGGCAAACATCTGCTGCTGCGCCCTCTTGAATCGAGTTCCAATACGCACTACGTTGCGTAACGTACATACCCCGAGCGCCGAGGGGTGGGTCCGATTTTCTCGTTGTCCTGTTCTTACTCTGAATTGTGTTTGCAACGTTGTTTGAGGTTGCTCTAGTGCAGCTCAGTGCAACCCCAAACCAAATAAGCGAGGGAATTTTCTGTAGCAACAGGAACGCGCTCTACTCCCTAATCTGTCAAACGTGACCAGCGTTGTTTACGTGCCGACGGCAGGCGTAATATCAGAAATCGCCCCAATTTAGCATGTCATAAGCGTGTTTCAACATTAACAAGTGCGTTTTAGACGTTGAAGCCGTGTCATCTGTCGTTGATTGTTCATACTGTGTGAACACTGTTACCGTGGGAAAATATTGTTGTCTGGGCCGCCCCTATCGTTCGGAATACAGCCAACTCTTCGTTCGGACTGAACACTCCCGCTGCTGGGGCAGCATTTGACTGACGGTGGCCTGGGGACTTTGTTCGTTCATTGTTTGCGGCTACGCTTTGCTAGTGGAGCCCCAAATGCAAGTGACTTTGGGGCTGCGGTGCTACCCCACCGGTGAAGTGGGCGCCATGGTTGGGTGGTGGGTTGGTTGCCACGCCACGCTTACGAATGGGCTGGGTGTGTGTGATTGACAGGAGAACACGGCGCAAACTCTGGAGTGATATTGCGTGGCCGAGGTGAAGTAGCGACGCTCGTGGTCGTGAGTGCTGCGGCGTGGTTCTTTGTTCACGGTCTTTTTCTTTAGCGGAGGATGAATCTTGAGCTCGTTTTCGTCTCTGGAAAGTACTACAAATTGGCTGTGCATTCATCTGGCACCCGACCCGCTTTGCGATGACTTCGAGGCGGCTTTCGTTTCATGACTGCCGATGAGCAAGTGTTGCGCGCGCTGCGCCTTTACACGACGGGAAACTTCCATGGAAGCGTTGGTAGCGACCGCACCGGTGACAGTCTGCCCGCATGTGCGCAATAAAATTACTGCAGACATGTTTTCCCTTTTTTTAAGTGGTTCGCGGGACATTAATTTATAGGTTTATCCGTCTACCATGGGTTTATCCGTCTGCAGCTGGAAAGCATGCTTCCGTCGAGGCCGCTCGATGGAAAGAAGGGTTCCATTGATTGGCCATGCTTCTGTCACCGTCAGCTAGCAAAACTTTTGAACGGTTCGTTGCTTGACCGTGCATTTCCATTATCGTCAGCGCGGCAGACGGTTTCGCTTGAGGCTTTGCATGCCACACCATGATTGTGAGAACGTTAATGGCAGGATGATTGATTGATTGATGGATTGAATGATTGATTGATTGATTAATTGATTGATTGATTGATTGATTGATTAATTGATTAATTGATTAATTGATTGATTGATTGATTGATTGATTGATTGATTGATTGATTGATTGATTGATTGATTGATTGATTGATTGATTGATTGATTGATTGATTAAAGGGTTTGACGCGCCGATGCAACGCAGATGATGTGGCGCGCCTTAGTGGAAGGCTTCGGAATAATTTTGACCACCTGGGGATGTTTAACGTGTGTCGAAAGCTCGAACACGCTGGCGTTTTTGCTTTTCGCCCCCATCAGAAAAGCCGCCGCCGCGGCCGGTAATCGAACCCGCGGCCTCCTGTTCCGCAGCGCCATAGTGCAGGATAGTAGATGATGAATGGCGTGCATCCATTATCGGAGCCGATGTCTACGCAATTCAACGGGTTTTGTCCAGCGCCCTCGTCGTCTGGCAGGAACCAGAGCATGCAGAGCTTGTAGAGGGGAGAGTTGTGACCGAAAGTAATAACGTGACGCCAGAAGGAGGCTGAAGGGATGGAGGGGAGTGAAGGGAATGGACTCCATAAAAAATGACTGTAGAGACATTCGAGAACCGAAGAAGTTCTGTGAAGAGCAAAGCAAAATAAAGGAAACTGATTTGAAAAGCTGTGGTTGTTGCTATTCCTTTCTTCTTAGCACATGCCCACTTGGGCGACTTTTGCCCGCAATTTGGCCCTTTGAGGATTTAATGGGACCGGTTTTGAAAATTCAAATTCACAAGAATATGAATTCTAAAATAATAGTTCTAGAATATTGCGTGCCGCGTGACACGTGAATGTGGTGGAACATGAGATGCAAAGGTGCACATCAGCCACGCAGAACCCCCATTATAGGGAGGCTTGGGTGTGTGCCAGTACTGTTGCTGACGAGTTCAGTACGAAATAAAAGAGAAGAAACTGAAGCAAACCTAATATAGCACGAAAGAAGCCAGTCGTAGTAATGCCAAAATTCCTGCCGAAAGACAAAGAAATAAAACCGAGAAAAAATACACAAGGGCAATACATCAGTTAAAATTATCGCAAGTACAATGGATCAGTTGTTAATTAGTATCGCCAAGCTTTCGCCTTAAAATCACGTGAGCAGACTTACGCGCCCCTAGGAAGTTATCAAAAACGGACCGAGGATTTCGGTAACACCGAGCAGCAATTACTTCGAATGTGGCGCGTTTCCATCACCCGCTTTGTTTTTACGCCTTAGTCACGTGATTGGATTTACGGCCACCAAACGGACGATGATCGATTGTAGGGTTTATCGCGCCGACGCAACGGAGGGGATGGGGCGCGCCGTAGCGGAGGGCTCCTGAATTATTTTGACAACCTGGGTATCATTAACGTGTGAATAAATCTCGTACACACGGGCGTTTTTCCTTTTCGCCTGCATCAGAAAAGCGGCGGCAGCGGCCGGGAATCGAATCCGCGCCCTCCGACGGAAGAAATGGGCAAAAACTGCTTCTTAGGACGGCAAGTTTTAAACAAAACGGTCATATGAATGCCATAATAAAAAATAAAATCTTTGTAGTGAAATACAGATCAACAAAATAAAATAAAAGCGCTATAAATTTAGGTATTTTGATTTGCTTGCCAAGTGCAGCAGTGCAGCGAGAGAATGCAGTGAAAAATGCACCCCGCCAGAGTTACGCCTCTTTGGAGCCCGCTACCTTGGACCCATTACATCACCCCAATAATCATCAAATAGCATGAATCGCATTTTAAAGCGTTTGAACTGCGCCTCGAAATATTATCATCATGTTACCTGGGCGTCACTAGAAATAGTGTCTCCCGAATTAGGTAATAACTGGGGCCTTCTGGAATTGCACCCCTGATCTGAACTTTTCCGAATTTGCACCATGTATGCTTCTCTTCTGGCATTTCAGTGAAGCTCTTCAACAAAATATTTATATTGAGATAAAAGTTCCTATTCAAGAGTAAATTGCAGTTATGTCTAGACTTTAGGCGGCCTTTGCGCTTAGGGGTGTCCTGGCTGAGCTCACTAAATGTATGCTCACGGTGAGCCGGCGTTATCGTGGTTACATAAATGTTTTGTTTATTGGATAAATTTATATTTGACATCTCACCTTCGACACTGCGACAATGCTAGAATGATACCAGCATAAGCACCTGAAACGAGCCTGAAGCCATCAAAGTACTGGTTTTTATTGTTCGCGTCTAAGGTGACATTCCGTCTGAAGGTGAAACTGTTCACTCTCTCATTGCATTTGAGGTGTGCCTTTTCGATCCTAGCGGATAAAAGATATCATCATGAACAGGCTATTAACGTCCACTGCAGGACGAAGGCGCCTGCTTTTGACCTCCAACCGCAACGGTCCTGCACTGCTCAAGTCCAGAATTATCCTTTCTTTATTTCTTAATTTCATCCTCCAATCGGCTTAGTGGCTTTCCCCTTCTTCTAGATCCATCTCTTGGTATTGAAGCTGTTACCGTAATTGTCCACTTGTCCTCGGTTCGTCTCAGACATAGCCATCCAAAGTTCATTTATTTTTCTTTATTTGGCTATGATATCTTCTACTCTAGTTTGTTATCTGATCCAGGTAGCTCGTTTCCTGTCTCTGAGTGTTTTTCGTAACACTATTTGTTCCATGGCCAATTGAGCCGACATAGGTTTGCTTTTTGGTTTCTCACTAAGGTGCCAGGTTTAAGCTCCGTTCACTGGTTGCAGGTTTCTCTTTTGTGTTACAGGGGTAGCTTATTTTTCAATACATGGGAGTGTTTGACGAGTGGTCCCCAGTCCGAACCTGTTCACCAACATGACTCACGCCATGACCTCCCATGACTCACCAACTCAATACGACAAACAAACTCGAAAAATGTACCTCTTAGCCATGAGCACTGGCAGTGCTGGCGTCCCTCAAAACCCGCAGTGGCCGCTTTGTATGCAGCGAAACGTCTCTCCGGGCTGGTTTCGAATGTCTGTCCGAGGGATTCTGAAGCGTATGGCTCCGGTTACGAATATTGAGCCAATTACATTGGATTTGATAGCGCAATTTTGATTACAGTGTATGCTACTGGTAAACAAGGCGAAGAGCTGCCGTGATGCAAACAATACACGCCACACAAAGAACGTGCTGTTGACGAACACGTGATCACAACAACAGTGGACAATCCTCACAGGCCTCCCATTATAAACAGTGCCTTGTATAGTTTGAAATTCAAAAATGCTCCAGCATATTTGACTATTGCTAAAGACAACATGTGAATAATGTGCTAAACTTTGTCTGCAAAAAAATAAATGACCCTTTGTTTTGTGTTTCTGAGTCAATTTAAGTCTCGGCCCTTTAAACGTGCTGTCTTGTGTTCAATTCATAGAAGGCACGCTTTATTTATGAAACGTCTGCAGTGCCACCCGATGGTGCTCTATCACAAATGGCATAGTTGGCGGGCTGCCCGCCGGTTTTCTACTTTTTAAGACCGGGTCGTGGCTAATCAGAAAGGCTTCCTTAGTGTGGCAGAGGTTTCGCCTCAACTTCCTGAATTGAAGGGCATTAGTGTGAGTGCAGCCCTTGCACATAGGTTTTTATATTTGTTGATACATTTATATCTAATTTTATTTCGGTGTCTTGGGAGAGATATGGGGATTATAAATTATTGCCACAATGTCTGTTAGATTAGTGAACATTACGTTTTTTTCGTTTTGTGGCGACGTTTCTGCTTCTGGTGCTGCGGCTACTGTGATTCGCTCTTAAACGTCCATCGCAGCGACAGCTGTGAAACCTGATCAACCATAAAATTACGCTTGAGACGAAGACTGAAGAGAACACAAATATGTGCTACCTTGAGCGAAGGGGAAGGCCACGATGCGTGTTGTCAGAAGGGTGCCACAAGCGTCTTGTAAAACAAAAACAAAGCTGGACGCAACTTTAAAGGATTCTTACAGGAACATCAGGCAGCACTATAGAAACAGGGTTTGCTGACACCATTTTCCTTTGGCCTCCCGATGACTTCATTTAAGGTTACCGGTAGCTTCGATTGCGGAATAATAAACTTTTGATTTATCGTTTCGGAAGTGGAAGAGAACCTCAAATTAAAACTTCTTTTTTTTTTCTCGTAGCATCGGGGGTATAATAGGCGAGCTTTGACACGCATCTAAAGTGTTATAGACCTAACTTTGTGTCGGCAATTGTCGTCTTTTCCAACCTGGAGATATTTTAACTAAAAACATTCACTGCAAACAGAACAGCCGAAAAAAGCCCTTTCTATGTGCACCTACATTGGTCATACCGCGTCTAAAAAGATGGATAGGTCCACCTTCTCAGGCCATCGCCGGGTGAGCGCATGTTTGGTTCATGGGTATATTACCTTAAGTCAACGTGGTAGAAATTACCCATTCCTATTGTGCTGTTAGTTATTTGTGCATTTAGAACCTTTTTGGATTATCAGTCCCAATCCTGATTATGCATTGTGGTCTTTATACGCTCTGGTGTATTTGCCTTTCATGAACGCCACTATTGATGTTTTGTCTTACAAAAACAATCCTTGATCAACCGTAAAGTCCTCTTGTGCCAATTTGAAATAGATATTAAATTTTTACAAGATATTGCCGTCGCAGAGAAGCCAAAAAGTACGTGTGAGCGCCAAGGTCTGTTTTATTTTTTTGTGAGGACATGTTGTCCACAGCACTGAAAAAGTAAAATTTGAAACGTCATTCGTTTGATGAACGTTCCATTTTATTTACTGTCCTAAGCTGCCGCCGAGATGGCAAAAATAGCCTGAAAGCCATAGTTGCGCTAATAGTCTTAGACTGGTAATAAAGCTAGAGATTAGGCTGATTTTTGAGATTCTTTATTTACTGACCACTTTTAATGAAACTGCAAAGCAATAGGAAGTATTTTGTGGTGATTTCAAATCAGCAAGTGGATTTCTTGCACTCCGTAGTGGAGGGCTCCATATTATTTTGACCAGCTGGGGATCTTTACGTGCGCTGAAATTTCCTACACACGGGCGTTTCTGCTTTTCGCCTGCATCAGAAAAGCGGCCCCCGCGGCCGGGAAATGAACTCGCCACATCGTGCTCAGCAGCGCTACACCTCATCCACTGAGCCACCGCGGCGGGTTGGGTTTCTTGCGAGTTGAATATTTTCTGACATAATTATTGATAATTACCCTTTCTTGGGCACACAATCACAAAATAATTACTGCATATAAAATAGCAATTATTACGTGGCGAGAGAGAGAGAAATGACTAAAGAATACAGCGTAGTCATATTTTTGTGCTTTAGCTGTTTGGGTCATTTTACAACACAGTGAACTTCACTCCTGCTGCGCTCTACCAGAAATGGCTGACAGATAGGGTCGATTGAAAACAATAATGATGTTCCAAAACTTCCACTTGAAGATCCGCTTCCTACATTGTATGCTCTGCACATGTAGTTATGAGAAGAGAAAAAATTCTCCGCATTTCCCCGAGGGGAAGAATGTGAAAGTGCGAATGCACGAGTTGAATTTGCGCGGTTCGGTAATGTTCGCGAAAGAGAGATCACACACACACACACAACTACAAAGAAAGAAAGATGCATTTATTCACAGACACCTATTTGTGTTGTCGTTGTGCTTGATTGCTAGAGCGGATCTCAGCTTTGAAATTTCGTGTCAGTACTCCTTTAAGCGGGTGCATTAGCCCTTCTCACCCCCGATTCCTGGCCAATCCCCCACGTGGGTATGTGCCATGTCAGCGGCCAGGCAGCGCGCGCCCATCTCCCCCCGTTGCCAAGGAAGACGAGGAGATTCCTGGCCAATCCCCCACGTGGGTATGCTATGCGGACATCGCCGGTGGACGCAGGGTCAGGGTCGCTTAAGAAGTGCATCGCACTTAAAAATCATTCTTACCCACTATGGCTGCCGAGACATCCGGGGGCAAATCTCATCAAAGCAAAATGGAGAGATGAGCTAGTTGGTGAACATCCATGAGTGAAACTTAAGCGGAAACAGACACAGCGAGGAGAAAGGGAAACGACACCAGCTCTATAAGTGATAAAATTTGAGTAATAATCAAAGTAAGAAAAATCGCACACATTTTAATAAGAGATGCTGCAAGATATGAACAGATTCAAAGTGCTAGATGGTTAGTAACCACCAGGAATGTAGTCTCCCTGCTTAATAGGGTTTGAATGACGCTTTTTTAGAGCCGGTTGGACCCTTTCAGCTGAAGTCTACTTGTGAGCACAGTTTTGGGATCGGTGATGGTCCTTGTGGGTCATTCGTTTCATGCGCGTCAAGCTAGGGTTCAAGCTGACGGCTTTCAGGATTCCTGGAGTGCTATCCGGGTTGCCAGCATTAACCGTCATCACTGCCTGCATACCTCGGCAAAGTTGGCACGGCTTACTCAAACTCACTCACAATTTTTTTTTCTAATCACCACTCACTCAAACTCAGACTCAATCCTGAGCAGCACATCTGTGCTCACTCAAACTCAAACTCACATTGAGCGGAAAACTCAGAACTCACTCGGACTCTAAACTCAAAATGTACTCAAACTCAAAATGTACTCAAAACTCAAAATGTACTCAAAACTCAAAATGTTCCCAAACTCAAAATGGATTCAAAATTCAAAATGTACTCAAACTCAAAGTGGACTCAAATCTCAAAATGAACTCAGAACTCATAATGGGCTGAGAACTCAAAATGATTTCAGAACTCAAACGGCCTCACAACTCTCTAATGCTACGCACTTACTCGGGCTTAGATGGACTCTGATTTCATTAGAATTCAGTGTTTTTAAAGTCACGCATGGTAAAAATATTACGGGTGCAAATTCATGAACTCAAACTCTTGGATTCGGCACGACATGACACCGTAGCTCCTCTGAGGTCGGAAACAATTTTCGTTGAAGATTTCATATAGCTATACCTGCTGCCCATGATGACTAGCGCTGGTTGCAAGCAATTGCACGTATATATTGGATACCAAACTCTTGATGTAGGCTCCGTGTTCGTGTTCATGACAGAGGCGGTCCAGACTCGATGGTGTCGAAACAAGCAAGATTGGGCGAGGGGACGTGTACTCACTGCTCCGTTCATTTACGTCGAAGCTGTTTAGGGTTACGGTTCCGTGCATTCTCGCTCTGCATCCTGAAAAAATGCCTTGTGTCAAAGCGAACTGTCCCCGCGAATCTCTGAATCGCGATGCGTTCATGGATATGCCTTTGCTTTTTTAATGCGTAGCATTCTTTGCAGAGCACCCTCTCCTTCTCCTCCCGCCAGGATCGTGTAACGCCCTGCATTTATGCAGAGCCCGAGTTAATTCGTTTCCTTTACATTGTTATCACGTGCTAGTTTTGATATCTAGCGCTGATTTCTTATTGTAATCAAAATCAGTTCAAGCGCACACACAAACTGTGCTTGCTTATTTTTCTGAAGTGTTTTCCTTCTGTCGCGATGTCTGTTCATGTCTTGGTGCCTCTGTTGCCTCTATCTCCTACACTCTAGCAAGGAGTTAATGTCTGACATGTAATTGGCCAATTCTGGATTCGAGTGCACGTTGGTACACTGTGGGAAGGAAATTACGGACACGAAACGCGGCCGCAAGGCTTATTCATAAACAAATGGGAAATTCGTCTTTCTGATAAGCTCTGATGTCCCCTCTTACCTATGGTTGTCCACAATTTCCACGACACCATATGTGTCGAAGGGTTTGCTTGTTTGTTGGGACACCGGGAAATGGAGGAAGTAACGTTTGAATGGCAGTTATTAACAGAGAGTTTTTGAGTCTGGTGATTTAGGTTCGAGAGCATGGCGTGGCTTTTGTTTTTACCCCATGCCTTCCTGCCTCGATGATTTAGCAATTAGACGCCAATATTTTTATTACTGTAGACACCGCATTGATGGACATCTCTGGACAAACCTTCGGATGTATATAGCACAACTTCCTAACGGGTTGGCAAGGAATTTTTGTTAAACCCGACCCAGCAATTAAAGAACGACATCTTTTGCTATTTATTCTAACTATAAACCACAAAGCATTTTTATATTTGTCCCACGTGATCCCCCTAGACGAGACCTATAATTTGATACCCCACACACCTTAGCAGGATCATATGAAATTCATACCAGTCAAACTAACCATGACTCTCATGACTGTAACCAGGACGCATTATTTAAATGTCCGACGTGCTCTCCTAACTGAAACCTTCAATTTAACACCCCACGTGCTTTAGCGGCCTCACCTTGAATTTAACCCAATCTATGACTCATAATGAATGACAATCTCCTGATTAAAACCACGAAGCCTTCTTTTTATTGGTACCATGTGATTCCCCTCGTCAAGACCGTAAATTTGATGCCCTACACGCCCTAGCGGCGTCACTTCACATTTTAACCCAATATAAGACTCGCCATGACTATCTCATGGTTATAACCAGGAAGCATTTTTGTATTTCTCTCACGTGATTCCGCTCATCAAGACCATTAATTTGATACCCATCACATCCTAGCGGAATCAATTTTAATGTTAAACCAATCAATGACTAACCATGACTATCTCATGATATAGCCATACCACATTTTTGTCCCGCGTGATTTCCATTATCGGAACATTCAATTTGATGCCCCGCACACCCAGTGGCGTCATTGTGAATTTTAACCTAATCTATGACCAACCTTTACTATGCCATGATAATAATCAGGAAGCACGTGATTATTCTCATCGAGACCTTTAATTCGAACGCCACATGCCATAGAGTGATAACTTGAATTTTAACTGAATCTATGACTAACCATGACTACGTCATGATATAGCAATAACGGAATTTTGTCCCGAATGATTCCCGACATATCCTCGCAGCGTGATTTTAAATTTTCACCCAATCTCTGACTCATTATGACCGCCTGATGACTAGAATTAGGAAGTATTTTTTTTATTTACCCTGCGTGAATCCGTAAATCCGGACCTTTCATTTGATACCTTACACGCCTTAGAGTCATCAGTTTGACTTTTTACCCAGTCTAATGCAGGTCATTATTCTATCTAAAGGGCCGTTGCCCAGTCAATTCAGCTAATTCATTTGAAACAGCAGAAGGGACAGCGCCCGCCCCCTTTTTCCCCGGGCTCTCACCTCTTCCTTTGTGACCCCTAGTATATCAAGCCGTTAACAGTAGCAGGTGAACAACCAGCAAGCAAGCGCCGCCGTGTGCTTTCCCACCACCCTTTCCCACCCTCTTAGCGGATCCATCAGGAGGAAAATTTGAGACAACCCTTTTTAGGACCTCACCAGTCAATTATCACTCACGCGCCCAGCTGCGAAAACTTGGTATGCAGCAAGTGCTTGGGGTCATGAAAATTCAGCAAGAAACTAGAAAAAATCAGACACTGCCTCCCCCCCCCCCCAACCGATTATGCGGATCGCGAATGGTGCCGTACACGCGGGTAACCTGAATTCCGAGCCCACAGCGACGCAAGAAACTTAACAGCCAACCATAGCTGCCTGCTAGGCTAATCATATGTACTAAAACTAAAAATGTACTCAAAACTCAAAATGTACACAGAACTCAAAATGGACTCAAAGTCAAAATGTACTCATAACTCAAAATGGACTCATACTCAAAATGTACTCAGAACTCAGAATGGACTCAAACTCAAAATGTACTCAAAACTCAAAATGTACTACAAGTCAAAATGGACTCAAACTCAAAATGTGCTCAGAACTCAAAATGGACTCAGAGTTCGCTAGGACTCACGCGTACTCAAACTCAATCGGACTCAAACTCAGTCGGGCTCACTTGGCTCAAACTCACTCAAGCTCAAACTCACCATGCCACACTAGCCTCGCGCTCACTCAAACTCAAATTCACGCGTGAGTTTGAGTGCAAATGAGTCTGAGTGAGTGGACTCATGAGTGAGTTCGCCGACCTCTGCTGCCTTGACAACAGCGGTTTGAACGGTAAAGACCGACGCATGAGGCTCCTTGGGTGCTAGTGCCCTACCCCGCCGCTTTTGCTCAGTGGCTAAGGCGTTTCTCTGCTGATCACGAGGTCGCGGGTTAGATTCCCGGCCACGGCGGGTGCTTTCCTTATGGAGGCGAAAAGCAAAAACGCCCGTGTGTACGAGATATTGCAGCATGTTAAAGATCCCCCGGTGGTCCAAATTAATCCGGAGCACTCCACTACGGTGCGCCTCAACGCCTGCGTTGCATCGGCGCGTTAAAACCTACAATCAATCAATCTTGTGACTGTGCCCAGATAAGTGAACGAAGGATTTCATTCCTATTCCGTACTTCACCTTGTCAACACCTTTTCAGCAGCTTCTTATCAGAAAAGCGTCGATAAATTGTGACCAAGGTTTTGCACAAGTGGCGCTTAATTATACTGGTGCTTTTGGCATGGGTTCAACCTTTGAGAAGTGCTGCAATTTAGCTGGATAAAGATTCGGGGCCAGTCGGGCATAGACGGTGATTGCGAATGCATCATTTTACGTAACATGGTGGTAGGTGGCTATAACTGCCTTTTCCATCGCCTCAACATCACGTTTGTTGGATTTCAGGGCCCAGCCGTACTAACAGCTTAGCTTGTTGGCACGGCTACCTGTTAGTTTTTTCCAAGGTTTTCTGAGCCTGTTCCCTTGTAATTTGAAAGCGGAGCTCGTAAATTGGCGAACAAGCGCTATTGTTCATGGTTTACGCAATCTTCTTTTTCAATTTGAATTAACGCACACACCTTTTTATCTTATGAAGCGAGGAAACCTCGACAATCGCCATTACATAGAATGGTTGTGTACCTTACACTGTTCTTTTGAAGCGACTGTTCCAGAAAGAATGAGGTCTGCTACAACTTCCATGTCATCAATTTTTTTCCTGTTTTATAGCACAACTGGGTAGCACACCAAGTTTGTTAAGCCGGATCACCTTACTTCGGACCTCGCTCACACCACAAACAAAAGTTGCTCTGCACAACGTAACCGATAACAAGCCCAGTTAAATGCTCAATGAGCACACAGACCTATATGGGATGAGTGTCCAGGAGTCATCCACGACCCATCATATGACACGGCGATGTTGCCGGGGTTCACGGTACACCCCAGTTCACGGACATCCAGTTCACGGTACAGTGCACGAACCGACCGTGCGCTTTCACTCGTCACTTCCAGGGCAGGGCGCGAGCCGCAGGTGTTAACTTTTGTTTTACGTGTTTTCTTATGAAGTGTGCGGTGAGAAATACTCATGGTTGAAATATGTCATTTGGGGCAGTTGGAGATTTATGTTAGTTTGCAACGCGTGAGCAGCGAGGATGTTTACAGAAAAAGGGTTCACTCTCCGGGTGCCGTCGACCTGCGGCGAGCTCCATGTCGCTGTCGTGTCCCCAGAGTTCGCACACACCCCCATTAGTTTCTCGCAAGGCCATACTCACGTTCACAATTGTCAACCCAAATGTCCCCACCCAATATTCTCTCTTGACAGCGCTAAAATTCGCGTTCACCGACTCGAGGCTAGCAGTGATTAAGGCCGTCTCGTCGGCAGGCTGGGCCGTTTGGTCACTTTATCCAGACGATCTAATTTCCTTTTCGCCTGTGGGATTGTAGACAAGCTAAGTGTAATTTTGCTTCAGCGTTATCTGGTCTTCCCCGAAGATCGGCCGGCTGCAACACCGTCTATCTCGGCGGATGCGGCTGCTGCGAGTTGAGACTTCCAAGGTCGGTAGTCGCGTCAGGCCTATATGACACTCTTGGCAGCTTCGCTCGCCGACGCGGTGTCCATTTTTTCGTCACTTTCCTCTGAAAGTGCGGCGTAGCGGTTAAAGTTACTTGCTAAAGATTTCTTCGTTTTTCTGCCGTATTAACGGCGTGTATTAACCCTGCGACCCGGCTTTGGCATAGTTACAAGCTTTCCGCTGTCGAGGATGGTTCCCCGCTTGCACTGCATCTCGCGCGAGGCAGACGCTGCTGATCCACGTCCGACAGTCAGATAGCATTTTTGCAGTCACGTGAGTTCAACCGCCAATAACCGTGCGCAACTGACCTTTTTTTTCTACGCCTTTTTCTTTGTTGCCAAAGAGAAAAATTAGGCAGCCGTGGCGAGAAATTGAAGACGAAGAAGCGGGCTTTGAAAGGAGACCGATTTGGACACTTTCGTTAGTCCAGAACGCTAGCTACGCGTTTCAAGAAAAACGCCACCCCTACTCTGAGGGAACCACGTTTTACGTTTCAGTTTTTAGCTTATAGACGATTCTCCCTTTACTTTTCCAGTGCGAAAGCAACTGCTCTTTGTTCTGTGTTCAGATCCCGTACGTCCATTTTAGTATGCGAATATTTTCCAGCTTTGGTTGATATTTTAGCGGTAGTTAAATGGAAAAAATTGAACTAAAATGTAAACGCATTCCGAATGAAGCTGCCTTAAGTTGGTAAGACTATAAAATCACTACATTTTTCTTGAGCTAAAATATTTTTTAGGCAGGTCTAGGGCTACCTCAAACGTGTGAAAGTTTGGAAGTATAGGGAGTGACCATACAGACCTGCTGTGAATATAGATGAACTTAATAACTGATTTAAAATTTTTATTGTCATGACTGGGGAAACACTTCTACAAGCAAATATTGCCGCATTCAGTGCAATTTTGTCCCGGCAGTTTTTCATCAAGTTAGTCGGCGTCAGTGTCGGGTTGCGGCTTGATTTTGAACTTTTGCTACTGGCTTTGCCCTTCAGCTTTCCATGGCATCGCGCCGGATTTTGGCGAAGCAGTCTGGACTCCGATCAATTCGTCCTCATGATATTGCACAATTCTTTCTCGTGTGATGACACAGCTTACGGCGCAATCTCAGAAACCGAGGTATCTGCAGGACTCGGTAATCACGGCGTTAGCTCCCACTCCAACTGCTTCCCACCGACAGCTGACTTTCACGGCAGCAGCATCTTCCACTTGTAAATCTTTTAGGCCGCACACACATTTACACTCAATCCTGTTTTTGTATATAACCTGGACAGTAAATATGGCTGGAAGTTCGTGCGATTTATTACCATATCTCTTACGTTCATGTTTTAAAGCCAAGCTTTCTGTGACTCACTTATGGCTTATGTCACGTCCCAAATGCACAGCAGGAACTTCCTCTGACGGCGATGATGATCGGAAGTGCAGTGTAAAAAAAAGATGCTTCCTGTGGTCGGATTAGAACCGGGGTTTCACGCGGTATGAATGCTGCGTGTATTCGATAGTGCCATTCCGACACGCTCGAGGCCGTTTTGGTTATAAGAGGCGTGCATGGCCATGCAGAACTAGAAAAAAATCATGCGCCTATCAAGCGCCATCAAGTGCTAGTTTTGGCTGTAAATTTGAGACCTAATATTAATCTGTGCTGGGCTGAGTAAGCCCGATAAATGATGACACGAACGAAAGAAAAACACCTATCAAGCACGGAAAAAACCTCACAAAAAGAAAAGCGAAGGCACAATGGCCGAGAACCCTCAGATCCTGCCTCGGACACTACAGAGGTTTCTAAAGAAGTGCTTCTTTCAGAGACAGACAACACAAAATACTGGGACAGGTGCAGGGATACAAAGAAGAAAGAACACTTCTCTTCGCAAACGCAAACACAACAGAGGATTACGCATCGGAATGCGGCTTCCCAGAACAAAAGTCGACAATCAGTAAAAACGATCAAGACTGTAAAGACGATTTCCCCAGCTTCCAACAAGGCCAGACAAGGAATCCAGCAATGATGATTCTCAACAACGTGCGAGTTCAAGCTAGTTGGTAATCCATAGTACAAACTTAAAGAGCAAAACATGTAGACAGGGGACGAACGAGACAAGCACAAGCGCTTGTCTTTGTGTCGTTCGTCCCCTGTCTAAATTTTTTGCTCTTTAAGTTTGTACTATGATGATTCTTTTCTGGCCGGGCTGGCGAACAGCGATCACAGATTTTTGATGATGTCGATTTCAAACTAGTGCAAAGAACAAGAAGTCCGCAATGGATTGGACTTTCTACTTGCAGAGTACACCAGAGTAAAGGCTATTGCGCTTGAAGGAAACCAAGAACTTAAAAATGCATAATGGGAGGTTAAGAGTCTGAGTGAGGCGTATGCTCCCTCTTCGCCCAAGAAACAGTTCCCGAAGTCTGAGGCAGACGAACCTGCAACAAGGCCGAAAATAAAAAAAATGCACTTTTAGTGCAGTCAAACCTTCCTCCTGCATCAAGAAGATATCAAGAAGGCCACTGACCCTGCTGGCATAGGCCTTAGGGATGTTAATATCTGGCCGTCAAGAGAAGGGGTAGCCATCTCTTTTACTTGTAAAACAGGAATAGACAGACTAGACTGAATAGACAGAAATCCAAATAGTCGGCGTAGAAGAGGACACCAAGAGAGTCCCCATCTCACAACGTCTCATCAAGCAAAACCACCTGGACTGCTCAGACGAGGATCTCAAGGTGAAGACGGCATGGGAAGGAAAACATGGCAAGACAGTCATCGTGCAAATCAAGAAAAACCACATAATGCCCTGATGGGTAAAACTCAGCTGAACATTTCGGGGAAACGGTGTCGTTTTTTTTATACCACATTCCTCCCACGCAGCAGCAATTGCTCAGTCTAAGGCCACCTGGAGAAATACTACAGTTCATCAGACTAAAAGTGTTCCAGGTGCTCCAACGACCACTACTACGATGGCTGCACCAGTCCTGCCTCCTGCTGGGTGGGCAAGACGCACAACTACGATAGAGGCGAGGACATTGACACGCACCTTGCCTTGTTATTCCGCGACTGCCCGACTTACCCCCGGAGCGTCAAGCTGGAGGCTGAACGCATCTTCTTTTCAATGTGTGAATAGGCTTATATCAGGGAATTGTAGAAATACCATACAAGAGCTACCATGTGTGCATGTATATACCTGCTATTGCTGGAGTGGCTATAGTTTCGAACTTTAAATGATGGGAAAAAACAGATCGAAAGAAGCACAAAACGCAAAATTTGTTGGGAAATTGGCATTGGGGCTGCGGTCGGGAAAGTATTGACTGCAGTGTTAGACGAAACTTGACGAATTCTCTCTCGTTACGGTACTTGTGGAAAGTGGTAAATCCTTTTTGGCATTGGCAGTTTTTCCAAAGCGTTTAGCGGTTGTCGCAAACTGGAGGGGGAAATATTCGAAGGGAAAAAAGGGCCGCAGTTAGCGTAGTGGTCATCGGACGAGACCGATATTCTGGAGGTCATGGGTTCGGATCCCACCCGGCGGGCACTGTTTCTCCACTATTTTTCTGTCTTTCCAAATTCTTTTCAATGACGTACAACATCGTCCTCTTTGGTTTCCGATGTTTTCTTAAAAGCCAACCCTAATATATATATATATATATATATATATATATATATATATATTGGCAGTGGAAGTGGTAAGCGAATATATCTACTTAGGCCAACTTATGACACCAGATCCCAACCAGGAGGCAGAGATAATTAGAATGATCAGAATGGGGTGGGGGGCATATGGCAGACATTCTCTAGGCAGACAGCCAGACAGCCTACCAGACAGTGACAATAGAAGCCAGACAGCGACAATGGTAGGCAGACAGCCTACCATTGTCGCTGAAGAAGAAAGTGTATGACAGCTGCATCTTACCGGTACTCACCTACGGGGCAGAAACTTGGAGGCTCACTAAGAGGGTTCAACTTAATTTGAGAATGACTCAGCGGGCAATGGAGCGTAAAATGATAGGTGTAACATTAAGGGACAAGAAGAGAGCGGAGTGGGTCAGGGAGCAAACTCGTGTGAAGGACATATTAGTAGAAATTAAAAGAAGAAATGGACGTGGGCAGGGCATGTAATGCGAAGGCAAGATAACCCCTGGTCATTAAGGGTAACAGAGGGGATCCCTAGAGAAGGCAAGCGTTGCAGGGGGCGGCAGAAAGTTAGATGGGCAGATGAGATCAAGAAGTTTGCGGGGATAAATTGGTCACAGTTGGCACAGGGCCGAGGTAATTGGAGAATCATGGGAAAGGCCTTTGCCCTGCAGTGGGCGTAGATAGGCTAGAGATAAAGATATATATATATATATATATATATATATATATATATATATATATATATAAATATATATATTGTAGCGAAGAACCTGAACATTAGCAGATGGACACTTTTCCAGTGGCTATGTCCTGTCAGGTCCTGTTGGTGGACAATCTTCCGATAAGGGTATGTGCCATGCAGCGCTTTTGGAGGGAGACGAAGTGTGTCCTCGCACAGCTCGAACCTCAGCCCCGGTTTCCTACGTCCGCTCGAACTCTGCCTGGCTTGACGACGTGACCGTTCCCAGGTGTCAATAAACGTCACCACATTTTTGGTGGAGGTTGCCGCATCGCGATCCCCGCAAGGCCTGACAGCCTGGAATTGCGAAGCAGAAGACTCCCGGTCAGCGACGACATGCCGCCTACACCCCAGCAGCCCATCGTCTGTTCCGGTACGCTCCGGCAACGAGACCCGCCTTTCTTTAACAGCACCGATGACCGTGATGCGGAAGACTGGCTTTCAATCTTCGAACGGGTGAGCACCTATAATAAATGGGATGACACGATGAAGCTCAATAACGTCGGATTCTATTTTACGGTGCTGGCTGAGACATGGTTTAACAACAACGGATCTACCTTCACTACTTGTCCAGACTTCAAAGCTGAATTTACGAAAGTTTTCGGCCGACCGGCACTACGCAAACTCCAGGCCGAGCAGCAGCTGCGTGAGCGAGCGCAGCAGGCCGGTGAAACATTTACGAGCTACATAGAGGACGTCGTCGACCTCTGCAGGCGTGCAAATCCAGCTATGGCCGAAAGCGATAAGATCAAACACATTCTCAAGGGCATTGAGGACGATGCGTTTCAAATGCTGCTGAATAAAAACCCGCAGACTATTAGCGACGTCGTGAACTGGTGCCAGAGCTATGACGAGCTCCGCAAGCAGCGCATTTTCACCCGCCAACGCCCTTCGCGGGAAGAACCGCAACGTGGGTCGCTGTCGGCATTGGCTGCTTCTCCTGACCTCTCGGCTCTTCTACCTCATATCGAGCAGTTCGTGCGAGAAGAGGTTTCGCGTCAGCTGTCTCTGCTTCCCTGCGCTCCACAGCCCCCTTCCACGTTGCCTCACTCGGTCCAACGGGTGATCCGAGAGCGTGTTGCTGAGACGATCCCTTCCGTACGCCAGCCGTCAGTTGCGCCGGCATCCACCCTTTCACCAGTGGCCGCGTCGGTCGCACCTCCTGTCGTGTCGCCTATTGAACAATACGTCGAAGCCCCGCTCACCTACGCTTCCGTCGCCACAAGACCGCCGCTGGCACCATTCCCTTCCTTTGTATGTCCCGCGGAGCAGTCAGTAGCGCCGTATCCTCGAATGGCGCCTCGGACCCCGAATCCATGGCGCACCCCAGACAACCGCCCAATCTGTTTCGCTTGTCGACTTCCGGGACATGTGGCACGTTTATGTCGCCGTCGACCCCAATCTCCCGTTGACGCCTACCAGTTCCCAGCCTATGGATTTCCACCACTTTTCGCTCACGCTACTTTTTAGCGCAACCCCACCTTCGTACTCAGCTGACCAGTCGACCTCGACGCCTTCAAGCCGCCGTTCCTTTTCTCCGCGTCGCCGCTCTGTTTCCCCGATGCGCCCACGTGCCAACCCCGCAGCTGAGGGAAACTAGCGGCCGCAGTTCCGGAGGCAACAACTGCGCCCACGTCGAACTACCCAAGTCCTCCGTTTTCGCCTAACAATGTGATTGACGTTACTGTAGAAGGTGTTTTCGCTTGCGCTCTTATCGATACTGGTGCCGCTGTGTCTGTGATACGTGAAAGTCTTTGTCGTTCCTTGAGAAAAGTCACCACTCCGCTTTCTGGCCTCACCCTCCGGACCGCGAATGCTCAAGACGTGAAACCATTGGCCACGTGCACCGCCCGAGTTACGATCCAGCAAAATGTCTATATCATCGAGTTCATCGTTTTGGCCTCCTGTTCGCACGATATCATCCTCGGTTGGGACTTTTTGTCACGACATCATGCGATCATTCGGTGTGCTCGCGCTGAGGTTGAACTTTTCCCGTTTGACGACATCGCTATCCCCGAACGTCCCGCCAAATTGATTGCCGCCGATGATACCGATATTCCTCCCGGCACCTCAGTGCTTGTTTCCGTGTCTTGTGACTGTCTGTCCGACACCACCGTTTTCTTTACGCCGTCGCCACTCTTCAGCGCCCGGAAATGTTTGCCGCTACCTTTCGCGGTCCTTGAAATTCGCTCTGGTCTCGGTATAATCCTCGTTTCAAACCCGTCGTCATGCCCCGCCACATTGGTTCGCAGTGAATGTCTTGGCCACGTCGAGCCAGTTGACGATCATCTCATCGTCGACGCATCCGAGAACGCTGCATCACTGCACCTCGCTGCGCTTGGGCCTAGTGTGAACTGTGACTCCGATGTCTTTTTACGTTCCCTCGACGACGCTTTAGCTCCTGTGCAACGAGACGAGCTTCTGGCTCTTCTGCATCGTTTTCGAGACTCTTTCGATGCCCAACGCGTCGAATTGGGTTGGGCATCCAGTGTTTCGCACCATATTGACACCGGTTCCCACGCACCCCTCAGACAGCGGCCATACCGTGTGTCGCCCACTGAACGCCAAGTTATTGATGAGCACGTCGCGGACATGCTCAAGCGCGACGTTGTACGCCCTTCGACAAGCCCCTGGGCCTCTCCCGTAGTACTTGTGACGAAAAAAGATGGCTCAATTCGCTTCTGCGTGGACTACCGGCGCCTAAACAAGATCACGCGGAAAGACGTCTATCCGCTTCCTCGCATAGATGACGCCCTCGATTGCTTGCAAGGAGCCGAGTTCTTCTGTTCTCTGGATTTACGGTCCGGCTATTGGCAAGTTCCTATTGCAGAAGCGGATCGTCACAAAACAGCCTTTGTCACACCTGACGGGCTGTACGAATTCAACGTCATGCCCTTCGGGCTTTGCAATGCGCCAGCAACCTTTGAAAGGATGATGGACAACATATTGCGCGGCCTGAAGTGGAAAACATGCTTGTGTTACTTAGATGACATAGTCGTGTTTTCCCCTGATTTTGCGACGCATCTTACCCGCCTCGAACAAGTGTTAACCTGCCTTGCCACAGCCGGCCTGCAGTTAAACTTGAAGAAATGCCGCTTTGCAGCTCGCAAACTTACTATTCTAGGCCACGTGGTGTCAAAAGATGGTGTCCTTCCTGACCCAGCAAAACTTCGCGCCGTGGCGGAATTTCCCAAACCGACGACAATGAAACAACTTCGCAGCTTTATAGGACTTTGCTCCTACTTCCGGCGCTTTGTTCGCAATTTCGCCACCATCATTGCGCCTTTGACGAAGCTCCTTGGTGGTAACAACGAGATCGGCGATTGGTCACCCGCCTGCGAGGACGCCTTCAATATGTTGCGCCGCCTTCTTGTTTCCCCACCGGTACTGCGACATTTTGATCCCAGCGCTCCCACGGAAATCCATACCGATGCCAGCGGTGTGGGCCTGGGCGCAGTACTCGCACAACGCAAGACCGGATTCGAGGAGTACGTCGTCGCTTACGCCAGCCGTACCCTTACAAAAGCCGAAGTCAACTACTCCGTGACTGAAAAGGAATGCTTAGCGATCGTTTGGGCTATTACGAAATTTCGCCCGTACCTTTACGGGCGCCCATTCGACGTGGTGACGGACCACCACGCCCTTTGTTGGCTCTCGTCGCTAAAGGATCCGTCTGGCCGCCTCGGTCGATGGGCCCTCCGGCTGCAAGAGCATGACATACGAGTGGTATACCGGTCCGGCCGCAAGCACACAGACGCAGATGCCCTTTCTAGGTCTCCTCTACCATCCGACGCTGAAGATTTATCTTCTGTGGAGTGCACTCTGGCACCCCTCGATATCACCGACATGGCTGCTGAACAGCGAAAGGATCCGTGGATCGCTTCCATTGTGGAATTTTTGTCCCGTCCATCGCCAGCAGCCGCACCTCGCTCTCTCCGTCGCCAAGCTGCCCATTTCTCTGTCCGTGACCAACTCCTTTACCGCCGAAACTATTCGTCCGAAGGTCGCAAATGGCTCCTGGTCATCCCTCGTCATTTACGCGTGCACATCTGTTCTTCGTTCCACGGTGACGCGCAGTGTGCCCACGGAGGTGTCCTGAGGACATACCGAAGACTTCGCCTTCGCTTTTACTGGCGAGGCATGTACACCTTCGTCACAAAATATGTTCGTTCCTGCACAGACTGCCAGCGCCGTAAGTCTCCCCCGCGATCAACAGCGAGCGAACTCCAGCCTCTGCCGTGCCCTGCCCGCCCCTTCGATAGAGTGGGTATCGACCTCTACGGGCCGTTGCCGTGCACCTCCAGAGAGCACCGCTGGATTATCGTTGCGGTAGATCATCTCACGCGATATGCTGAGACAGCAGCCCTTTCAGCAGCCACAGCCCGGGACGTGGCGTCCTTCCTCCTCCGTCGTTTCATCCTTCGACACGGAGCGCCCCGAGAGCTGCTGAGTGACAGAGGTCGCGTATTTTTATCGGACGTTATCAAAGCGCTCTTGGCCGAGTGTAACATCGTTCACCGCACTACCACAGCGTACCATCCGCAAACCAACGGCCTAACCGAACGATTCAACCGCACTCTGGGAGACATGCTGTCTATGTATATTTCATCAGACCATTCAAACTGGGATCAGGTCCTTCCGTTCATCACGTACGCGTACAATACCGCGACGCAGTCGACTACCGGATTTTCCCCGTTCTTCCTCCTCTACGGACGGGAGCCAACCTGCACGCTGGACACGGTACTTCCATACCACCCTGATCCCTCCGAGTGTACACCGATTTCCCAGATTTCGCAGTTTGCTGAGGAATGCCGCCAGCTCGCTCGTTCATTCACTTCTGAACACCAGCAGCTACAGAAATCTCGCCATGACGCGTCCAGTGCGCCTCGCGATTTCTCTCCCGGCTCCCTTGTTTGGCTTTGGGTGCCATGTTCCACTCCAGGTCTCTCTCCGAAGCTTACATCGAAATACCATGGTCCTTACCGTGTTATCAAAAGCACTTCGCCGGTGAATTATATCGTCGAACCAGCTATGCCCTCATCGGACCTTCGGCGCCGCGGCCGTGAGACTGTGCATGTTCAGCGACTCAAGCCCTACTATGATCCGCTGGTTCCGTCATCACCATGAGTCGCCAGGATGGCTCCCTCTTCTCGCCGGGGGTGATTGTAGCGAAGAACCTGAACATTAGCAGATGGACACTTTTCCAGTGGCTATGTCCTGTCAGGTCCTGTTGGTGGACAATCTTCCGATAAGGGTATGTGCCATGCAGCGCTTTTGGAAGGAGACGAAGTGTGTCCTCGCACAGCTCGAACCTCAGCCCCGGTTTCCTACGTCCGCTCGAACTCTGCCTGGCTTGACGACGTGACCGTTCCCAGGTGTCAATAAACGTCACCACAATATATATATATATATATATATTATATATATATATACAGGGGTCCTAGCTATCATGCACCAAGATTTAAAACATAGTAATAGCGTAACTCGACGAAAATCTTGTGGTTAATGTTTGCAGTACTGTGAAGAAGCGGACAGTATTGTTTTAGTTAATGAGACTCAATTATTAATTGTAATTAATATCTAAATCGAGAAGTACTGTCCTGATAACTAAAGAGTCAATGAGGCACTTGTAGGTACCCACGATGGGCATCTAACAAACCCACGTTTCTGGAACAGATCGACCCTGCAAATGTAGTTGACGATGCAATAGAGAGAGCCCGAAGCCGCGATCGCACTGCAGCTCTATCAGGGCCGAGCCTACAACGGACTCACAGGGCATCTCAGACCAACCTTGTACTGACCTACTCAGCAATGGCTCCACGAGTTAACAACATACTTAGCAACCATTTCAACATAATAAAACAGAGCAATCGGTTGCCCGCAATTTTGGAAAGACTACCCAGATTCGTGTACCGGCGAGAAAAAAACCTTTTGGACTTAATAGTGAAGGCTAAGACAGGCCCACCAGACTGGGTTGCCATCCTTGTCGAAAACCACGCTGCAAGGTTTGTCCTTACATTGTGCCAACTAACAAGGTAAAGTCCAACTGTTCCGACTTTGTGCATAACATAAAAGAAAACCTAAATTGTGACTCGAGCAACGTGGCATAGAGACTTCGGTGCGACGCCTGCAGCATGGAATACATTGGTCAAAGAGGAACAGCATTCCGATTGCGGTTTAACAATTACAAGTCAGACGTGGCTTCGAAACCAAATCTACCACTTTCACGGCACGTCCGACTTCCCAACCACAGCTTCTAACACATCAAGGTCGTGCTGCTCCAATCACGCTTCCGAAATAACCTTGATCGGGAAAACAAGGAATCCTTTTTCATCTACAAATTCCAATCACTCACACATGGAATCAACAAGACCCCAGGAAGGCTTTCGTGCCTAAAGGAAATAACTGAAATAACTTCGCATGTTAATTAATACCTCAGATTCCTAATGAAATCAAGAACTTTCTTTCTTTTTTAGCAGTACTGACTGTTGTCGTCGGCTTACAAATTCAAAACCTTACATTGAGTGGGCACAGTGTCTGGGGCGGGCCATGACTGCGGATTATGTCTGAGAACATGTGTGCAGTTTTTCTCCTTTCTTATATTTCTTTCCTTTTGTGTGTGTGTGTGTGTTTGTGTGTGTGTGTCATACTTATGTTGGCCCTCTTTTGGGCCTGCTCTGAGGGTAATGGGAGGTTGGGGGCGGCCCTGTTGGGCGTCGGCTGTGGTAACGCGACGCCAGGTTTCGGCGCAGTGGTGCCTCCTTACCTCTACCTCCCCTCTCCCCAGGGGCATACTATGTCCTTCTACTCCCGCGGCCGGGCCGGGGGAGGGGCATTGCGGCTCTGCGGCGGGCTCTACGCGTCTCAATGTCCACCTCGGTGCTCCCCCTTGCCCCCCTTCTTCCCCATTTGTTTTCCATGTTTGCCGTTTCTCTGGAGCTTTCGGAAGCCCACTGTGCGCACTGTGGCATTTGTCTTCAGGTTTAACTACTTTCACAAAGCGTAGCTTAAATATCTTTCCGCAAAAGGTTTAACAATCACAAGTCACACGTGAAGGGCCTCCCCGACCTTCCGCTGTCCAGGCATCTCCGACTCCCGGGTCACTCGTTTGCAAAAATACAGGCCGTCTTAATTCAGTCCGGCTTTCGCACCACATGCGAGCGGGAACAAAGAGAATGATTCTTTATACATAAATTTCGCACCTTTGCCGAAGGAATAAATGAGACCACAGGGAGATTGAGTTGCTTTCGAAACTGACGTAACCACCCTGAGATGTTTTGAGGGAGGGCGAAACAAATAATCACGCCATAGTTTTTTTTTTCTTTTAAGTTCGCAAAACACATCCTCCGCCCTTGAGGGCAGCCGCGTTGTGCCGGCATCTGTGAGACGACGAAGACGGGGGGGAGGCGGGGGGTGGAGCCTCTTTACAATATAGCCGGTTTCATTGCCTTTTTTTTTCTCTGCTGTATCTGCGCAGTCTTGTATTTACAGTGAGTTATTAATTGTGAGTCTGTACCATTTCTCGCCATTTTGCCTGAGCTAGCGCCTTATAAAGGGTTTCAACCATGGAGGCCAGGTGTCGAACCGGAACCGAACCGGTAATTTTTGCCAGACCTGAACACGAACCGGAACCGTTATGTTTGCGCCCGCCCCGAAGCTTAACTAAAGTGAAAAAGAAATGACGGTTACCGGTTCGCGACGAAATATTTCGACCGTTGTTGATAACTGGGGGTGAATGTCTTTCGGTGGGTTTTGTGGCACGCAACATACACTTCGCAATCCCCAGCGTACTTTTTCCCTTCAGATTAAAAACGCTATGAAGTTTCTTTGTTGGGTGGCAACATTGTGAAAAAGTGTGTACCTATTTTGAAATAGCATGATTGCTTCTCGGGCAAGAATGGGGCAGGGTTGCGAAAAACGAAATGTCCCACTATAGGCACAGCCCGCAGGACGGTTGAAGCAGCGACATCGCCTTTGCCTCGCTGGAAATGGGCAGGGGCAATCAGTCCACGTAATTGCTGCACTGCCCGTCTTTCAGGGCTGAAACCCTAGACACGCCTGCTTATAGCTCCTCAAAATTGCAGGAATTATGGCTGGATAGAACGCATTGTTAATAATGTAAAGAGTAGCTCGACGGATAGCACGCAGGAGAAAACAGACGCACAGTTGCGATGGGTATGGAAACCACGTTTTTATTTGTTAGAGCATCGGCTTTATACGAGCGATAAAAAGAGGCCGAATAGGGTCGTAGAAATAATTTTTTGAAACACAGACTGCCGTGGTAATACAATAAATATTACAACAAACATATTTCCGTCAGTAAAGCACGCATTCACAAGTGGTCGGCGGAAAGAATGGAGTAAAAATCAGCTACAGTATAAGCTCTTTAATTTCAACTCCGAGGAGACGCCACCTAGGTTGAAATTAGTGAAAGTTCGAAATAAGGAAATGACGCACAAAAGCCGTAAAATGCTTTCTTGGAGCTGTAGAGCATGTCATCATTTGAATGCTTGAAAAAGACCGTCATTGAAACCTGCCTTTCATGGCTGAAGGCGAAAGGGAAACCGTGTATCTCGAACGAAATTACCGAAAGGTGTCCTCAGCGAAAGGTGTCCTTACCGCGTACTCCAAAACTGAAAAAGAAACAAGGAGCATTCAAGCCGGCCATTACTTCCGAGTGATAGCCGCACTGCTGCTTCATCTGCCACCTCCTCGTGCTTACCTGCAGCGGCAGGTTCTAGGTGTATGACCTCAGAAATCATGCCAACTGTCAGTACGCCCCACACCCTGAACGAATTTCCTTATGAAGATACTCCACTGTCACGCGTCACCTCGGTAGAAGAATGGGCTGCGGACACAAAGGGATCAAGCTGAGACGATACTTTAAGGTTTGCAAAGGTATTGCGAACGTAAAACAAAAGGACAATAAAAGTGATGGAAATACCCCTCATACAGAAAAAAACCCTAAATAGCTTTCAGTTCATAACTACAACAGAGTCCTCGCGCTCTATCTACATGTTCTTCAAGGCCATTTCCCTACCGCACTTTCTTGTTGTTGCGTCGTCCTGGAACCTTGAAGCAGTCGGGTGTCCGTTGTCGCTGGGGCGGTTCCCTGAGCGCAGCGCCGTGAAGATGGTGACGGGGCCAGTGGGACGAAGCCGCTGGTGCGTGTGTGCCCGTGCACGCCGGTGCTGAAGCCAGCGGAGCGGAGCCGCCGTTGCCCAGGAGCACCCGCGTCAAATGCTTGAGGAGGCCAACGGGGCAGTGCCGCTGGTGCCTTGCGGGTTCCCAGACCTCGGGTCCCGCCTCCTTCGGTCGCCTCAAACCACGATCTCCTCGTCCACCCGCTCGTCGTCTTCCTTCTCGTTTTTTCTCCCCTTTTTCTCCACCAGCTTCCAGAAATTTCTCGCTTCTTATCCCTTCTTCGTCGTCGTCTCCGCCGTCTTCGCACCTTGACTCCTGACATTTGCCCCGTCTTCAAGAGTTTTTCAGGAAAAACTGCTTCCACGTTTGAGGTCGATGATACACGCACTCACATCACGAATCACAGTGAGTCACTTTCTCACAGCACAGTTCAGTTCAGTCCTAAGGGCCACAGCTATGACACAAAGGTATAATCACTGAAAAGTTCACGAAAGTGTCACTTTCCGTGCGCGTTAGTGTAAATTCACAAAAACATTTTCTCTCAGGCATTATGCCAGCAATGCCTAACATACAGACTACTGATTGGTTAATCACGGCACTCCACTCATAAAATCTGCTGTAGCATTACATTGTCGTCTATCTAGTGCACTGCTCACTTGCTAATTTAACATATCTTTCTCATTTTGAACATTCAGCAAAATACACTACTACATCACTAATCTACCAATTCACAGTATTCTGCTCAGCTAGGGGTTCCTTCTATTCTTACATCCTTGGCAAACTCTATCTCTACGATCTAGACCGCCCTGTCCCGAAAAGCCATTGTATTTGCGTCCATAAGCTTGTCCGGCATAATGTCTTTCGACAAGGTACTGTTTTGGGTTGAAACACCCTGTTGCTCGAAACTCTTTCTGTCCTCGCAGTTCTTCAGCCCGTTGACCTGCATCTCCACTTCCCCAGCAGGCTTGGTAACGTCCTTGAGTTGCGCCACGAACTTTGAGCCGACCACTTGCTGCGCTCTGTAGAAACATTACTCGCGATCCCCTTCGTTGTTCTACTTGGTTATAAGATTTTCGTGGTCCACTGTAGGTTTGGTCTTTGCTCCGGTAACGATGACCTCCTTGTGCGACTTCATCTTGACAAAAGTTTCTGCCTCGTTGAGAGGGGTTGCCGTATGCCCTGCAGCTCTTACTGTTGTCTGCTCTCCAACCTCGTCGTCTGGTACTTTGGAAATGTCGCCGGCGATCTTCGCAATAAGCTTGTTGACACCAATTTCTCCAAGATGGGTCCTTCTTTTGTTGTCGGGTGATTGTCTCGGGTGGCTGTCCAACGCTGGTGCACTTGAATCAGCGAGTTCATGTAGCGATTCTTTTTTCTCAATTGCGGCCATTGCGCGCGCCGTCATAGACATTACCGGGGTTGAAATGATTGCTTTTGTTGTTTCTTTATCCTTTTTCCGTTCTTCATCTGGGCGTCCTCGTTCTCCATTCATATCCGCTAACTTGCTCGTCCATTTCGTGTCAGGGTCATTCACTTCCCTAATGCCTCTCACGTTACCTAGAATCACGTCAAACGGTGGTTCATCTACACATTTCGCTATTAACTCTCCCGTGTAGTAAGGGGTCGAAATTTGAATGATTGCTTCCGGCCAGCACCTTACCGTTCCATCTACAAGAACCACTTGTGCCTCCTTCCCAGTAAACTCGTTTTCCGTGACAAGGCTCCTCCTCACCAATACCGTGTTCGTTCCGGTGTCCCGGAGAACTGAGATTCGCTCTCCCCGCAGCTCGCCATCTACAACAGGCATTTGCCATCCTTGTGTCGCCCGATCCTCTCCTTCTCTAAGTGTTGTCTCTTTTTCTTTGGTGCTTGCGATTGTCTTTGGCGGGGCTGGGCCGAACTCGTTCGCTTTTATTGCACAAGCTGACGTCTCCTGCTTTTGAAAACGGCATTCTTCTGTTGCATGCCCTCTTCTCTTACACACCTGGCAAGTTGAAGGTGCTTGCCTCGAGTTAGCAACAGTTCGGCAATCAACGGCACGATGCCCTACGCGATCGCAAAGAAAACAACGCGATGGAGCCCTCGGAGCGAACCTTTGTGTCATACTTTCCGGTGATTCTATGCTCGCCGCCATGCCCTCTTCCTTCACTTTGCCCAAGTTCTTAAGCCTCTGGGCTTCGCAGTATTGATCCGCGGCAGTAGTCATCTCCTCAATGGTCTTCAGACTGCGCTCCTTCAAAAATACTGCCAACTTGGAATTGCAACACGCAAGAAACTGTTCTGTCACCATTCGCTCACGAAGTTTTTCATACGTCTTTTCTGTGTTGGACATCTCTAACCACCGGTCAAAATAACTCAGGAGACGCGAAGCAAACTGCTTTCCTGTCTCCGCATCCTCTGTCTTTGCGCTGCAAAATTTCTCGCGGACACCATCGGCTGTCAGTCTAAATCTTTGCAGCAGTGCTGTCTTTACAGTGTCGTAGTCCATAGACTCTGATGCCGGCATTCTTCCGAAGACGCTAAGTGCTTCGCCGACCAGACAGAGACTCAATGCTGTCGCCCACTGACTCTTCTCCCAACCTTGCCCTAGTGCTACTCGTTCGAAGCGATGGAGATAAGCATCGAGGTCATCTGTTTTGTCATCGAAAGGAGCCATGAGTTTTCTTGGGCAAATTTCCGGACTCTTGGACATCTGTGGTACTGGAGATACTGGGGATTGTTCACCACTTTGGTTTGATGCACTGGCATTTGCTAAACGTAGCTTTAACTCGACCAACTCTTTCTCTTGGGCTAGCTTTTCTTTTTCTACATCCGCCATGCGCTTCGCTCTCTCTTCCTCTTCTCGATTCGCGTCCCTCACTGCTGCTCTTTCCTCTCGGCGTCTCTGATTTTCCCTCTCGTACAGGTCCAACATCTCTTCCTTAGTCAACCCCAAGCTACTCGCCAATGTCATTAACTTTTCGAGATCCATCTCTTCCACCGCGGTAAACAGGTGACAATGGGGAAAGGGATCCTGGCAGGCTCGCCAATGTTTTTGTCACGCGTCACCTCGGTAGAAGAATGGGCTCCGGACACAAAGGGATCAAGCTGAGACGATACTTTAAGGTTTGCAAAGGTATTGCGAACGTAAAACAAAAGGACAATAAAAGTGATGGAAATACCCCTCATACAGAAAAAAACCCTAAATAGCTTTCAGTTCATAACTACAACAGAGTCCTCGCGCTCTATCTACATGTTCTTCAAGGCCATTTCCCTACCGCACTTTCTTGTTGTTGCGTCGTCCTGGAACCTTGAAGCAGTCGGGTGTCCGTTGTCGCTGGGGTGGTTCCCTGAGCGCAGCGCCGTGAAGATGGTGACGGGGCCAGTGGGACGAAGCCGCTGGTGCGTGTGTGCCCGTGCACGCCGGTGCTGAAGCCAGCGGAGCGGAGCCGCCGTTGCCCAGGAGCACCCGCGTCAAATGCTTGAGGAGGCCAACGGGGCAGTGCCGCTGGTGCCTTGCGGGTTCCCAGACCTCGGGTCCCGCCTCCTTCGGTCGCCTCAAACCACGATCTCCTCGTCCACCCGCTCGTCGTCTTCCTTCTCGTTTTTTCTCCCCTTTTTCTCCACCAGCTTCCAGAAATTTCTCGCTTCTTATCCCTTCTTCGTCGTCGTCTCCGCCGTCTTCGCACCTTGACTCCTGACATCCACAAAGAAACTCCATTCAAAACATCCACTGTTGGGGATTTGGATGGCTTTTACGGAATTTAACATCTTGATGAGCTGGCTGTGCGCCAGGCCCCAAGCTGCCGGCGCGGTGGCGCATAGAATGTGAATTAAGGGGCTTTTAAATGCAGAGCATTTCAGTAACTCACGATGTCACCCGCGTTGACGTCCGTAGTCCGCATCGCACCCCTCCCTACTATATAAAAAAAAAATATCCGGCGCCCGGTTTCGATCCCTCGACCCTGTACATGGTGTTTCGCAATGTACATGGGGCTTTGCCCACTACGCCACAAAGCTTTTTTTTTTCTTTATTGCCCATCTCGGGCAGCAACACAAGGTACCAGGTACAATGACACAGAAAAGAATCACAGTAATGCCGCCATGCCCCCCAGGGCCGGTGTTGTCATTTAAAATTCCCTAAGCGTAGTCAGGGGTTCAATTTTAGACAACCACTCTGGCGGAGAGTTCTTCGCTCTCTGAACTTCAACAAACTGTAACACACTTTCCCTAAAATACTGTCTCGTTGGTCGCGCGTCGACATCGCAATGCTGCCAAGCCATGCGAGAACGCAAAATGCAGTGCAGACCTAACAACATGACACTGTCAAATGGTACGCCATCCTCTCTATCGATGCACAAAAAACGAATACCGTGTGGACTAAGTGGAAAATCTTTCTGGAGTGACCGTTGGAGGACATCCCAAAGGAACACTGCGGCCCAACAATGAAGAAAAACATGCTCCACAGTTTCGGGTTGTTTGCAAATGGGCAGCCGGTTCCCCATGGAACCGAGAGCCCCCTTTCATTCATCCAAGTAGCGAGTGAAAGTGTACCCGTGTGCAATTTAAAAAAGAAAGTCTTTGCCCCAGGTGACACTTCCATTCGCTTGACTCTATTTAACACATCTTGTCCTGGACCGTTGCTGTACAGAGCTCTATACAGTGGCACTGGGAAGACTACGTCACATACATCCTTATATAATTTTTTCCTAGTTACACTGGCCAGATATTGCATCGAAAAACGCGTTGATAAAAATCGGAATGACAAAGCAATTTCTTTAAAATATCCATGGACACCACCTAGCATGCAACATGAAGAAACCACAAATTCTGGCAAAGCACGCATTAACCGAACTTGGATTACAGTGCTTAGAAAAGGGTCCTGTACATCGCGTAGAAATAAAAATCGATTTACGAGTTACCGTACAAACAGATGAGTCAGTCCTAATCCGCCTTCACGGATTCGCCGAAACAAATTCGTCCTACTGCTCCTTTCCCACGTGGACCCCCACACAAAAACAGCAAATACGCGATGCAGCTTCTCGACATTCAAACGCGAACAATGCAGCACTTGCATAACGGACCAAAACTTTGCAACGAAGAAAAGATTACAAGTCGTGGATCTCGCGAACACTGACAGCCCAGTTGCTTTCATTTTTTCCGCTTTCTCTTTCAGTGATTGCACCTGCCCCCGCCAGTAGGGCTCACTGTCGCGATAGTATTCCAGAGGGGTTCCCAAGTACTTTACTAAGGTGGTTACCCAAGCTACATTAGCAAAAACCGCTGGCGTTGACATCCATTCACCGTGCCAAAACCCCAGGCATTTTCTCCAATTTACCAGACTCCCCGTGACCTCCCCAAAATGCTTCACTGTTTCCACGGCGAACATCACGCTTTCTTTGTTCGAGCAAACAACGGCAATGTCGTCAGCATAGGCGAGAAGTTTGACCTCTGTCTCCTGTAATTTAAATCCGCTTATTTTAGCATTATGAATGATGCTGAGGCACAGCGCTTCTATGTATACACAAAACAATAAAGGACTTAGGGGGCAACCCTGGCGCACCGAACGCTGCACCTCGATGACCGCTCCCAATTCCTTATTCACTATCAACCGTGTAGTGCAGTTCCAGTACGCCATCGCCACTCCCCGTACAATGACAGAACCAAGGTTGATGTGCTCTAAAACATAAAACAGGATCTTGTGGGAGACGCAGTCAAAGGCTTTCTCCAGGTCGAGCTGGAGAATCGCCACGCCCGAGCCCATTGCATCGCAACATCCCAGTACGCTCCTCGCCTTGTGGATATTCGTAAATATGTTACGAGCCCTGATGCCACACGTCTGATGTGGACCTACAATTTTCTGGATTACCATTTGTAACCTTTTCCCCAGAACCTTCATAAAAATTTTGTAATCAACGTTTGTCAGCGAGATTGGTCGGTATGCTTTAATATCCCTTAATTTCTGCCTGTCGTCTGTTTTCGGAATTAGTATTGTATGGGAGGTAGAAAAAGATGGAGGAAGCGCTTCAATTTCGTAGCCTTGATTGTACATGCCGGCAAGAACAGGAGATATCAAAGATTTCAGATGTTTATAGAACGCCACACTAAGCCCGTCAGGACCCGGTGACTTGCCCGGATTTAGGTTTTCGATGGCACACTTAACTTCCTCGGCCGAGAAGGGTTGTTCGAGCCATTCCTTTGTTTCGTCATCCAAGCGTGGCAACGCACCGATAAAATCTCGCTTGTATTTTTCTATGTCGGTTTCTCTGCACGCGAACAGTGCCTTATAGTATTCGAAAAATGCGCGCTCCACTTCTTCATTTTCCGAAGTTACATAACCGTTGGTTTCTATTTCTTTAATGATATTCCGCCGGGCTTGCGTCTTTTCTATTCCTAACGCCCGTTTTGTGGGTGCCTCCCCTAATGTCCAATGTTCCGCCCTCGGCCGTACTAGCGCTCCGCGATAGCGGTCTTGGTCAATGACTTCGAGTTTGTGCTTCATCTGCCCTATGTCGCCTTTGAACAGTCCTGGATTTTTGTTCTCCCATGCAATCAACTTTTGTAGGTTCGCTCGCAAAAGGTTTTCTTTTCTTTTTTCCTCATATTTTATACAGCTAGAACTTTCTATGGCTTTTATTTTAACGTCTTGCTTATACAGCTCCCACTTCTCCCCGATTTTACCGTTGTGGCCTTCAGCTATTTCCGTAATTTTTTCTACTACAAAACCCATGAACATTTCGTCATGTAACAGCTTTTCATTCAGTTTCCACAGATCCCACGAGAAAGGGGTGTTCTGTTTTTTCCTACCCAGTCTGCATTTAACCAAACAGTGGTCCGAGAAAGAAATCGGCTGTACATCATAGCCATGACATTGTTGGAATAAATTTAGCGAAAAATAAAACCTATCTAGCTGCGCGTGGCTGCACCCCTGAAAATGTGTGAATCTCACGTCTCTCGTACCCTCAAGGCATTCCCCGACATCAATCAAGCCGAATTCGTCTACTATCTCAGCTAGCAGATTAGTGCTAGCGTCTCTGTAGGTGGTTTCACTTGCTTTATCACGGCTCGACAGTACACAGTTAAAATCCCCCAATAACATAAGCCGCCTTTCGGTGTTTCAGTGTTGCTTGAGGCTATAAAAAAAATCTAACCTGGCCTCCAATGCATTTGGCGCGTACACACAAATAATTCTGTACTCGATGGAGTTGCACTGGCAATCGCACACAACAAGGCGGCCAGAAAGACATGCTGTGACCGCTTGCATTTCCAGACCCGGCAACTTCTTTACGAGCAACACACAACCCGCCGACGTCCCCACAGCGCGACTTATAGAAGCGTAGTAACTCGACGTGAAACGGCGCACCATGAACTCGGTCTCTTCCTCTCCGTCCACCTTCGTCTCCTGAACTGCTAGCACATCGATGTCCTGATCGATTAAAAGACGATATACCTGGCTTTGTTTTCTCTTTGAAGCCAGACCCCGGACGTTTAATGTTGCTACATTCAGGGACCCTTCCATTTCGCCTCCCTTTAAATATTAGAGATCGCCGGCATAGTGCTCGCCCTTTCGCGTCCGCGTTTCGCTAGACGCTGCCCTCCTCCGCCGGGGAGACAGGGGGTGGCTGCTGCGTTGCCGGCGTTCCAGGGTGTCCGCGTCTCTTCACGACGCTGGGACGCGGTTTCACAGAGGAAGAGCGTCGCCCCGGGTTAGTTTTCAGCAGCGGCTCTTCGCTGGTGGCCATGGCTCCATCTTCCTCTCCCTCGTCCGTCTTGTCAAGGCCGCGCTTGCCGTTGTTCCCAGCGCTTGCTTGCCCGCCTGCCTCCATGGTCTCATCCTCACTTGTTTCGGGCTCGACTTCAGTGGGCTGTTGGTTTTCTAAACCGTCCACTGGAATCGCAGTAACACACGCTGCCGCCACCTCCTGGTTCTTTGGCTCCGTGTCTTGGGACGGTCTTGCAGGGGTAGCCTCCACCTTTTCCAGGTTTCCCGTGCCTTGTGCTGCTGCTTCCGCCTCGGCCACGTCCATCAAGTGCTCTGAAAACTCTTCTCTACTCGCAGGCCCCGTCACGTTGGAGTAAGTGCGGATGCAATCCGCGTCTGCATGGCCGAACCGACGGCATTTCGAGCAGCGAGGCACCTTGCAGTCACGGCGAACGTGACCAGTTCCTTGGCAGCGCAAACATTGCATGGGCCTGCCTGGCGCCACCAAGAGGGCCAACACGCCTGCGACCCTGATTTGATGCGGCAAATCTCCCACCGCCAACCCGGCCTTGAGCTTGAGCGTTACCGCCCACGTCGTGGACCCCTTGCCCTGCACTCCATGCACGCGCCATCTTTCCTTGGTGACTTCAATGACCTTGCCATAAGAAGCAAGGGCGGTACGCACGTCCTCGTCTTCAACGCCGTGCAGCAGCCAGTGAAGCTTAAGCCTCACCTGCTGGTCCTGCGGATCCACGACGAGGCACCGGCGTCCCTTCACTTCCTGCTCGCCGGCCGCCAGCATCTTCTTTGTAGCCTCGGCACTTTTGAAGGTCACCGCCCACACGTGGTTGATCTGGTACGCCCCTAACGCTATCACGTCGGAGAGCATACCAACACGTGCGAGCATGTCTCTGAAGTCCTCGACGCGGAACGGTCTGGCTTTCACGTCCCCGTGAAGAAACACCGTATTCAACACGATACGTCCTGTCGGCAGTTGGGGCAAAATAACTTGGTACTCGTCATCGCCGTTCACTTCAATCCTGTTACCGCGGCCAGACTGAGCCGCAAACGTCGCTCCAAGGGAGCTCATGATTCCGCGTCCGCACGCTACGGTGGCCGGAAGTGACACAGAATGGAACGCTACTAACGCGCCTTATATCGTTGACTCATTCAAATTACTGCTGACGAGCGCTCTCTCGTCAGCAGTTGCCACAAGTAACGCAAACTACTTAACGTCGTGCGCCCCTGAAAATGCTCTGCATTTGATCGTGCCCCTCGCGAGGGGGATGTTTACTAAACGCAAGATGTGGCAGTGCAACGCCCGCACGTGCAGGGAGAAAAGCACAAAGAGAACAGAACTCAGGCTGGCGCAGTTTCAGGCAGGGGGCGCGCGAGTACTGCAAAGGCGGGAAATTGGAATTGCATTTGGTGGTAACAGTGAGCGGAGAACGGCGTTACAGCCCGTTATGGCGAAATCACTGCTCTGCGCTCCCCACAGCTTTTTAATGCGTAGGCTCCTATGGACACTAGGGGGACGAAATCGTACAGTTGGAAATAGTGAAGTTCAAATTGACGAGATTTTACAGTATCTGCAGCAGAAATACGTAATTTTTTCTCGAAGTGCACATGCAGGCGAACTACGTATGACTACGACGCGGCCAAAATACTATGCCGGTATCCAACGTATAGGTCCTGTGGTATTATAGAAAAATTTAATAATTGTCTCACTTTAACAGGCCGATCCCAAAGCGTCCGGACGGCCTGACCGCAGCATTATTATTACGGCCGCCGGATCCGCCCCGGCTCCTCGTGAAACATCAGCCTTGCGACCCGAGCCCGTCCCTCGGGCCGGGCCGGGTGCAGGCATTTAGGTAGGCTTACGCCCGTGCACACCTCTGGTGCACCTGTTCTCATCACGTTACTCCAATTGTTCACCCCATGCCCTGAGTTCCACGAGCTTTTTGGTGCCGTACTGTGAGGACGCTGCCTGCTTACGCGAATGAAGCTAGTGCCTCGTTGTGCAAAAAAGACCTTAAACAAAACACGTACCGATGCAAAAATTTCAGTGTCCTTTGAAAAAGATTTCAACAAAGTAGGGCACTAGACGTTCCGGTTCAAAAATCGTCACGAGAGTATTTCGTACTATATTATTTTGTACAAGAAAACGCTGCTCTTCACAAGCAGATTCAACACCCTATCGTGTGCGCGTGGAAGTTTACGTGTAAGTTTCCTGTGTAGATTGTGTTGGTTGGTGGGTGCATGCAGGGTTCCTCCGTAGTCGAAGTAGTAAGCCAGCCAGATGGCGATGGGGCCGCAGCCCGTGGTCGGTGATATTGTTGTCTGCTGCGCTTCCTGACACGTTTGTTTTGGGACACTATATAGACGACGTAGACAAGCTCACCTTGCGTTTTTTTTGGAAGAAGTGGCCTTTATTATGTCGCTCAACTCTCTTTGGCGTCGAGGACGTTGTGCTCATCAGAAAAGATGAGAAACGTGAAAAATAAAACGTTGAAATGTTCTGCTGCACAACGTTAGCAACGACGTATATATAATAGAAAAAATGAGAAAAAGTATTAGCAGTGTGTTAACATCTTGATAGCATTAAATGGAAGCAATAAAACGGAACAAGAAGCATCATTACATTACTGTGTCATGCCTGTTGGCGCTTACTTCATGTAGTCCGTAGGACAGCGGCTGTTGCGCCTTCCTTTATCAGGTTAATCAGGTTAGTTGAATAGACCTGATTTTAAATATGCCTTATTTTATGGAAAAAAGCAGTTCTTTTCGACGAAGCGAAATTGTATTTGATGTTCACCGTTACATAAGCCACAAAACTTGTTTTCGAACTTGGCCTAAAATTTATCCCCCTTATCTCCGAACTGTTCTCAAGCCTGTTCAAACTCTTGAGCCGATTCACGAACGGGTTCGGTCTTTTATTTAGTCGAACAGGAAGTGAACCGGAACTACATCATTCTACCGAACCTGACAAGTAACTGAATTCGTATATTTTTGGTTTGACACACTGCTTTTAAGAAGTGCTTTTTTCCTTACACGTAGCCTTCAAGGGCAGCTGCGGCAACATTCTGATCTGTAACTCCATTGACTGGAATTTCTAAGTGTCCAGGGTTTCAGCGCAATGTGTCATAAATTTGCAATGCGCAAGTGTCCGAGAGCGCTGCTGCAAGGTAACTTAGAAGTGCGTTTTTACGATGTTTACACAATGCCAATGCCGCCACTAGGCCTAGTGATTCTGCTGGAATGATTGTTTTGTATTTTTTTGCTACATCTTACACAGCCAAAAATACACATAATTTTTCACACGAAAAAATGTTCGTGTTTTGGTTGTTTTTTAAGGGATATGACGTCCATGGGGCACACATGGCACTAGTGTATTTGTTTTAGACGCTTCACAGTAAAGTCTCTCACATCGGTACTTATCCTGAATAGACAAAACATGCTAAACGATCCGGTCTTGGTGTGTATTGTTTTTGTTGAAACGTGTAAATGATAATTCTGATTTGACAAGCTGTGGTTTCCAGCTATAGTATATCAGTTAGGCCTGCCTCCTCAGTGTCCAGTAAAGAGATCTCAATCTCTCATGCTAGCGCATTTACTGATATCGTGTATTGTAGGGGAAGTCAAGGATGTTTAGGAGAAACACCAAAGGTGTAAGAGGTATGCACTAAATTTCTTGGCGGGTGTAGTTTGGACGACGTAGTAGCGACTGCGTGCACTTAATCTGCGCAAGCCCGCTGCGTTTGAAGCGGCCACATCTCAACCTCCAAATACAAACTTTCAAGTGGACTTGTGCGGAAAGCACCAGTTCTTACTCGGAGGTATGAATGGTACAATCGGTCTCGTATTTAGATGGCTGGCCTTAGTGCCTACTAATAAAGCATGCTACTATTGTTCAGCCTTCTAAAAATACGGCTATTTTAATATTCAGCCAAGCAAGACTTGTCCGCTGTATAGGGCCGAAGGAGTGGCACCTTTCGAAAGAGCATTTAGGATGCGAAGCATCTCATGGTCGGGGCTATGTCCCTCCCTTATCGTTGTCGTTGTTCGCCATCCACACCCCACTGCGCATGCTTGGCTTGCTGGATGCCCGGTGGTGCCTTACTCTTCTGTGGCTCCTGGAGCGACGGTGTTGCCGGTGTCTTCCTGCTGCCGGCACAAGACGAGCACGCTTCACGCGCCTTCGACGTTTCATCGTCGTCGGCAGCGGCGTGCGTCGGCGAGTATCGGCAGGCCGTGATTACAAGCAGCCCGCAACCATCCGTGGAACGTGCATCGGCCTCATCTTCAGCAACTTTAGGGTTCATCCACTACAACAGCCCTTGAGTTTACATTTCACAGACCATAAGGCGGTCATAATCAAAGCGGAACGCCAACCACAGCTCGACGTCACCTACATTGAACATGATGATGATAATGCTTAAAGGCAACTCATACCACGTACAACGCCTCTCTCTCTCTCTCTCTTTAATGCCTCTCCAATATAACACACCCCACACCCCTCCAATAAAGTTACACCATCTTCACGTAGGGGAACGCTGAGTAGTATGCGAAGCAGCCATGGGGTCAACGCAATTTCCCATTTCGGAGTTCCGGTAAGTGAAAAGTGTGGTAGTTACCATAGAAACCAAACGGTAAATATAGCGGTAGCTACGTACCTTAACCTCACGGAAACGACGAACTGAAAACTAATGGGCACTTGAATCAACCCCATGCCTACTTCGCATACTAGTCAGGGTTCCCCTACGGGAAGATGGTGTTATTTTTTTCCATTAAGTTTAATTTAAACGCTCTAATATGTGAAAAGAAGGTCCCCTTTGGGTCGAGCAAAACACGCAATGCCTTATGTTTTATTTTTATTGGGATAGGCTTTTCCTCAAGAGCAACAGGGATCGGCTCTAACTCCTCGTATTGTCGAAAATAAAACCGGTGGGCTCTTTTCACTCATAGGCTGAAAACTATTTTCATATGTTCATTTAAAAAGCTTCTTGACGCCCAAATGCGAGTGTCTCTCTAGATGCAGATGATCCCATGATATATGTATATCATCGCACGGCGCCTAAAAGAGAATTCTGCCAGTCATACCATCGATGCCTAATGCCCAAGTTGTCGCTACATGCCACCTGATAGAAGGCACCTACTCATAAACCCACGTTTTCTCGCCATTACCTTCAACAATGCTCTTATGTTCTTCGCCATTCTCGATGCTGCTGATTCATTAGATCTTTAATCTGAATGGTTGCAGTTGTAGCGAACAGGACGTAGGTTTGGGGGGCGGTTATTTTTTAGAGAACGAACTGTTGATTAATCTTCAATGGGCTTTTAGAGCTATTCAAACACAATTTCTAACTAACAAGCCGAAATTCATATTTAGCGGCATGGCACGCGCTAATTTTTTCCGCAGATTATGCCCTCGGAAATATTTGAAAAGGTCCACCACTTATATTTTATTAATGTTCCTCATTTTTATTTAAATTCCCCGTCTGCCGCCGAGCCGTAACACCCTTAATTTTGGAACTGGTAGTTTCCACGCAATATTTGCGCCGCTTAACTAGAAGGTTTTTGGCATACCTAGAAAGACAGCTTGACGTGACCGGCCGATTGACGGACCGACGGACAGGACTACTGGCCACCCTCGCGACGGATAGTCCGACCGGTTGTTCTTCCGTCCGACTGATCTAAAGATCTCAGCTTCACCCATTGTGATAAAACCAGCTTAAAAATTTCGGGGTTATAATTTCGTTGGCACACAGGAAGCGCAACAACAAGGTTTTTGAAATTGCTGTCCAGGTTTTCGAAAAATGCTTTACCAAGAGTCTTTAAATCCTTTGATATCTGTGAGGACAGGAGAGTTGTAATTTTGTTGGAAGATGAGGGGATCTTTTGCAACTGGACGCAAAATCTTCTTGCAAAGTTCCGCAGTCTTATCGAAGCGCTTGCCTGCGTTAAGGATCTTGCAGTGGTAAGGAGAAACCGAGCAACCAGATACGCAAAAGCGGAAGAAAAATGCCCTGAGCTGCCTTACGGTAACCTAAGAGAAATCTTCATCTCAAGTGGTTTCCAGTATCAAAGAGGAAGCTGAGCAACTTTTATGTCCACATGAGGAGGCGAGTGCAGGGTAAGATTGAAGATTTTGATGTGGGTATTTTTCTAGCGAAGTCGCACTGAGGAAGCTCTCGTGTGCAATAACAGTACGTGGCGTTACAAACAAGTGCAATGGTACATTACAAAAGCCCGGCGCTGCGTTAGCGTTTAAGGAGTAACTCAACAGGAACCACCCTGGTGCTTGCCTAGGACGGTAGAAACACAAACAGGGTGGAAGGAGAGACTGAACGGGAAGAGGCTGAGAGAAAAGAAGGGAAGAGAAGAGAAGAAGGGAGACGAAAGGAGAGAAGAGGGGAGTAAGACGAAATGAAACGAAACGATACGAGAGAAGTGAAGGGAAGAGAACAGAAGAGAACTAAGGCAAGATAAGAAACAGTTCAACAAAACTGACTACCACTGTGACGAAACTCTCACACTTAAGTGGGTAATAAGGTGTCCCAAAGCACGCGCGAAATTAAAAATTTTCGTCTGCGGGTACACTTACTGTTATGAAAATACGTCTATCTGGAATGTATAAAATATGGCAGAAAAATATACGTAGTTCAACGCACGCACAAACGCTAGCAGTAAATGAATCATATGAGCACCGAGTTTCAATAAACTCGATGCAGCGTCTAAACCCTCAGTTCGGCCCGTTTACTGGACTACACTGAGGCTGACAATATTAGTAGCGTGTTCCTATCCGTTAAAGTTGTGGTATAGCAGTAGGATTCCAAAGAGCGGCTAATCGAAATCTTGAGTTAAATGGCGCGATCAAAACAGCCATGTATCTTACAGACCAGCACGGCGTAAACGTTTAACTAAACTTAGTTTGCCATTATGCCCGTCTATATGCTGAAACGGCATTTACTGCTGTGAAAAATGGGAATAGGAAAATATTTACCAGTCGGAATGAACCGCTACAAGGATATTGAGTAATTACGGCAGCCGTGGGGAACAAACGCATTCGCCCCGCACCGCAGCAAATGCCTTTTCTCTAGGGACTGCGGAAATGAGCTTTATCCTCCCACGAGGCGACACCCGGCAATGATAAAAAGACATACACAACCGCATCGCTCACGATTAAACGATTTAGAAGAGCTTTACCAGTAATAACTTTGTGGTTTTTTCGACATAATTGTTCAATCAGGCAACGACCGTTTTGGTTACGTATTTCCTTCTGCATGAAAAGGGGGGCAAGCATCATACGGCCAACACACTCAACAAATTTCTTCTGGTGACGCCAAATTCTTATTTAGAGATGGTGAAATATTGGGTCGGTCAAACTATATTGCAGTCAAAACATTTGTGGCCAAAACATATAGTTACTTTTGGTGGATGTACTTGAACCAGGAAAGATGTTGCCTTGTTTAAAGGCTTTGCCTTTAAACACTGTATGCAGAGATAAATGCCTCTGCTAATTGTTTGAATATTTACGCCACTTTTCTCAAAAACACGTTTACTTTTTGGAACAGCCAACGCTATGAGAAAAATCCGCCGTTGGCATTGCATACTACATAGCTTTCATTCTTCGCAACCTGTTTTAGCCTGGACCGTCATGATATTTCAATTAACATGGAAGGCACGATGGTGTTTGAAGTTTCAAGCTATGTCAAGTTTTTCCTGTGTTTGTTGACGGCTCCGCGGATATATCTGTTTTTGAAGCACAGAAAATGCTTGGTGAACTCAACCAATTCAGTCATTTTAATAGCGGAAATTTAAATAAGTGGTTTAAACGAATTCCAGGAAAACACAAATGCTCAAAGGAAAGGGAGGAAGAAAAATGAAATCAAATTATAGTACCCCAGGTGGCACAGAAAGTGTGCCCCAAGACCGGCCCATCTATGGCCACTTTCTGGCATGTCCGGCCAGCATCCAGGTTCTGGCAGCCACTGATCATGCGTTGAACGGCCAACATTCGGCAACCAGCGCTTCGGTATTTTTCCGTCCGCCCGTGTCCGGACGCACAACGGCAGCTAATCGGCTGCCAGATATTCAGTTCTCTTACGGCTGCCGATGTTGAGAAAGAGAACGGCCGAAGTACGGCCTTAGGGCATCCGTTTTTTCTTCGGGAAGCGGTAATCGGCCGAAGCACGGCATGCGAACGGCCACAGAATATGCGTATTCTTGCGGCAGTTGGTGTCCGTAAGGAGACCGGCCGGAGCGCGGCTGCCGTGCATTCGTTGTTTCACGGGTGAACCGCGCGTCCGTCGGTAGAATATTCGTTTTCTTCAGGCAACCAGTGTTATGAAGGATACCGGCCGACGTACGAGCCCAGAATATACGTTTTTCATTCGGTTAGCTGTCCTCGGCCGAATTACGGCAAGCGAATGGCCACAGAATATTTGGCAACCGGTGTTCAAAAGGAGACCGGCCTGCGTAAGGTATCTGGTTAACGTCATTTTTACGGCAAACGGCATACATCCGAACAACGGCACGCGCCTGGGCGCCGAGAATTCATCCACAGACGTGTCTGGAAGGAGACCGACCGGTTTTTTTCTGGGGGGAGAAAAAGCCGTTAGGGAGCCGAACGACGGGGACGCGTTTTTCATCCGCTCCTTGTTTCTACGTTTTAAATGAACGAACATCGTTTGTCAAACAGTAATGAGTGTTCTCGGTGAACTGACAAGGTGCAAGGACTCACTGGACATTAGCAGGGAACCTTTTAGGCCATCGAAATGTCATTTTTGCCATAAGAAGACTGTGCCACACCGACGGGTGAGCTAAGCCTCGCCAGTCATCGCCGCTACCACGCATCTGCCGCCGGCTTCGTCGACGCATCAGGTCGAGGCTATTCGCCCCCTCAAGAAATGGAGAGCATTGGAGACTTCGACCCGGCAGAGATGTCCGGTCCGAGATGGAGACGGTTCACCAAAATAACTCGCCTTCAAGGGAGTCGAGCAAGCGGCCACCACGCAGGAGCTAAACCACCACCATGTCAAGGACTTCCCACCAAAGAAAGGCAAGTGCGAGCAAAAGCGCAAGTTATTCTGCCTACAATTAAACTGCGACAAGCAATGTTGCACTATGTTGTTGGTGATAAACGTAGAAGAGACTCGCTCGTGCGTTGGTAGGATAAACTTCATGCCCTGCACTATGTTACTTCATGGGATTTTACGACTGCCTATTTAGAAAAGAAATTATTTTAAAATTACGATAACAACAGAGCCTTGTCACTGACGAAGCCTAGGTGTTAATTTAGTTCCGATGTTTGAAGGTGAGCTTAGCTACTCTTGAGATATGACTCATTTGGTTAAACATAATCGCCAGCATCCTAGAAAACAAGGATTTTGTCGGGATTTTCTTGCTTAACGCAGATAGTTGAGTTCACGCATGATTTGGCTCTTGCAATAGATAAGCTTAAAGTGGTTGACTGTATATTCTTGGACTGAAAAAAAGCAAATGATGGTGTTCCATATCACCTTCTGCGTAGTACATTTCATCCTATGAACTGAATGAATCGGTTTTTGCATTGTTATTACTATTGGCCCTATACCTTTGTTCAAAACTGCTGGGTAGTTTACCAGACTATAGCGAATGAACGTGATTCCGTATACCTGCAGATTTATTCGAATATAATAACATCCTGGTGTGCTGATTCATAATTAGTTTTTGGATGTTAAACAGTGTGTTAACGGCACCTTTACAAGAAAACCTTCATTCCAATTGAATACGTATACCGTAAATTATGCTGCTCTGACAAGGGCCGAGGAATATAAATACCTAGGAGTTTATTTAGGGAGTGGTTAGAGGTTAAATAGGCAGGTTCACACCATAAAAGTTACGGCTGCATATGTTTTTGGCTTTCTGAGTCGAAATTTCAGTGAACCTCCATCTAACTGAAAAGAACAACCGTATTTCACTCATGTGCGCTCAATCTTGGAGTACGCATGTGTTTTCGTGGATCCCTACACCAAAGAGCTGGTTGATACGCTCGAAAACATATAGAATATGTCAGTGCGATTCGTATTAGGTAATTGGCACGCTCAACTTAGCATGAGAGAAAGTAAAAGTAAACTTAAATGGCAGGACGTGAAAGATCACAGACGAAACCACAGGTTGAACATTTTTCGTAATATCTATGATTCGAAAACTGGAGTAGAAGGGGAGAAGTATGTCCAAGCGCCATTCTACATATCGCAAAGTGTGACCGCTAGCTTAAAGCAAATTATTAACTTTCCTTTAAAGGTGACGCATTGCGCGATTCATTTTATTTTACATCAATACTGCAGTGTAATTATCCTCCACGTATGATTGCATTAACTGTTTATATTGACGATTTTCAGCGCGCTTTGTAGAATTATTTTGTTATTTTGTCTCATATTTAATGCTTAGTCTTATGTATCTCCATTCTGTAATGCATGCAGGCATCAAATAAATAAATAAATAAATAAATAAAACAATGAATAAAAAATGAATAAAAATAAATAAATAAATAAATAAACTTCCAGAGGCGCAAGTTTGCCTCCGACGGGTTGAGAACCCTACGCGTTCAACCTTGACCAATAAAATATTTATTGCCCTATTCGTTGCTGTATGCGAGGTTTCCTGTATGCATGCTACTATTGCTATGTTATTTTAAACAAATTATGTAACTCTAATTTTACGCCTTTCCTTGCGTGAACACAGAGGGATACAACTGCAGCCACCTGAAGCAGGGCGTCATTCGCAACGCGTCTAGAATGTTTTGAACGTAGTATGACATTAGAAGAAAATCAAGTTCTTTTGGACTATTAAGTGGTGTGGACGTATACTCATGAAAACAACATTAAAATAGATTGCAAATGAACGTACCTCTTCGCTCCTTCTTAGGATCAGCCCTGTGCAAGATCATCAGAAAAGTTGATCGAGTAGAAAATGTCTTTGCAAGAAAAATGGGCAAAAACTGGACATACTTTTTTTGTGAAGGAGTTATATTAAATGCGCCTGAGTGTTTTGTTGAGAACCAAAACGCCTCGTAAAGGCATTCACGCCGGTTTTATATAGATCGAAATTGGTCAAGCAACTGTTATAAAAATAGTTTATGTAGTCATAGCATGAAAGTATTCCGGAATATTGCCCTAAAATAAATTGTCTAAAAGCGGCGCAATTTATCTCTCAGAAATTCAACCCACTAAAGTGTGCGCCTTCCGCCCCCCCCCCCCTCGTCTTTCCCCGTTTATTACAGGTAAGCCGCCCCACAGAGGATATCATGACCTGGACAATACATCTATTCAAGCTCTACAAAGAACTGAATATTTTCTGTGTTCGGCAGTAAAAGAGGCACAGCAATTGAAGGAACGACCATTTGTGAGCACTGTTTAATAAATGAATTTTGCTGTCCACTGAGGCTGGTAATTAAGCAAGGCTGCGCTGAAAGCTTGACGGCTGGTGGTTGCCCGAGAGCTCACTTTGATGTGACTGCATTGGACCCAAAATGCTGGGTTTGTGCTGCTTCTGCACTGCGCGAATGAGTCATCTGCTTGCGCGGCATGCAGTGACCGGCCTCAGTAGAGTTAACGTACTGTGGATGACTCCAATGCCCGTAGCACGGCCGTATTTCCGGTAGCTTTAGTCCGGCTGGAGTCCGACGACCGAATCTCGGCTGCCCTCCGGCGGCCGTATTTCGGCCGTACACGGGTGGCTTTGGAATGGCCGGAGCCCTACGGCTGGAATCTGGCCGTATGACCGTAAGCCGGTCGACTGGCCGACGGACACTGGCCGTTGGACAGCCATGGGAGTACGGCCGTATACGGCCGAAAGGCCCACATTTGGACATGGGCCGAACATGGCTGCCGGAAAACGGCCGGACAGAAAATCACCGGCCAATGTACACCGGCCTGTTTTAGGCCGAACAGACCTGTGCTGCAAGCTGCATCAAACGAATAGAAGCCCCAAAACAAGAAACCGAATCAATATCTATCAGAAGTGCTGGACTCAGTGACTGACTTTTTCGTCCACACCCAACCAAAGCTGCAGAATCTATAGGGTTGAAAATGTGGGAGTACCTGGCTATGCTGGCGTCCCTTAAAAACCGCAGTGGTACGTTTTAGGGGCGAAGCTCCTTAGGGCGTGGGTCTGTCCATCCTCGACGTATGTATGTAGCCCCCTCTAGTTTAGTTCTTGGATTGTTTACTAGATGGCGTGGCTACCTCTAGTTTAGTTCTTGGATTGTTTACTAGATGGCGGTACTTGTATATGATGAAAAGATGCGCTTGGATTGTTTACTAGATGGCGTGGCTACCTCTAGTTTAGTTCTTGGATTGTTTACTAGATGGCGGGGAGCGTTGTAATAAAATCCGTTCGCTGTTGGCGCGCGCTCGGAGTCGCCCGATGGATAAGGCTGCAGATGTGCGAGCCCGCGAGGCAGAAGCGCTCCGTGAAGCTGCGCGACGCCGCCGCCGCCAAGATCCTGCCGTACGAGAGCGGGAGGCCGAAGCGTGTCGTCTGGCTGCGCCACGACGCCGCCAAGATCCCAGCGTTCGAGAACGAGAGGCCCAAGCCTCACGGCAACGGCGCGAGAACCCTGCCGTACGCGAAGCGGCACGGCTGCGGTGCGAAGAGGATCTCCAAAACGTCAGAGAACGGGAAGCGGCGAGAAAGCGCGCGTATCGGCAGGCAGACCCCGATGCAGTGAGAGCTCGTGAGGCGTCTGCAAAACGCATCAGGCGAGCTCAGCCCCAAGGTGCCGACGCGCGGTTTAAGCGAGACTTTCTAGACGTTACGTTCGGACACAGATGTAGTGGGCGAACTTTCACTGAAGAGTCACGGTTTTACCGATGATTTCCCCTCAGGAGCTTCGCCCACTCATCATCATTCACCCCGTGGATATGCTGTGAATTTTTTATGCAGCCACACGTCTCTCCGGTCGGCTTCCGATTGTCCGTGCGAAGGACTTTCAAGCCTATGGCTCCCTCACGTACAGCCTTGTGCCCATTACATTTGATTTGATACTACAATTTTGATTAGAGTTTCTCCTACTGGTAACGGGGCGAAGAGCTACCGTGATTCCGTGGAGCCCAGGTTACCCAGGACGTGCTGTAGAACAAGTTAATTAAACCGTGGGAAGGAAGCGCGCAATGGACGCGAAGGCGCACTAGAGAGGCCCAACACAACCGTTGCTAAAGCAGACGACAAACCCGACGGAATGTGTCCCGCCGACGCCCACGCCATGAACAGGCTCCAGAGCGCGGGGTACGCTGGGTAACCATAGACCGCGCCATCTACACTGTGCTCCTTGAGTTAAAGTGGCCCCACTCCTCCTCATCCAAGTTGGTAGTTTGTTGTACCGCAAGGCACGACAGACCCGTTGGCTGGGAGGGGTAGAAAGATATTTGTTTTAAAAAAATTGGCCGCGTATCTGCTCTTTTCGTTGCAAATGTCGTCAAAAGACGAGAGTCTTTGTAGACATTTGCCAAGGAAATGCCCCCCTTTGCTTTCCCGCTCACCTCTCATGTCGTTCCTGTACAGTGGCGCTCATCCCAAGGTAAACACACTAAACGTTTGCTCAAGGCGATGTGAATTTACCGCGTTCCACTGATACAGGCCGGGTTCCTCGATGCCAGCGCTGCAGTACGGCGGAGACGCGCGTGAATGGAGGCGGCCGAATACAGGGTTCATAGAACCGTGTCGCAGTGCTCCACGTGCGTTCCAAGCAGAACGTGGAACCTAGCTAGTGGAACCTTTCGTTGCTGTTGCCGCGTTATTTTTCATATGCCGCCGGGAGGCGGGCGGTTTTGTGCAGTAGATGTACAATATCATTTTCTAACGAAAAACCAAGCATCCATGAATTTTTAATAAAGGAACACTATAAATATCCCTTGTGTACTAATTTCCTGTCTAATATTTGCGTAATGTCTTGAACTTGTTTAACAAAGTTGAGAAGTATGAACACATTGATCAGGCTTAGGCGTTTACGTTTGGTTGTGAGTATATAAGACTATTGCGCAATATCAAGTTTACTTTGCCCGGCTGGCTGAATCGAGCCACGGACAGACAGACAGACGGACAGACCGACAAACAGATATACAGACAGACCAAAATTTCTGGGTTTAAGTAGCCCAAGAAAGACTATCGTCTTAAAAAAAAACACCGACCGAAAGTGGGCGCGCGCCTCGTAAAGAGCGCCCGGCGTCATCCAGATCGACCTACGAGAACACTGCGCAGCGTTCAAGGCGTGATGTACGCTTGAGGGAGCGATAACCAGGTTACCCGAGCACTAGGGCTGCGATAAAAGCAGCAGAGAGGGTTTGGGGGAGGTGGGAAGTAAATGCCTGTATATACCCCTGTATGAGCGGATAAGATGAGGCTGTCCGCGTCGCAAGCAGCGTCGTCAAAAGGAAGGGTCTGAGGCTTCGTGCAAGTCGCAGCAGGTGAGATAAACGTGTTGCTGATCTGCTCCAGACTCGTATCAGTGTTTGTGCTCGCCTGTCAAGATGTGTGCTCTTCTTTTGGCGCTTGATGCCCGCTGTACATCAGAATATTTAGGGCAAATACAAAATTTGCCTCTCGAAGTAATGTTTCAGTTATGGTTCGACTTGGCATTTAGTGACCATTTCAGCCTTTTCTTATCCTCTGTGCGAAGTTTTCTTTCTGCAAATATTAGGTTATACACTTCTAGGCTAGTATCGCTGGGCCGCCGCACGTGCTTACTCAGGAAATGCCCACGCAGAGCCGCCCATGTAAAAATATTCTTCGATCGCTGTAATTCTTGTAAGTGCTTGTTCGAGAAGAAAAATGCGTGCATTATACGAACCATATTTCAGCTGACAAGCCGATCTCACAAACTTGGGTTATTAGAGATGCTCAGTGGTTTCTCAAAATACGCCTGCTCATATTTATTCCGTTAACTTTCGGAAACTTGGATGAATTCTCGATATATTCGGTTCTTAGGCCTCAGTGCAGGGTCTTGTTTTTATTGTTAAAATTCCAAAATTAGTTACCCGTTCGAATGTAGCTGTATTTGAACGAGTCCATAATTAAGTATTGTGAGCACAGCATTGTGTGATCTTTGCGCTGGTGTGGTGCCCACTTCGAGGAAATATTGAAAAGGGTCTTATAATTTTATATCCAAATTACTTTCCACGTCGTCTGCTTCTTACGACCATTACCATCATCACGTCGCACATCATCTGTTTCTCACAACCGTCCACAGCTCTGCCGACTGCCTTTGAGGCACATTGAGACTGCTGTTTTGAGTATTAACTCTGTTAGGTTAAAATTTGACATAACTGGAGCAACTCATTTTATAACTTTTTATAGGATCTCTGAGCCAGCATAAGCAAGTTCTAAAAATTTTGTTTCCTGTAATATAGTGAGTGATTGTCGCAACATGTTTAAGCGAAATGTCATTGATCGCACTCTTCAACGCGTGAAAATCGGGAAACTGTGGTTATTGTGTTTTGGACGTTTTCGGTCGAAGGGTAGTTTTTTTTAACCCGTCGTGCATTCAAAACTTTAGCCGTTTCAATTGCCCCCTCTCTGCTCTGCGTTTTTCTGCTGCTCATTGAACATTGTTTTTTCAAAGGCACAGTTACAATTTTCGGACCGCTTTGAGGAATTTCTAAAAGACATATTTAGACATCAAGTCAAATTCGACAGTTTTATTGTCCTCAGCGACAGTGAGGAATTTAGAGAAACCTCTTACTGCTTTAAAAACTCGTGTACCAAGTTTTAATGCTGCTAACGATGTTTGTATACTAGACAGATTGGAGTCTGTGTATGATCGCGTTTTGAGTACTTCTACGGACACTATGTGCGACGCTAACTCTCTGGGTGAAATTTAGGAACACAGTACACGCATGCATTGACCTTTATGTTCCCTTCGGGTATCGACCAGCCAAACTAATCGAACAAACAACGAAAAAAAAAGAATGAAAGACAAACTGCAGCGCTGATTAACAACTCATATTTGCTGCACGAGGACACAAAAAGAAATAACGAGCCTGACGCTGCTTCAGGTCGCTACAAAAAAGTGAGTGAGTGAAGGTCTTTTATTAACACAAGGAGGGCCCAGGGGCCGGAAGGGGGAGAAGGGGGAAAGGGGAGGGGAGAAGTGGTCACGGGGTGATGTTCATTTGAAGATCCTGGAGAGGACTAGTCAGTTTCTGAATGCACACATAGGGGTGGTAGACCCCGGCTAAACTACTTTTGCGAGGCCACTCTCGAGAGCGAAGCGCCCAAGGGCAGCAAGGAAATCGGGGTTGCTGAGTGTCGTGGGAGGTATCTCGCTTGGATTGGGTAGGGCATTCAACAGGATGGGGCGGAAGGATTGGTACGCAGAGCAGTGCCAAATAAGGTGGTTCAGGTTTGCTATTGTAGCTGTGTTGCAATATGGGCAGTAGGGCGGAGGATCGCCGCTCGGGTGGTGTCATTTGCGTGTTATGTGGGGAGTCAATGCAGCGTTCGCGCGAAATTGGTTAATAAAAACTTCGGCAGGACGAGTTAGGGATGGGGCGTGATGCAGGAAACTTACAGGAGTGGCAGCGGCAAGGCGGTTGTGCCTAGCCTGGCGAGCGTGATCCAGCTGTTGCCTGAGGGAGAGCGGGGGAGCAGGGCTGTCAACCAGTGGAGGAGTTACTCGAAGACTCTCCTGCGCTGCTTCATGGGCAGCCTGGTTGCCGGAACCCTGAGCCATGTGTCCCGGTATCCACACAACACGTACAGAGGTACCATTGCGAGCAAGCAGACTAATCATATGTTGAATCTGATGAACCAAAGGGTGATCGGAGAAGGGTTTCCGGAGCTCACGTAGCGCCATTTGGGAGTCAGTCAGGAACCGAATGCGGAGTGGTAATGGGGCAGACGTCTCGTATGTCAAGTGGTCGAGGGCTGCGAGGATGGCATGTAGCTCAGCGTCCAATATAGAAGTAGTGGATGTTTGTCGAGTTCGAGCGCCGTCTAAACTAGGTATACCTGGACATCGCCAAGCCAGTCCCATGCTACTAGCAGACACGCTCGCGTCTGTGTAAATGTCTTGTTAATCAGGGAGTTGAGCCTCCAGAGTGCGAGAAACAGCATGATGGCGAACTCTGGATCGGGATCTTGGGACGCCTATGCGTTGCACGCTGTCAACCCCTAAGGGCCGTTTCCATGGAGGAGGAGGAGGCTGCGGTAGGGTCTGGGGCAGCGCCATTTGCGAGTCCCAAGCTGTAAGAGCCGCACCCTGCCAGGTCAAGGAACGGCGATCTTCGTGCAGCTGTCGGGTTTCCTCGAGGAGCAGTTCGAGCGGGGGTACCGGGGCTGATTGATTCAGGGTTTCCGTGCGGGTATGGCGCGGAAGTCCAGTAATGGTGCGAAGAACGGCCCGATGAAGAACGTGAAGATGCTTCATATGCACTTTATTGAGCTTATAGACAGGTGCGCCATACGTAAGTCGACTCATTGCCACTGCTCGTGTAAGCGTAAGGCAGGCTGACTGGCATGCTCCGCCGTGCTTGTTCGACATGCGCGAAATGAGACGAAGCATGGGTTTCCAGTTGCGCTTAAGCCACTTAAGCTGGCTGATCCTACACTTAGCGCTATTGTTGCTGGCCAGCGGGACTCCTAAAATACGAATTTGCCCACTTTTAGGGGAGACTGGCGTGTCGCCGAAGTAGATGACCTTGCGTACATCCGGTGGGAGCTGATGGCGACCATGAACAAGGAGAAATTCCGTCTTTTCCGGGGCAATCTCAAGTCCTAGTGTCGGAAGGGTTTCATTGAGGCTGTTAGCGGCACCTTGAAGTTCGTCCAACATGTGATCCGGGTCGGAAAAGTAGGCGGCTTCTACCCAAACCGTGAGATCATCAGCGTATATTGCAAACCGAGCGGCAGAGTCCCGTTCGAGCGTACGAGCAACCCGGGCCATGGCTAGGTTGAAAAGCACAGACCCCAGGATAGAGCCCTAGGGCACGACCCTATCCGAGTCGTAGGTCCTGGGGCTCCATCCCGGATACGTGCTGCTAAGACGAATGGGCCGGTTCTCAAGAAAATTGCGTACCTAGTTTTGGGCCCTCTGACTAGGGAATGCATGAGCTAGCTCCTCGAGAATAGCAGCCTGACTAACGCGATCGAGTGCTTTGCGCATGTCAACTGAAAGGACGTAGGTAGGGTTACCCGCCCGGGAGGTGCGATTTAGGACTCGGCGTAGCAGCCAAAGACAGTCACGGGTGCTCAGATTTGGACGAAAACCCGTCTGCGCCGGATGGAACCATGGTGAGACATACTCGAGATGATGTTGAAGGCGATTATTAATGAGGTGTTCTATGAGTTTACAAAGCACCGGGGTTAAGGAGATCGGTCGGAGATTAGACATATTAGTAGTCTTTGTGCGGTTTTGGTATTGGTTTAATATGCGTAAGTTTGAGTTGTTCTGGAACTTCGCCAGTGGCCCAGTAATCATTAACAAGGTCCAAGAGTGCGGCAATGGTGGAGCCATCTAGATTACGAAGGTGTTGCCATGTGATGCCATCATATCCCAGGGCCCAGCGTTGTTTACCCTGGAAGAGCGCAGCCTGAAGTTCGGCAAGAGTAAACGGCGAGTCAAGGTCCGCGGAGGGGGCTGGGATGGTGATTACTGTTAATGGCGGATGCTGCTGGAGGGAGGCGTGAGGGAAGAAAGTCGTGATGAGCTGATGCTCGACCGTTGTTGGTGGATCTTTGAGGGTAAGAGACGCAAACAGAGAAGATTTCGGTTTCCTTTTATTAGAAAGGGCCCGATAAAGGCCCCACAATTTATATAGCCCTCTTTCCTGCCCTAGCTTGTCGCAGAGGCTGTGCCAATGCTCATTTGATAGTACTCGCTGGTATTCCCGGATCAACTTGTACTGGCGCCGTAGCTTTACAAGGTCTGAATGGCGTTTCCCGTTGTGGGCATAACGGGCAGTGAGTGCATGCGCCCGTTTCCATAGGTTGGCCATATGAGCGTCGAGGGCTGGTGCTGAGGAGTCGCATTCAATATCTTCAAGTGCACTATCGCGAGCCGTTTGAATGGTATTGATGAGCGTCGAGAGGGTTATCGGACCTGCGAGAACAGCCTGTGCGCGGAAAGCCCCCCAGTTCGTGCGTGTGAGCCGTTGGCGCGTGCGAAATCGTTTGCCGTGTAATGTAATGAGTATGGGGCAATGATCACTACCCCACGTTGTGGAGTAGGGGGCCCATTCGCGAATGATGCCGTGAGACGCAATGGTGAGATCAGGGAAGGTGTTCCGCTGGGAAGGATGGAGGACAATGCGGGTAACAAGAGTAGGGTCGTTAAGAATTTGAAGCCCGCAATCGTCAACCATGGTTTCCAGCCGAGTTCCCCGGCCATCCGTAGAAGGGTAGCCCCAAGTGGTGCTGCGGGCGTTGAAGTCGCCACCTATGAGCAAAGGAGTTCGAGGAAACTGAGACAACAGGTGTTGCAGCCAATTATACCGAACATGCGTTTTAGAACCACTAACCGGGTGGTAGTAAACCGACGCCGCAATCAGATCTTTACCGTCCGGGAGCCGAATGTGCACGATGACGACCTCGTGATCCTTCGAACACTGCCCAGGAACACTGACACGGCGGCATCCAAGATCTGAACGAACCAGTACAGCTGCTTGTTCAACTACCAGTGGCTGAGAGGGTGGGCGCTTTTTGCTAACGTGAGTAATGGCTGGTTCTGTGAAGGTAGTGTATCCTCGAAGAGATGGAGGAGCGCGGGTTTCTTGAAGGAAAATAAAAAACGGTAAAATTTCGGAGATACGAGCGGCGAGAATAGGTCCGGCTTGAAAGTAGCTGCGGCAGTTCCACTGTAGAACTCTTAGGGATTGCTTCATTTTGCGGTCGTATCGCGTACTGTTACCTTTCTTGGTGGTTGCTTGTCCTCGTCCGTAGTTATACCAAAGCTGCTTTGCAGACTTTCTTTCTTTCTTGCTCGTCGCGTCCGAGCTATTGTAGTGTACGCACCTGCGCACCACTCCGACTCTTCCGCTTTTTTCGCATCCCTCGACGCATTCATGCTCGAACTTTATTCAACATTTTTGGTGGGTGATTTTAATTGTGTAACCAACCCGGAGCGTGATGTAGTGGGAAGTGGGCAAGGTCGACCCTATAGCGGTGCCCCGAAGTTAAAGGACCTGATCGGTCAATTCTATCTTTCTGATGCGTGGGTGCAGCTCCACGGCGACAGGTTTGTAGCTACTTGGGAAACGAGACACTCTGGCAGTCGGCTGGATAAATTCTATTTCCCTCCCGAGTTGAGCTGCTATGTGGAATGCTGTGCCGTCCTCTCCTGCTCGTCGACTGTCCGATCACCGGCCCGTGTTAGCGATGGCAACCTTGGCACCTGGCACCACGCCACCAGATGTGGCGTATAGACGAGCTTCTACTAACCGACAGGGACAGTTCAGCAGCACTTAAGGCTTCGTTGACTGCTCTGTGCGAGTTCGGTTCTCTGCCTTGGGATGAGTTGAAGGACCACTGGCGCGGGCTTTTAGTAAAGGAGGGTCGAGCGCGCAAGGGGCGTATCACGGCCGCGCCTCACGACACGTTGTGGAGGCTTCGCATCGTACAGAGAGGGGGCACTTAACCTTCGCGATGCGGGACTATGTTAACCTGCTAAAGGTACGCTACGGGTCCATCTTACGGCAATCATTGCAAGCGGCGAGCCGTGCGCAGACCTTGGGCAGGCCCGTCTCGGACCCCTCTGTACTCCGGCATATTCGAGCCGGCTCTCTTGACGAGGGTGGCTTAGTTACTGTTCCAGAGGTTACACTCGCTGAAGGGTCGGTTAGCACGAGGGCTGAAGATATAGCTGAGGTCTTCGTGGGACATTTTGCCACCCTTTTCTCGACCGAGAACGCGTCGTGGAATGGAGAGGAGTTTGAGGACAAGCTTAGTGCCTTTTGTAGGTTGCTGCCGTGTGTGCCAGATCATCTTGTTGATTCGTGCTGCCGTGGATGCTGACGAGCTCCTCGAGTTTGTTAAAAAATTGAATGGTTCGTCGGCTCCTGGGCCTGACGGGATTCCTGCTGGGTTTTACAAGAGGTTTTTCCCGGCCGTTCAGGGCGCGTTCCTCTACATAGCTAACGGCTTTTTTTCTCCATGGAGTAAGGCCAGAATCGTTCCGTGAGGGTCGCGTAATCTTGATCGCGAAGCCAGGCGGTGATCCCACGCAGCCCCAAGCGTATCGACCGATAACACTGCTCAACACGGACTACAAGATCGTAGCATTCATTTTGGCTAGACGCACCAGTGCTGTTTTACTTGATATTGTCAGCCAAGCACAAACGTGCAGCGTGCCAGGTCACACGATTTTCTCATCCCTGGCATTGACGCGTGATTTATTCACCTATGCGTCGAAGATTGGCTACTCTGGATGCTTTATCTCCCTAGATCAAGCGAAAGCCTTCGACAGAGTGGAACATCGATACCTGGCAGGCGTTTTGCGTCAATACGGCTTTCCGGCCGACTTTGTAACAATGCTTGAGCGGCTGTACTCGAACGTGAGCGTTACACTCTTTGACAACGGGCTATTAAGTAGTCCGTTCTCTGTCACCCGCGGGATAAGGCAAGGATGCCCCTTGTCACCTCTGCTCTTTATCATTTGTCTAGACCCGATGCTCCGCCGTATCAATGCAAATACCCCCATCCGCGGCTTTCCGTTGCCAGGCATAGGCCAAGTCCAGGTGTCCGCGTATGCGGACGATGTGTCCCTGTTCATTCGGGACGTGGACAGCTACCAAGCGTTTATGCGGCTATTTTATGAGTACGGGGAGCTGTCTAGAGCTCAACTGAACAGCCGCAAAAGTGTGGCAGTGCGCTTCGGCACATTTGCATCTAGCCCGGCGGGCGACGTAGAATGGGTTACGGGTGTTCGAGTACTTGGTTTAGTTTTTCATTCCTCTGGTGAAGCGGCGCGTGTTACGTGGAAGCGCCTCATCAATACAGCGGAGCAGCTTCTTGCGGTTGCGTTAAAGTTCAGACTTTCCCTCGCAGAGCGCAGCTACATAATTAAGTCGTCCGTCTCGCCGGTGCTTTTTTATGCAGCACACGTAGCGAAACCGCCGCGCCATTTCACCCGTCAGCTCGCCCCGACGTTTGGATAGTTCTTTTGGGTGGGCAAGACAAAAACAGTGTCGCGTCTTCTGTTGAGACTGTCAAAGTCAATGGGTGGTTTCAGTCTGCCTTGCTTCTAAACCATGTGTAGCGTGCTGGCCGTACGTGCCATGTTCGACCTTGTGGACTCAACTGAGTACCCAGGGAGGGGGCTGCTGCAGTAGTTTCTGGGAGCCCACCGCTCAATGTTTTATGACGAACGCATTGCTGGTTCCTCTGCTGAGCAGTCACCGCCATTTTATGCCTATGTTGTCAAAACACTGAAAGACTTCCAGTCTATCTCGCCAAGCCTAAATGTCAGGGAAAGTACAGCAAGCGAATTGTGCGAAAAATTGGCAATAAACCAATTAGATAATCAGTACACAGCAAGATCACGCGGTGTCAGTTGGCATCAGGTGACTTCGACGAAGCTTCCTCCTGATGTTAGGAATTTCGGATGGTTGCGTGGCTGGCAAGTTCTTCCGACGTGTGACCGTCTGGCGAGATTCGGCATTGTGCGTTCCTCACGGTGCCCGCACTGCGGGAACACTGAAGCACTGGAACATGCCTTGTTTCAGTGTCGTGTAGCGGTAACGTTTTGGAATGTGCTAAGCAGGTTGTTTGGTCTTACACTTAGAATGAGCACACGTTCAAATGACACGTTGGTGAACTTCCTGATGTGTGCTGGCCCATTTGTATTATGGAGAAATCGTGGCGCCGCACTTCTTCGCGTGCAACCGCAACGGGCGATGTTTCCACTGCTGTGGCGTGTGTGGTCAATCCTTATGAATCACTTAGACAATAAGCTAGCAGTTCTAGGTGAAGAAGTTTTCCTGTTACGCTGGTCCACGCGTTTCATAGTGGTCAGGAATAACATCCTGAGCATCACGATCGTGCGGTATTGAATTTCAACGAGTTTCTGAACTCTTTTTTTGAACACATGTGAACTTTTTGTGCATTGATCTCAGAGTAGCCTAATTGTTTCACCAACATAGAGAATTGTTGTGCAAAGCGTAGGCTGCTCGGAGTACTTGGAAACTGGTTGCATTTTTTTTTGTTTTTCGGGCAGCAATGTTTCCACTAGTCGCTGCGTGCCGTTATGTTTTTTTAAGTGCGAATGCACTTTATAAGCCACCCCAAACCATCCACCGGCGGCGGCGGCGGCGGCGGCGTCCGCAGTGCTCCTCTATATTTAAAAAAGAAACAGCATCCGGCGCCAGGTTTCGATCCGAGGACTTTGCGGCCGCAGCGCGACGCTCTACCGACCAAGCCACTGACGCGACGCTGATATCAGTGTTAGTGACGCGCCTTATATCTGTAACGCATTCAAACTACGTCGTCAGCGGCGTGCGTTGGCGACTCAGCGGCGTTATAGCGGCTCGATAACTGCGTGGTGTACACGTGATACTACAAACCCGATGGAAGAGATCGAAGAGAAGGCGGCGAGGCGGTGGGCTGCGGGGGCCGAGCGCAAGCGCCGCAAGCGGGCCGACAACCGTGCATTCGCACTTTCACATTCTCCCCCTCGGGGAAATGCGGGGGAATTTTTATAATAAATTCTCTTCTCATTCAGAATAATTCCGTCCTCTTCTCTGCTGCCGTCGCCGAAGTGGGGAAGGGCGCGGCCGACCACAGAACAGGGAGGGAGGACACAAAAGACGTGCCATCCACGTCCACACCCGCCGATAACCAGTTCTTTTGGTTCCTCTGCCACCCTCCCACGCTAAGCTAAAGTGACTGCGCTGTCGCGAATGTCTAGTACGCTGTGTCGCCACTGCCGCCAGTAGCGCTAACAGCCAACATCGCGACCTCGGTGGAGTTCGGTTACCTGCAATATAATATTACTGCTGCTAGAGGCGTTGGTAATATTTCTCTAAAAAATGATAGTAAATATTAACATAGGACTCACAAGCCGCCGTTGGTTTTTTTAATTATGTCGTGTCAACTTTTTCACGCTACATTTTCACAAGAATGCGTAGCTGTGGCGTAGCTATCCCAAGCCGACTTGGAACCAAGCCAAAGTCGCTTGTTCGCAATCCTGCATGTGGGGGCACCGGCGCAGTGCGGTAGTTCTCACTGTTCTGTGCAAATTTACAGCTTTGCTCGTGTTGTTGATGATTTATGTGCCGTGTGCGAATCTTTTAAACGAGCATCGAAGGTCGGACATTGCAGTGCAGCTGGCGATACATCGAATTTATTGAAAGAAAAGCTCTTCTACCGCCGCTGAACATCTTTTGTTATTGTAATATGTATTTATTAATCCTATATACACTCTGTGCCCTGAACTTTGTCATCGCCGGAGGGGGAGATGCGGGAAGGGAGTTGGAGGAAGGCCAGTGCTGAAATCACTTCCGCTAATACGACGACAACCGCTGCCGCCGTCACCACCACCCCAACAAACCACGCCGTCGTTGGCTTCCAGCTTCAAACAACAGTCCAGGCAAGTGGCTTCTTTACCGAACCAACTCAACCACCTAAGTTATTTCGCCCTTCCGCACCTTTAACGTCTCATCACCACCAGACCACGTTTTATACCAAGCCTAATTCCGAACAGCTGGGCGCTGCCATGTTGCCACAGCTGCAAGCTTCGTGGAGCTCACGTGCGCCAACCGACGAAGACTTGGTCGCGGGTGGCGCGTGGACAGACGTCACTCAACGCCGAAAAAGAGCAGTCACGCCAACTGCTCCGCGTGCTCCTACGGCGAAGAGCACGCTCCCCGCGACGCCGCAGCACACTGTGATTCTCAGGCCACGAGAACGCCACTGCCTCTCGGACTATTCGCCACGAGACATTCACATTGGCCTCACCAAGGCTTAGAACATTAGAACAAGGCTTAGAACAAGGCTTAGAACAAGGCTTAGAACATCTTAGAACGCCTAGAACATCCTTTGAGTGCCCGTGTTGGGTACGGACACACAAAGGTTGTCGTACGGTGAAGAAGCTGCGAAGTGAGGTGTTCCCATTCCTGTTAGCAACGGTTTGGAATCCGTCAAATTCACCACGCTGGAAGCCCCGCTGGGAGCGACGTTGTTATAAGGTAAGTTCATTCTTTCCCAGCGCTCCTGTACATTTCGGCCGGCTCCTCGTAGGCATTGTGAAATCCCCCCTTACCCCGAGGCTATGTTAATTATCTGCATGACTAACGTTGTGCAGACCTACCTGAATGGCTATACTCACGACTTGGTTATTTGACGTTATTTAAACAGTGTTTTTATGCATGCCTTCTAGAGATCGACCTAAAAGCTGTGATTTTACTTCAGCCTTTCAAAAATCCTGTACGTAAGTGTAACAAATTGAAGGGAGAGGCTATTGTACCGGAACACAACATTTTGACATCAATCGGTATTTTACTGTCTTCCGCGCTGTTCTATTGCTATCGCGTGTGCTATATTTGTATGTATCGCAAGCTAAGGATCTAACAAAAAACTTTTAAGGGAAGTGACGAATGAATAAAATCCCAGACGCAGTGCCGCTACAGAAGGGAGCAGGAGCCCTGTATTACCTAGTACGAAGTGTCATAAAAATGAAAGAACACAATAATTATGGTAAATAAAATGTTTCATGACCGAAGTTAACGAACATGAAAAAAAATGTAGAAGGTCTAATCAAACAAGTGCCTGTCGGATCAATAACAGACGCACGAATACTGCGCCATGCAAGCACTCCTCACAGCACTAGGCTGAGAGGCAGCTTTACCAGTCTCAAAGAGGATAGTGTGTTCAACCAGTTAGGAGACACGGCGGTAAAATATACTTACAAGCTAATGTGCTGGCTGTCCGCAATATATTTGCAATATATTTTTTGGAAAAAGAGCGTTCTCTGAGTGCAGAGCAATGACTCAGGTGACAAACGTGGCGTGAAACGTACTTCATTCGAGCTTTTTAAAAAATAATACCCAAGAATATAACAAATTCATTTATTGCTTTTGGAAAATAGAAAATAGAAACTATATATCCGCAGAAGCTAGGGTTTGAACTCAAAGCATCTAACAAAAGTCTGATGCGTTACCTTGACACCCGAAAGGCAAGCAGACACTTTGGCGTTAAAACCACTGCAGAAAAAAACGTGCTGCGTAAGTAGTATTTGGAAACAGACTGCACACTGTTGTCATATATTAGTCTTTTACCACAAAGTGCCAGTTCTCTCCATGTATCTTTCTGTGAATTTCTCATTTGCCAATTTCTGTCTCAGGTGCTAGGCAGCTTGCGCTAGAACATGCACAGGCGTCAAACTTTCAAACTGATGGATACCTGTTTTGACTTAAGCACTTGCTCGACTTTCTCGAAATTTCTCACTGCTTCTAATCACAACCTGCTGACTGCCTTTCTCGGAGCAGTTCTGAATAAGTTGGGCTGAATGTGGTGTGAGTAATAGCAAAACCACTGAATAACATTTTTCTGAACGTGTCATCAGACGAGCCACTGACTGATGCTACACCAGCATTGCGCAAGGGCTTAGTCAATCTGTTGTGACCGGTGTTCTGCCTCTAGGAATTACCCAAATGATTGGTCGGCACGGCACCACTATACTGTTTTAGTGCTGCATCTCTATAGGAAATCTCGCCAAAGAAAGGAAAAAAAAGCTTTTGAATTATTTCTCATTTACAGCAACTCTGCCGTTTTTCCCCTCACCAAACAAAACTGTTTGGTGTTCTCCTTGTGTGTAAACTGGCATCAGACGACCTTGTTATACAAGGACACTGTGGCCCCTACACGTTTCACGGGCTTGGATTGGGCTGAGGAGTGTGGCCACAGCCGTTTTGAAGAACGCCCTATTTAGATCGTGACATCACCAAATATAGGCGATGTTCCTGAACCAGGTGAAGCGCCTACAAGCATATGTATACCCCGAGAACCTCATCCGCAGTCTGTCAAAGAAGTTGCTGACGGAAGAGCGGGTAGGAAGACGTCCCAAGGCGCGCAAAGAAAACGGGACCACGACTGTCATCCCATACGTTCACGGTCTCTCACACAAACTAAACCGGATTGTGGAACGCTCAGGAGGGCGAGTCGTGTTTTCTCCTCCCAAGAAGTTGGGCGGCCTCTGCAAGGCGGTGAACTCGGAAGAACGTAGGCGCAACGTCTGAAAAAAGGGACACACAAGGCGTTTTATTGAGTGGGTGACCAGAGCAGTGAACGAGATTCCCCTGTCCTGCGGTGGCTCGTATATAGGAGAAAGGGGACGATGTGTGAATGACCGTCTTCGTGAGCACGCTAACACCATCAAACCCGCTACCGGTAGTAACCTTTCCACACATGTTGCTTCATGCGCGAATGAGCCCTCATGCGAGCCCTTGTTTGAGCGTTGTCATGTCCTTAAGCCCTATGGTGACCAGAGAACACGCGAGATTTTTGAAGCTTTTTCTATGTACGAGCGAGGAGGCGCATGCGTCAGCAAACCGCCTGTCGACTTATTGCCTAAGGAGATAGCATTTCTACAATCTTAACTGTATATTCTGTTAGTATTCTTCCTGGGGTTTCTTCTATTGCTTGCGCGTAATAAAATTCATTCATTTGTCAGTCAGCGCCAGCGTTTGTCTCTTTCTAGTCTTCCGTGCCGTTTCTTCGCGCTGTTTCTTGCCTTCAGTGGGAATTGTGCCCGCAGTATGCATTTTACGTTTTACCCTAACAATTGTGGTCGTATTGATTCTTTATTAAGTTGTAAACTTTTCGTAACTCCTCTTCGGCTCCTAACTGAGCCTGTATCATGCGTCAAGAATAAGACAGGACGGGTAACAAGGCTCCCTAGCGCGACCAGATAATGTCACAAGCGCTCGTCATACGTTATGCTAGCGGCATCTGCCGCGGGTGAAGAAACTGCGCGGCCACCGTTAACGTCATTTTACTGCGCAGCCACGGAATGAATTGCGACCGCTATCATTTCGTCCAAGAGGAGCCGCTACCATCTCCCTCGCCGTCGCATCTGCGAAGCTTTGCATTCGGCCTTGGTTTTCATTGTGACATTATCTGGTCGCTCGCCCATGCTTTCCGGAATGGGCCGTTTCGCATCCTATATATCCTTGCTCCGCGGCTTCTTTTTCGTACGAGCGTAGCCGGTCGCACACAAATAAGCAGTTTGCATCTTCGTGAAGCAAGTTGTTGCCAAAGCGAAAGGCTGAGTTGTCGTAAGCCGAAATACGGATCGCATTAGCGTCAGCGTTGAGTTGTATGGGCTTCGTGGACCTTCCTTTGTTTATTACATTCTAAGAACTAATAGAAAAGAGCAGCATTTATTACAGCACGAATGTTGCCAGGGCACAGATTTCTCGATCGATCGATTCCCGATTACGGATCGGTACCTGCGGCGTCATCGGTCAACGGGCCAGTCACACCACGCGTCTTTAGATCGGCCGACGTGTTCCTGTTGCCGTCGCCATCTTGTGACAAGGTGGTCCGGAAACTCGAAAGTCGGCGTCGCCGTCGTGTCGTCGTCGTGTCGGCCTACAGCCGACGAGCCTTAACGAGAAGCGTGGTAATAGAGTAAAAACATTACACCATCTTCACGTGGGGAACCCTGACGAGGATGCGAAGCATCATGGGGGTTCCGTGTGGTTACATTGTATTGCCGTTATTTTGAGGGATCTGGTGTTTAGTAGCGCCAGAGTGAATTCCGCGTCCGGGTCCACACCGGCGGCAAATACACGCAAGTACGTTCGTGTGATGGTGAGTACGCGGTGGTTCTCGAGGCACCGAAATCCGTCCGTCATGTTCCTGTCGATGTTGTCGTCTCTGTGGTAGAATCGGTAATCTCCGTCAGCGTTGGTGAGGTAAATGTTGTTGACGTTGGTGTACCGGCTGAGAGCAACGTACAGGCCCTTCTCTTCGCAGCTTTGTATTCTTCTATTTCTTCTTCAGCGGTTCCCCTACGGCAAGATGACGACGGTGGTTGAACGCGAAGCTACCTCGTGATGGATTTTTTGGTTGGTCAATCCCTAGGGCCATCCTTGCCACAATCATCATCAGCGGTTCCTGGCCAAGCATGCGCAGTGGGGGTTCGGGCGGGGGACAACAACGAATGACAATGGAGGGACGGACACAGCCCCGACCATGAGATGCTCCGCATCTAAAAGAAGAGCTCAGTTAGCGAAGCATGGGTTTTTAGATGCGAAGCATTTCCTGCTGGGGGCTGTGTCCCTCTCTCCCTTATCGCTGCCGTTGTCCGCCGTACGAACTCTACTACGTATGCGCGTCCCTTCAGCCCCGTCAGCGTTCGCGCTGAATTTAGCGCAGTCCACTATCAAAAGAAATAGTTAGGGGGCGCCCGGTTTCAATCCCACGACTGTCTGGCCCCAACGGTAGGTACGTGGCGCTCTTCCCACTGCGCTACAAACCGGGACGGGAGCATGTGCTACGAACGCACGTTATGTCCCTCACTCATTCAAACTATGTCAAGAAGCTACTGATACAAGGAAGGCTCGCGAAGCTCAACGTCAACGGAATATTGACGTTCAACTGAATGTGGACGTTCAACGGAATGTTGATGAATGTTCAGCGTTTGGTCTGACGCAAGTACAAGCAACAGCATCAACGCAAACGTTTATGGCAACGTAAGCACCGCCGAAGATGAAGAAGAAGAAGGAGGAGAAGGAGAAGAAGAAGAAGAAAAAGAAGAAGAAGAAGAAGAAGAAGGAGAAGAAGAAGAAGAAGAAGAAGAAGAAGAAGAAGAAGAAGAAGAAGAAGAAGAAGAAGAAGAAGAAGAAGAAGAAGAAGAAGAAGACAAAGCTGCGAAGTGGAGGGCTCGTGAAGCTAAACGTTAACGTCGGCGCCGAGCAGCAGATCCCGCACTCCGTACACGAGAAGCCGAGGTGTGCCGCAAACGCCGTCAGGAGGCTACTGATGCTGCAGCGAAGGCACGTGAAGGTGAGCGTAAGCGCAAGCAGCGAGAAGCAGATCCCGAACTTCAAGAACGTGAGGCCGAAGCAGAGAAGCGGATCTAGGTGCTGCACGTCAACGCGAAGCCGTCTTGACACGTCAGCGCAGAGATGCGGATCCAGATGCTGCGCGTCAACGCGAAGCCGCCTGTAAACGTCAGCGCCGAGCTACGGATCCGGCTGCCGCGCGCGGTTATGAGCGCGCTGCGAAGGCCACCGCGCGCCTGCGGTAGCTGCAGCTGCCGGGCACTGATGGCGCCAACGCTCCCTTCAAGCGCTACTTCGTGTATCGGAGCTTCAGCCACAGCTGCAAGGTGTGCGACAGACTTTGGTTTGACAACAATCTCACTCGCAACGGCCGCATCCAGAACGAACGCTACCGCACCAATGCCATCGCGGTTCCTCACTAAGAGTTTGGTGACGGCAGCGACATCGCCGCCGAACTGAGTTAGAACGTGGTGTGCGCTACGTGCAAGCACTCGTTGACGGCAGGCAGGGTCCCCGCGATGAGCGCTAGTTACGGCTACCACTACCCACCTCGACCCGCGCACCTACCTCGGAGTTGAATCCGGTTGAGGAAGGCCTCATCGCTCCGCGGATCCCGTTCATGAGTATACGGCATCTTAATCACGGTAACGGACAATACGGAATCAAATGCCAGGTCGTGAAAGTTACGATCGAAGTACCGACCATCGTGCAATGCTTGCCCCGGAACGTCCCCGAAGACGGTGCAATCTGTTGTGTCGTGGGCGACGGCGAGCGGCCTCGGCAGCGACGGAGCGAGGGACGGCCGCCGGGCCCACCCACAAGCCCAAGAAGAAAGAGTGCGGCCTGCTCGTACCAAGACCAGAACCCAAAGAGAGAGAACGTTTGTTGTTCAACAAGACGGCACCCAGACGCATACGCACGTGACCCGTCACGTGCGTCCACAGCAACGACATCTAGTTACAATTCATACAACCAAGCGCACACAGTGAGCGGGCGCTCCACTAGAGGGCGCCACTACACCACATCATCTCCCCGTGCAAAAAGAAGTTCGCACACTCTGCGAAATACATACAGCATCTTAAATGCACACTCCACATCATTCTCCCGTGCTTTGAAGAATGTCTGCATCTTCCTTTCACTTGACTCACACAACTGGCTATCAGTCGCTCACGACAGTTCTATAAGTCCCCAAAAAAAACCCGTCCAAAACACTTTCAATGATGATATACGATTGAACACAGACATGACACGTCCAACATGACGCAAAGCATGAACCGTACGTATACCCCCTACCGCACATAGTCGCGAAGCCACTGAGGCTGCTTAGTCTTACGGCGTGGACGCGTAGACGATGAACTTGAATTATCTGACGACCCAGACGCCCCCTCATTTTCCCTTGTGTTGTCTACATGGCTATTTGGATCTGTTTGTTCACTATTTTCTTCCTGACATTCTACCGTTTCCTGAGGAACAACGGATCCAGACCTTGCACTAGAAGGAAGCTCTGACAGATCAGAGTCTGTCTGGACACTGGGGTTTGCCCCATCTGGCAACGGTAGACTAGGAGACTGACTGTCACAAATGTCTAAGTTAGACGAAGAGTATAAAAACTCTTTATGCTTCGAAGAGAGTTCAACATTTTCAAAGGAATACGGTGCCGAGCCAATCTCAATTCCTTTCGGAAAGACTGTGAGTTTCGAAGCGTTCCAGATCTTTCCATCACTGAGCTTAAAGGTGAAAGGTGCAACCTGAGCTTGCACTGTCAACGGCTTACTATACTTCAGAAATCCTTGCTTACGGAATTTTACTTTCACGACATCTCCCACCTTTATGCGGGTCTCCTGCGCACCTTTCCTTCTGTCAAAGTACTGTTTAGCTTTATGCTGCTTCGTGAAGACCTGATTCCGAACATGAGGCAGGAAATTGTCCGATTCTGCTGCCTTTTTACGTATCCTGAAGTTGCTAATATCCACTTTGGAACGAGGCTGACGTCCATGCAGCAAAAAAGCTGGAGAAAGACCTGTCACTGAATGTGGTGTGACCCTATACGACCCAAGAAATTGTGTAATGCTTTTCGAAGCATCCTTGCCTTCAAGTCTGGCTACCTGTAAATGTTCTTTGAGAACTCTGTTAAACCGTTCAATCTGGCCGTTAGCCTGAGGGTAATAATTCGACGAGAACACGTGGCGGATACCTTTCTCCTTTAGATACTCTTGCATTTGTTTGGAGACAAACTGGGGTCCATTATCCGTCACTAAAACCTCAGGGAGCCCTTCCCGACTGAAAGACCAGTCTAACAACTTAATGACATCCTCAGTTGAAATGGAATTTGTGCCCAGAACCTCAGGCCACTTAGAGTAGTAATCGACAAGTGTAACAAGAAATCGGGGGTACGACACATCTAACGGACCGACGATGTCCATTCCCAACTTTTGCCAAGGCCCTTCAGGCCATTCCACTGGCTGCAACGGAGCTACATGAGGCTTAGCAGACTTGTCTGCCAGCTGACAAACGTGACAATGCTTTACATATTCTTCAACATTGCGATCCGTTGGAGGCCACCAGTAACGTTCCCGGAGAAGTTGTTTCGTACGTACTATTCCTTGATGATTTTCATGTGCTAACTGGAGGAAGGTAGGTACAAGTACACAAGTACACACGGTCATCACGCATGAGTAATCCGTCCACAACAGAAAGTTCATCCCTTACATGAAAGTAAGCAGTTAAATCACTGTGTACCTTTTTCTTATCAGGCCAACCCTTGGACACATACTCTGCTACCTTCTGCAACGTCACATCGGCCTTCGTTGCCAGCTGCACGGTTTCTTTATCGACTACTGATGTTACTAGTGACACTATCTCTTCTTCCTGAAGTTCCTGACCGGTCTGAATGGGTAATCTTGACAGAGCATCAGCCACCAGATTTTCTGACCCTTTGCAATACTCGATGTCAAAATTGTAGTACAGCAGACGAGCTGACCACCGTGAAATCCTTAAAGGTCTCCGACCTGAGTCTCCTGCGGCTAACAAAGCAACTACAGCCTGATGGTCAGTTCTAAGTGTGAACCGTCTGCCCCAAAGAAAAATGTGCCACTTTTCGCACGCGAACAAACAAGCCAGCGCTTCGCGCTCTCCCACAGAGTATTTTCTCTCAGTCTCCGACAAAGTTCTAGATGCAAAGGCTATGGTTTCAAGCCGAGAACCATACCGCTGCTGTAGTACCGCGCCAATTCCCACATCAGATGCGTCGGTAGTTACTACTACGGGCAAGTCAGGATTAAAAACCTTCACAACCGGAGAACATGTGAGGCACGCTTTCAACTGATCGAAACTGCGCTGAGCATCATCAGACCAACAAAACGTCTGACCCTTCCTGAGCATGAGGCGAAGTGGTTCAACTATCTCTGCATAGTTCTTTATGAACTTAGCATAGTATCCTGCAAGACCTAAAAATGATTGCAGTGACTTTATGTCCGTAGGAGCGGGAGCATGAACTATAGCTTTTACGTTGCCCTCCAAAGGTGAGATGCCCTCAGCCGAAATCTTGTGACCCAAAAAATCAAGTTCCTTGACCGAAAAAAGACATTTGTCGTTCAACTTCATGCCACTGTTTGCTATACATGTTAAGACTTCAACCAGGCTCGCGTCATGCTCAGCTTGAGTCTTTCCCCACACAAGAATATCATCAAGATAGCAAACAACATTTTTGCAATTTTTTAAGATCTGAGACATCATTTTTTGAAAAACCGCAGGCGCCGACGCCAGACCAAAACACACCCGCTTAAACCTGAATAAACCTTCATGAGTCACGAAAGTAGTTAAGTCCCTACTGCCCTCTTCCAGCAACAACTGATGATAAGCCGACGCCAAGTCAAGCTTAGAAAAACAAACAGCACCATGAAACATCTGCAACAGCTCTTCAACATGCGGTAAAGGATACCCATCAATGATAATTGCCTTATTCGGTTCCCGGAGGTCCACACACAGCCGAATGTCCCCGTTCTTTTTCCGGACGATGACGACTGGCGAAACCCACTCCGAGGCGTCGACACGCTCAATGACATCATTGTCCTCGAGGCGTCGCAGCTCGCTGGACACTGGATCACGGAGAGCAAGAGGCAATCTTCGTAGCTTAGATGCAACTGGAGTCACACCTGGCCGCCGTTGGATCTTATGCGAGACGTCCTTGACAAGACCCAACTCGCCGTTGAAGAGATGTTCGAAGCCCGGGGGCACGTTCACGGGACACTGCACTGCACACACCGATGCTAGTCGACACGTAAGAGACGCACCGTCGATCTGAATGCCCAGTTGCTGGATGGCGTCGAGTCCCAAAAGCGATGTCCCTTTGTCTGTGACGTAGAATGTGACGGAGCAAGACCGTTGCAAGACTTGAACAGGAGCTTGGAATGAGCCGCGGATGCCGATACGTTGTTTGGAAAAATTCCACAAGTTGACGGAAGCCTTGGACGGCGCATGCTGTTTACTGAAGTGACGCTTGAAATCTTCGACAGTCATCAACGACACGGATGCTCCGGTATCGACTAAGAGTTGCATGGTCACTCCACTGACTTCGGCTTGTACGACTAAGTCCTTTCTCGGAGGATTGTTGACGTTGACTTCCGCTTGGACGACTAAGTCCTTCCTCGAAGAAGTGCTGACTGTTAAGACGGAAGATCTCGAAGATGAGTTGATCTCCGTGGATGTTGGATGCTGTACAGGTTCCGGTGCCGGAGCGGAGCCCGTAGCTTCCTCCGAAGAAACTCGATGCACTGGTGCCGGCTTACGGCACATCGATGCGAAATGTCCCCACTTATTACAAGAGTTGCAGCGCCGATTTCTGCCTGGACAATTTGGAAATGCTGAATTATGCGATTTATTTCCGCATCGCTCGCATAACTGAAGCTTGCCTGCAAACTTCTTCCGCTGAACTGAACCGCGGAACTCTACAGCTGACTGCGGATGGAAACGTCCATCTTGGGGGCCACCATCTTGTCTTCCCGAACCCGGTGGAATGACGTCACGGCCTCCCCGGCTGGCCAGGCCATCTTGAATTCCTGTGCCGCCATTTTGAGCGCGCCGGCCTCCCTGGCGGCCCATGCCATCTTGATTCTCCACGCCGCCATCTTGAGCATGGCGGCTTCCCCGACTGTCATCTTCCGCGACGCCACCTTCTCCTCGTCGACCTACTGCTTGTACTTGATGATGCGAACCGAAGGCTTAATTCGCCAACGACAAAGACTCAAAACTCCGACCAATCTCTTCAGCTTTCTCCAAAGACAACTTTTCGCCATGTGCGAGCAGCTTTTCTCTAACCTGGGGGTTAGACGTTCCATGTATGATTTCATCTCGGACGCTCTCCGCGTACGTCAGCCCGAACTTGCAACGTACGGCTTTCTCCTTTAGAGCGGTCACGTATTCTAAAAAACTTTCCCCCCGAAATTGACGACGGCTTGTGAACTCATGTCGTTCAACAAGCGTATTTGTGGACGCAGCGAAGAGACGGTCCAGCTGCTCCAAAAGTTGGTCGAATTTCGAAATGGCCGGAGCCGAGGATGCGGTCACACTACAGTCGGTCGCGGAGTCGGTCACGAAAGGGCTGGTTACATTAGCGTCGGTCACGTTACTGGCGGCGTCCCTCCTTGCTTCGTCCTGCTCCGCCTCAGCAAAATACCTTCGTTACCCCTCCCTACCCAAAACACTGACGAGCGCCGACGCGCATCGTCCGTCATTCCAGTCGCTGCCGCCAGCCGCCTCGAGATGGGCCTGAAACAATTTTTTCCAGTTATGCCACGGAATCGAAGGCGGCCCCGGCAATTCGAGGAAAACGGGCAGGTTATCGAAGAGGCCCATGCTGCCAAGCAGGAAGGAGAGAGATGCAGGAGCAGAAGCAGCAGCACGGAGTAGGGCGAGGCCTAAACGACGGTTCGACAAGCGTCAGCACAAAGAACGCTAGGCCTCGCGACGCCAGACGCGCCGGACAGTCACACTCGAGCGAGGTCAAACGCACTCACGTTTTCATTCTGCCGGACCCGTCGACGACGTCGTCGCAGCAGAAGAAAATGATCCCATCCTCGTCGCCAAAAAGATGTTGTGTCGTGGGCGACGGCGAGCGGCCTCGGCAGCGACGGAGCGAGGGACGGCCGCCGGGCCCACCCACAAGCCCAAGAAGAAAGAGTGCGGCCTGCTCGTACCAAGACCAGAACCCAAAGAGAGAGAACGTTTATTGTTCAACAAGACGGCACCCAGACGCATACGCACGTGACCCGTCACGTGCGTCCACAGCAACGACATCTAGTTACAATTCATACAACCAAGCGCACACAGTGAGCGGGCGCTCCACTAGAGGGCGCCACTACACCACACAATCGACGTGCACATCAAGAGGAGACTAGGGAATATGGCATCGTATAAGCGCGGCCTTGTCAAGAGAAGTAACGTTCACGCCTGGCTTAAACACCTCGAACAGACTCCGCTTTACAAGTACGTCAACGTGAAGATCGACTGTAGCCGGCTGGCCCAGTTTGACGGGATGAAGCGGAGTGCGACAATGATGAAATCGAGCCTCTGCCCGAGATCTCGGATCTAGACGACCCTGTATATGCCGCGATCGCGCTGAACGCCGCGAGTCAGATGCTGGTGTACGACAACGTTGGGATAACCACTCGGAATAAAAAGAAGGACGGGCTAACGATAACGGAAGAAGAGGCGAAGAGACTGGCGGGCAACACGTACAGCTTGCACGTTGCGCCGGGAGAAAACAGGGTTTCGATCTCCCTCTTCTTTGATAAATACACCGAGGAACTCGCGTACCCGACTATCTACGTCGGCATTCCTCGCGAGATCACGGGGCCTCGCCCGACACCCTTCACCAAGCAGCGAGATCTGGCGAACGAACCGGCGCGGAGTCACTCCCGAACACGTGCTGTACATGCCCATGAAGGTTATGCGCTACAACGTTGCCGAGAAGAACATCACGTTCTGGACAAACGCGATCACAGTGGGTTCATGCCGCAGCAGCTTGAGATCGGCGGCCGCCAGTTTCGGGAAGAGGTGCTGAAACGCGACTTTGCCTTCAGGCGAGGCATCCCCAACCCGGTTCAAGGAACTCTTCGCTATTATGCGGCACCTGGAGAACCCGCACGTATTCCTGACCCTCTCCACTTCCGAGCTACACTAGAACGGGCTACTGGAAGTTCTGGAGTGCTAGCGCGTTGGTCCCGAAGGGCGCGCTCGCGCGATTGAAGAGCTCAGCACCTTGGAACGGGTTGAGCTCGTGAATAACGTCCCGGTTGCGTGGGCCATTTACACGCACCGGGTCTTTGACGTGATCATAAAAATCCTGAAGGACAGCGCTGCTCGCCGTTTAGACCGTACGCTGTGCTAGATTACTTCAAATGCGTAGAGTTCCAGCAACGCGGCAGCGCGAAAGTCAACACCATCCTGTGGCTGGGCAGCGCGCCTGAAATGTTGTCCGGTGACATGCCCAAGACCCTGGAGATGGTTGAGTCCCTGCTCACCCTGGACGCGTCCTCCAGCCTCAAGCGCCATCGCACGCAGATGAACGCGCACGCGCACCCGTGCTATACGCGCGGGAGAACCAAGTGCCGCTTCGGTGCGTCCTTCATGCCTAGTGACTCCACCAAGGTTGTGGTCCCGTACCCCCCGCTGCCGACAATGCTGACCCCGCAGAGAAGGCGTAACGGCAGCGGCTAAAGAAGTACGCTGAGATGCACGAGGGTGTGGAGTTTGGCGTATTTGACTCTCTGCCCGAGTTTCTGGCCAAGTTCGACGTCGGCTCGGAGGACAAGTACATGTCCATCGTGAGAGCCGGGTTTGCGCGGCCGTGCATGCTGCACACGCGAACGCCCACAGAGAAGTTTTTGAACGCATTCAACCTCTGTATCGGCAAGGTGCTCAACTCCAACATGGACCTCCAAGTGATCCTGGACTATTACGCTTGCGCAACGTACGTTGTGGACTACGTAAACACGGCGGACCTACGCATGTCCAACCTCCACAAGTCGGTCGTGCAGATCCTGGGCGAGAACCCAGGCATGAATTACGCCTCCGTTCTCCACATGCTGGGCGTGACCATTCTCAAGGGAGTCGAGATTTCTGCCCAAGAGGCTGCCTGGTACCTCCTACGGTAGAAAATGTCCCAGAAGAGCCGGGGTGTGGTGTACATTCCAACCGGCTTTTTGGGGGAAGGCGTGTGGGTGCGCAAGACCAAAGAGGAGCTGTGCAAGCTCAGCCTCTCCTCGACTGACGTGTGGAAGCCCAACATTGGGCAGAAGTACAAGGGTAGACCGCAGGTTTTGAATGGCGTCTGCCTCGCCGACTTTGCGAGCAAGTACCGGAAACGTGCCGGCAAAAACTACTACGTCCTCAGATACCCTCCCGTAATCATCCGCTACCATCACTGCGGCGCTAACGACACCGACTGCTTGGACGATTACATGCGAGAGAAGGTCCTGCTGTACGTGCCGTTCAGAAGCGAGGCTGTAGACGTGCTCGATAACAACCGATAAAAGCAACTGTACGAAGACAGCAGGGAGTTCATCGCCATCAAACGGATGGAGTACAACCCTGCCGATGACGATGACATTGTAGCCGAATTGATTAAATGGCAGTATCGGCAGCAAGAACCCGAGGATGAAGATGAAGGAGCATAAGCAGAAGAGGGAGCACCGGTTCTTGTCAGCGCGGAACACGAAGACGCCGACCTGCTGCCGACCTACGACTTGGTGCGCCTGGTGAAGCAAGCCATGATGATGATGGTTGTTGTTTAATGGCGAAGGCTGGATAAGGGAAAAGAGCTCCAAACAAAAGTCATTTCATGAGAAAGACATAAAAGCAAAAGTAAAATGTTTCAGTAAGATTAAACAAAGTAAAACACAACGTAATGAAGATGACTGGTGTAAAGGGCCAGGTTGTCAATATGCATGATAAGAAATGAGATGTAAAAATGTTACGTCCGCAAGAAACTCAAAAACATGTCTTACTGAAAACATGGGCTCGTCTCCTAAGAAGTATGACGGGTTTTGTGGAATATGTCGTGTGTATAGTTCTGGGAAGTGTTTGCGTCGTGTTATGTCAAGTGGCTTGCATTGAATGAGTATGTGGATTGCGGATAGGCCCTCTCCACACCCGCTGCACATGCGTGTTGGGGATTCAGTGTGCAGGTGGGAGTGTTACATGTGTGTGGCCTATCCGTAACCTTGCCAAGGCAACTTCTGCGTGTTTGTTGTGTGAATCAGTTGTGTATCGTCCCAAGTGTGGTTTTACAATGTGGAGTTTGTCGTGTGTTTGTTCGCTCCAACGTTTTGGCCATGTTTTACGTAGTTGTTGTTTTATGTGTAGTTTGAAGTCGGTGTAGGGTAGTGTTATATACACCGTGTTTGTGAGTGCAGTTGCGGACATTTCACCTGCTGTCTCATTTTTTGCGACCCCTGAGTGGTGTGGGACCCAACAAACTGTAACCTCAAGGTTTGCACCATATGCCAACATAATTGTCTGAATAGAAAGATTGATGATGTAATTTTTGGACTTCTTTTGGGATGATAATGCCCGTACAACACTGAGTGAATCAGTGTAAATGACAGATTTTGCGATATCACATTTGACAATATTATTTACAGCAAGATAGATTCCATAATCCTCCGCTGTGAAGATGCTACAAGTTACATTCATGGATTCAGAAACATTAAAATTTGGTCCGTGCGCAGCACATGATGAGCGGAGGCAGTTTTGGAGGCCTCGGTGTAAAATTCTGTACTCTGGTACTTCTCCTGCAGTGGCAGAAAGGGCTGCAGAAAAGCATTTCTCGGTACCCTATTTTTATCAAGTTGTACGAAAGACAAGTCACACGACACATTGCGAAGGTGCCATGGTGCTACAAAATCAATGCAAGATGTTTTAAACCTGTTTAAAAAGGGGACATTAAGTAAAGCCGCCTCCACTCTTACTCTGTGTGAGAAGGGAACAGAAATGGATGCGCGAAATAAAAATAGCTGTGATGTGGATGTATCCATAAAAACAGGTTTAAAAGGATGGTTATCGAGTGATAAGAGTTTAGAAGCTCATAAAAGATCAACGTAAGTTCGCTGTTGCTTTAGACACCATTTGTCGCATTCGACATACAGGCTTTGGACAGGGCTTGTACGGGAAGCACCACACGACAGGCGAAGTCCCAGGTGCAGCACTTGGTCGAGCATTTTTAGCGCTGTTTTTGTGGCCGACCCGTAGGCAACACTTATGTAATCCAAGCGAGACCCTACCAAACCGGTAGAGGCGCAGGAGTTGGTTGTCTGCACTGTATGATTGGTGAGATAAAACTTAGAGAATATTTATTGCTTTTAGACATTTTTGCTTGAGCTGTTTGATATGGGAGATGAATGTGAGTTTTTCGTCTATCACCACACCCAAAAACTTGTGTTCTTTTTTTAACAGTAATCGGGTCACCATTGAGAGTTCTTTTGGGATCGGGCCTTACTCCACGTATCTGTGAGAATACTACACAGGTAGTTTTCGCAGGATTAAGTTTGAAGCAATTTTCGTCTGGCCAGCGAGACAGTTTGTTTACACCAAGCTGGACTTGACGTTTACATATGGATATGTTACAAGATTTAAGAGATACTTCTACATCACCCACATACACTAAACAGGAGATCGATGGAGGTAATGCTTTCCGAAACGAGTTCATCTTGACAATGAAGAGCATGTAGTTCAAAACTCCGCCCTAAGGCACGCCATTTTCTTGAACGTGAACTCTTGAAAGTGCCGACCAAACTCTGACACGATACTTTCGTTTGGACAAGTAACTATCAAGAGTGTTCAACATGTTACCTGTAATGCCATACGATTTTAGGTCTCCAGGAATGCCGTAACGCCATGCCGTATCATAGCCTTTTTTCGATGTCAAAAAATATGGTTATGCAGTACTGTTTGTGTATAAAGGCATCTTTAAGGTATGATTTTAATAAAACTAGTTGATCATTTGCGGATCGCCCAGCCCGGAAGCCTGCCTGGCAGCTCTGGGGAAGACCATTGTACTCAAGAAAGTACACGAGCCTCCGGTTAATCATCTTCTCGAGAAGCTTACACAGGCAGCTGGTAAGCGCAATGGGCCTATAGCTGGCAGGAGAGGAAGGGTCCTTCCCTTCCTTCAGGAAAGCCACTACTATGGCCTCCCTCTAAGAGTGTGGAATGTGCCCCGAAAGCCATATTTTGTTGTGTAGGTGTACGAGTGTCTCAAGAGTTCTGGGTGTAGGTGTTCTATCATGGTGTATGTAATCTTATCTGCACCTGGAGCTTAAGGTTTACATGTGGTCAGGGCAGCCTTCAGCTCATGAATTGAAAACGGAGAATTGTATGAAGTGTGCGACTTGTTGCTATCACGCACAGACTTCTTTTCGCAAGACATTTTGTGTTTCATGAAGCTGTTTGTGTAGTGTGCTGAACTGGACATGTGTTGGAAGTATTGTGCAAGTGTGTTAGCATAGTCTTCAAGTGTACCCCCTGTTGTACTAACCAGGGGCAGGCTGTGTGTTTGTTGTGCTTTGAGTTTCCGTAAGTGTGTCCAGACTTTGTGAGGGTAGGTGTATGAATTTATGGATGTGAGGAAGGTGCACCAACTCTCCGTTTTTGCCTCACGGCGCACACGCTTCCCAAGTGCTTTTGCCCGTTTAAAGGAGACGAGGTTATCCAACGTGGGGTACTGGCGAAGGACACCCCACGCCTTCTTCTCGGCCTCTCATGCTCGCCTGCAGTCCTCGCTCCACCAGGGCCTCCTTGGGTTGTGCGGGGCACCGGACACCTGGGGAATGGACTTTCTGGCAGCATCAAGGTTGTGCGCCGTGAGTAGTTGTGCGGCTTCCTCTATGTGTAAGTATGCTATGGCGATGTGGTGTAGTTAAAATGTATCTGTGAAAGTACTCCAGTTAGCTTTTGCTTCGTTAAACTTGCTATGGGAAGATGAACTGTTGGAGCCTTTACCTACATATGTTAATGTGGTGGGGAAGTGGTCGCCACCATACCGGTTTGTGCACACATCCAACTCGAGCGATGGAAAGAGAACTGCAGAACCGAGTGACAAATCAAGGCATGAATATGTGTTGCGACCTAGAATATGGTTTGTAGGCTGTTTTTTGCACGCTACCGATTATGTTAGAAATTTTTCAATGAGGCGTCCTCGAACATCCGTGCGGGAAGAACCCCAGAGGGAGTTATGAGCATTGAGGTCTCCTAATAAAAGAAATGGTTCTGGTAGCTGGTCTATCAGAGCCTCAAACTCGGAACTCGATAGCACGTGATCACGACGAATGTAGAGGTAACATACTGTTATTAGCCAGTTGAATATAATTGTGCGAATTGCGACAGCCTCAAGGACAGTGTTCAGATGGATAGGGTGACAGGCTAAAAATTTCTGGGCAATGATGGCCACACCACCTGATGGCGTACCACCACCATCCCTGTCCTTTCTAAGTACCATGTAGCTGTTCAAGAAATTTGTGTGCCTATAGTTTAAATGTGTTTCCTGAATACACATCACACTTGGTTGATTGGAATGCAACATTTCATAGACATCATCAATATATTTAGGGAGGCGTCTACAGTCCCATTGAATAATATTGTATCTTCTAATTATGAAGATTTAGGAGATACTAGAGTGTTTGTATGTGTTCATGTATCTTTCGGGGCTGTTACTCTAGGATTTGGCTTTTTTGGGCCTTTTTGTTGACTTGGACGTCGGAGGCCGCTCCTTGCGGTGAGTTGGAGGCAAGAACGGTGCGACGTTCGTCTGGTCGTCAGACGTCCAGGGGGTGCCCATCGAACCGGGCCCCCGGACTTGGCCGCCCTTTGGGTGACCTTCGTTTCAGCCGTCACCGCCGCGGGCGTCGGGGACGCCAGAAGTGGCACGGGCGGTGCGGTGGCGGTGGAAGCCGATGCGGGGCCCCTGGTGTCCATCCCCTCGGCATCCTCAACACACTGGAGGACGGGTCGGCCCCCGTCCCGTCGGAATCGCTTGGCACCACAACCGCTGCTGCATCGGCAAGAATTGTGGTGGCGGGTTGGGCTGCCGGAGGCAGCCCAGCGGGGGGCGGGTGAGGGACCAGGTCAGACATGCTGAACTGGGTCCCTGTGGAAACCAGACGCCGCTCCGCCGTCCGGCGAGCTGCGTCGGCGTACCTCCACGGGGGGAAAGAGGTGAACCTCTTCTGCGCCTCTTGGAAGGTGATGTTTTCTGTCACTTTGAGATTGAATTTTTTCTTTTCTACTTAGAACTTCTCGCATTTCCTGGAGTAGGCCGCATGTGGGCCCCTGCAGTTTGCACATGTGAGGTTTTCAGAATCACAGTTGGTGTGGTGATCCTGCGCGGGGCATTTCGCACAGGTTGTTTTTCCGCGCAAGAGGTTGTACTGTGCCCGATCCACTGGCACTTGAAGCAGTGGCGCCGGTTCGGAATATAGGGCCGAATGGAGCATCGAATGAAGCCTGCGTTGATATGATAGGGAAGCGAGGAACGGTTAAAGGTCAGGATAGTATGTTTCGTGGGGATTATTTTATCATTTCTGCGCATCGTGATACGGCGCACGGCCTTGACACCCTGATCATTTGAACCTTCGTGAATGTCTGCATCTGTCTCGGTAAGGAGATCTGTCTCAGAAATGACCACCTGGAGCTGTTGAGGCTCCGATGGGGTGTGACCCTGATGTCCAGATCATGGATGCGGGTTTGTGCAAGAAGAGTGCGTGCTTGTTTTTCGGCATTGCGTTCTACTAAGATTTCTCTCGTCCTGAGCTTTTTAGCTTGATATTTTCTAGCTATTGTGCTTTGTAGAAATTTAGAAACCAAGAATACGGACAGGGAAGCGACAGGTCTTACTGAGTCAGCTGACTCTATCACAAGAAAACGAGGATAGTTATTCACGTTTGCTGAAAAGACACTTCTTGGAAGAGGCGAGAATAAATCTTCGGTACCGCCCCTTTTCAGGGACTGATCATGGTTGGGGGGGTTTGAAAATACCATACGGCATAGCATTAAAAGCAGGGAGACGGGAGTACTTTTTTGGTCAGCCTTACCCTGATAGCTGAAGAGGACCCGGAGCTTCCTGCCTGGTAAACAGACAGGGAGCCATTCCCCGGAGCTTGACCTTGGCTCCGACGGGCACCGTTTGAGATTTCTGCCCTTAACCTTAAAACACATCTCCACGGTTGAATCCAGCTTATGTATGGGGGCTCGGGATCTGCGGTGTCGCCAACACCGTAACTATGATTGCTCAAGGTGCCCCGGGCGGGGGATGAAGCCAACCAATCCGTGTGCGGCCGTGCGCATGCGCCAGGACATCATGGACCGGGACGAGTACTACAACACGATGCGCATGACGACCGCGGAACAGCACGCGCTACTGCGCGACATCATCCGCAGACAGACCACTCCGGCGGTGGAGTGACTGTTACCGGTCTTCTTCACCGGACCTGCATGTCGCGGCACGACCTTCGTTCACCGTCTTGCAATGGACATCTACAACCGGTACGGCAACGGCAACAACAACAACAACGAATCTGCCTACAATTCCTTCGTCATTTGCGCAAGCACTGGAAAGGCGGCTGTGGCGTTGGGGGAAGCCACCGTGCACGAGGCACTCAAACTCTCTCGCAAGTCCAGCAACGCGAACAGCGACGGAGGCCTCAACCCCAGCGAGCTCAACACCTTTCGCGTGGCCTTCCGCTGCGTAAAGTGTGTAATCACAGACGAGGTCAGCATGCTGTCTGTTGATCAACTGAACGCGGCGGACAGCCGCCTCCGCCAAATCACGCACAGACTGGCCCAGCCGTTCGGAGTACTGGACATGATCCTGTGCGGCTACGTGAGGCAACTGCCGCCCGTGCGCGTGACCGAAATCTACAAGCGCTGTAGAAACACCCACGACTTTTTCGGCACTACCATCGAATGGCCCTACCTCGACTACTTCCCGCTCGTCCAGGTGGTCAGGCAAGCGGGCACGGCCTTCTCCGGCATCCTCACCAAGATCAGAGATGGTAAAGCGCTCGCTCGCCGAAGAAGACGTACGGCTACTGGAGAGCAGATTCGTTACTGCGGAGGAGGCCCTACTGCGTGCCCCATCGGCCGTGCACCGCTTCTCAAAAGACGAGGTGCACAAGTTCAACACATTCGTTGCGACTCAACAAAGACAGGAGAATGAATACAATGTCATGTGCCTGCAAGCCCAAGACACCTTCCTGGGTTGCAGGACGCAGCACGTACTGCACAGTGCCAAGAAAGTCGACAAGGTGTCTACCAGCGAGTTTGGAAACCTTCCGCGGGAGATTCTACTGGTGCCCGGTAAGCCCTACATGATCACCGCAAACATCGACGTCATAGACGGGTTCGTCAACCGTGCGGTCGGCACGCTCAAGCTGTGCGAACGACGAGAAGAGGCGGCAGCACAGGCGCATTAAACCCCACGATCAATCAAATGAATGTTAGCAGTTGAGAGGTAGAAAAGACAACTGTTTTGCACCGCCTTGCTTTCTCTCGTTGCAAATACACATGCCCGCTGCCAATAAAGCTGCAAGTTACTATAGTGCCAATACCATCAAAGTAATGCTCATAAAATTAAACGCTGTTACAATAACAGAAAAAATACTTAGCTTCCGACCGTTCGGCTGCCCTCTTCCACTTCACCCTATGCTTGGCGCCATTCAGAAGACAAAAGTGCTACACCGTTTCTTTTGTGCTTCTACACCTGGAATGACAGCTCAACACACGGCCCAATCTAGGCATTCTTGACCTCAGGACGCCTGTCGGTTACTTTATACACAAAGCCCAAGCACATTAGCTTAGTGCAACAGGGATGGTGTAGTGGAAGACCCACGCAAAGCAGACCGAGGCCATTGCTGCATGAAATGAGGCTAAAAGCTGTAATTGCGCGGGAGCCTCCGAGAGAATGATAGTGATGTAAATAAATTATTGGAGAGAGAGAAAGCTTTAATGAATACTTAAGACGTTAGCCCCACATATGGCGTTGCTTGCTGCGTCAGTTGGGGTGAACACAGTAAATAAAAAAAATGTGGGATAAGTACGTAGAAACAATAAATTAGAGGGAGAATGAAATAAATCAGGAACCTTTGAAAAAATGGCAGTAGTAAGAAAACAGATCTGAGAATCTCAAACTTATACAACCTCGACCAATCTATAACCTTTGTTCCTATCGCTGTGTCAGCGTGACTGCCACAGTTCACAAAAGCGATTCAGTTCTGAAACGTTTTTTCGTGGCAATCGCACAAGTGTTGTTTTCGCTGTTTCGTGTTGGGTTGCAGGCTGCGTGCAGTAGCACAAGACATGACACATTCTCTTTCATTGAGTATGGGCGGTCTGCATTCTGCAGCCCACCCAGCCTCTGCATAAGCGTTTTGGAAGAGGGTGTCCACTTTCTGGAATGAATTTTTTAGTTTATTTTCTCGTCTTCTGCTGTTCAATGAAGCTAGACCCTCAAGCAGGTGGACAAAAGGCTGAAAGGTGGTACTCATAAAAACTGAGTGGAATAAAAATGAGAAGTGATCAAATGGTTTGCTAAAGCCTGGAAAACCTCGATATCAGTAGCGTTGGTCTAGAGCCCCATCTCCTTTGACACTTCTGAAACCTCCACCATGGTTGGTATAGACACTTTTTAGGTGTGATACTATGACCGCGTGTAAACGTTTTTGCACAGCTTCGACGTCATGCAAAAAACCAAGGATAGAGGGCATGCCATGCAATGAAGCTAGAAAATTGGAATGCAATGCGGCAGAGCCAACTCCTACTGCTCAATTATTCCCAAATTTTTACCACTCGAAAACATTGAGCACTTTGCCTGATAAACGTACGTTGCAAATCGAATAGCAAGCAATATTCGCAAATTGTACGACGTTTAGAAAGTTTTCATGGCTGTATTTTATTTTCCTGTGTTTTGCGGACAGATCAACAATATCTGTAACCCACAGCTAACGACTTCTGTGACATTAAAAAAAAGAAGTGCAGAAGAAGAATTTTCGGCCAGAGTAGGTATCACCTACCCATCAGGGGGAAATAAATGTTCTTCGAATGCCCACAAACCTAGTGCCGCTTTTTTAGCCGGCCAGCATTGAATTTCATGGCGAGTTAGAAGAGTTCATTGGCCGACTTTGTTGAGACCTGTGTGGCATAAACTCTGCTCATACAGCTTCTGAAATGAACTATCGTTAACTTCCTTTCACGGAGCCCTAGCGCATATTCTTACAGTTGCAATCATATAGAGTCTGCACAGTTGAGTCTAAAGCTTCTCAACATGCATGTAGTTAGATACTAAAATGGATGATTGGGCGCGGGAAGATATGTGGCTAGAGGGAACTGGTTTTAAGTTCAGTGATGTACAAGAACAATGTTATGCACAATGGTATATTCTGCTTTTAAGGGCTTCCAGCCTTATGTTAACAGCAATGTGGCATTCATATGGTGCATGCATATGGTGCATTTTATGGTGCATTTTATTATACTGCTACAACTGGCAGAGAGTAGTAACAGTGGCATTAACAGGACTACCCTATTCTAGGAGAAGTACTGCCAAAATGCTTACGTTGTTGATGCTGGACCAAACTCGCAAGGAGTCCCAGCCTTCCGTGTTAGGAATGAGAGCAGCAAGTTTGCATTAGAGGCACTAGTGCTTTGTAAGAAATGAGACTACCTGTGTGAGACTACCTTGCGTGGAAAAGAGAATTCTAGGCAGTGTCATACAAAAAATCGAAAATGCTGCATGCACGCCTGACATCCATACAGATGAAGCTGGACACTGCCAACGATATTGTATTGAGCCCCTCATTTCCGAGGATGACTTGGAGGAAGAATTTAACCAAGTGCTGGAATACGCTGCCCGCATCATGCAATCCTTGGCACGGCTGCAGCACTAGATGCATGGTGAACGTGAGCAACTCTCCAGATCAAACAGCAGCAATTGAAGTAATTGAACAAACAAACGGTGACGAACCTAAAACGATGACGTCACAACAGACGAATGTAAAATTACCAAGAATTGAGCTGGGGAGGTCAACGCACAACAGTATGGGTGGCAGCCCTTCAGGGAGCTGCGCAGTGCACGGGAATACTTGCGCTGCAAATGTCTGCCATCGAAAGAAATGTGGCTGCTATGCTGACCAGGTTCAGGACACTGGAATTAACTGGAGTGAACGACATCGAGGAAACAAACAGCCCACGTCCCACCCTTAAACTTTTTGAGGAGACCATCAAAGAAAGGTATGTACATTAGAAGGATGCGCTTTCTTGGAAGCCGATGTCGCTACACACCTTGATAAGGCACTTTCTAAACTCCCCATAATTGTGTCAGGACTACCGACACTGTGATCAGAAACTACGACCAGGTAGGCATAGAGTTTCTGAATATTACCTAGAGCGGAAAGTCTCGCTGCGATCGCACGCCAACATGGGAATTGTGGGTAGTGTGCGAATCGGATTAGCAGCAAGTGGCTAGTACAAAGGGCTATGCATTAGGCTTCTCGGCTCGGAAGTGCTTGTTCTGTTTTCGGTATGCTTTACCGTTTTCGGGATGCCACTTTCTGGCATTCAATGGCTATCACAGATATGTTTAAATAACTGCATGATTAGCACTTAACGCATGTGCTCGCGTAAGCGGCGAGTAAGGGGTGACACATGCAGTGACGAAGACAAGCGACGCCGAAAACGTAACTCAAAAGGTACAACAGCAGAGTGCACTTGTGACAGCGACAAGCCAAAAAAAATTAATACACTGCCGCCAATGTACTCTGTCGTCGTCGCTCGTCGCTACCGTTCACTGTATCACCGCTGCCGCTCGCTTGTGGGCTGCTTCTGGCCAGCAAAAAGCGAGCGAGAGTCCCAGCGGCCTGTTATATACCGCATCATAACGCTTGGCGCCGCCGCCCACACTACAGCCACAAAATAAGCTACGCTAGCCCACACTATCCGTTTTCTGCACACATTCAGTTACGATTTTTGCATCGCTCGTCGCCGCCGCTTCGTTTAATTAATCCTTGAAGCATGCAATGCCTTGGCCAGGCGCAATGGGGCAACATACAAAGCAACTCGACAAGCCAGTATTTATTTGCCATTTGAATCATTCATGCAATTTCATAAGTAGCCATTTCATAATGCTTTGCGCGCGTAATTGAAGACTTACTTGCGGTAACAGGCTTCACTTCTACGTTAATTTATACCTGCTTATACAAAACAAATAACTACAACGGGATTATATCATTCTCACATCTGTAATGCAGCATCGCCTGCCAAGGCGCGTAGCATACGATAATGAGACTGATGAGAGGGAGCAAGAACACAGCCTTAGACAATATAAATAATTTTTTTCAGCTAAATATTACACAAAATCAAAGACAATTTTACCCAGTTTGAAGAATGTAATAACTTAAAAATATATCCGAGAACGGCCCACTGTATCTGGCATCGTGAGCCAAAGGCAAGACTTCTAGTTTTTTCTTTTCTTTGTAACCCTCTAATTTGTTTCGCAGCATAAGACCTCGAACACAGTGCCTTACACAAAACAAAATTTGTTGACAGCGGCACTTTCAAAAGACAACTGTAATCAACATACTAATTTTTATGTTAGTCACTTTTCCTGACGTCACAATACACAATTGAGCAAGCCCATTGAGAACACTAGAACACCACAACTACAACACCAAATCTTTCAACAAACTTGTATTTTGCCTTCATGGCCCCTGCAAGGGGAGAGTAACACACATTTTTCCACACAGGAATGCCAGCAACCTCAGTGACAGTGAAGAGCAGGACCAGCCAACGCACAGTCCCGAGGAGCACACCAACAATGACACTGTCAGCCTGCCTGAAGTAATGGCAAGCACTCTGCTGTTTCACCCTACCAGTCCGCCTGAAACCACTTTGGTCTTTGGCACTGCCAGCCTGCCTGAGGGTTTGACGAGCACTTCGGAGTTTAGCACTTCCAGCTCGACTTAAGTATTAGCGAGTACTCCAGTCATTGGCACTGTCTCTCGGCGCTTGGAACAGGATGCAGCCTCCAGTTCGGCACCTGAATTACCTCCCATGAAATGGCCTCTGGACACCCCTGCCCAAACGAAGACAACTAAAAAAAGGTCAATAGAAAAATAGATGCGGAATTGCTGGAAATAGACCGGAGGATGAATTCACACAGGCCCATGAGTGCAGCAGCGCACTTTGGATTGACACTGGAGCCATACATTGCAGCAACCCCACCCAAAATGGTGCACCATCTGCAAATAGAACTCCTCCACGTTGCGTCAAGTTACAGACGGGGGAGCTAACCCAACAGCTTAATGCTGACAATGTTCCCTCGAGTGGACATGCATGATGGATAATATTGTACCCCACCAGATTAATTCTGACAATATTGCCGACAATTGGCACGCACAATGTGTAATCATGTATACTGGTCGTCATTAAATGTTTCGCTGTGGCAACCGGCTTTTCTGCTCACCTCTGGGTTTCAGTCCAGCACGTTCCCTCTGTCGTGGCACTGCGCTCTCATTGGCAAAATAGGTGTGGTAGTTGTCGCGCACGTCGGCCGCGGCTTTTGCGTGGCTCCGGCTGCAGCGGTGCTCCAGGTCCACGTAGGCATTTGGCTGCACCCTTTGGCGCCAGTGGCCTTTACGATGTTGCCAGACCTGTCAACACTGTCGACGTAGTTCTGTGGGGTGTACCGAACATTGTTTCACTCTACGTTGTGAAGTGCACATGCCTCCAGAGTCACTGCCATGACGTTTTCCTGGAGCAGGTCCATCGTGCGGCGAAACACCCTCCCCTTTGCAGCGAAGATGCCAAAGGCATTTTCCACGCAGCGCCTGCAGTGGAACAGAAGTATTCAAATTAGAAATTATAGACCATGCAACAATACTGCTTTGCCGTCTAAAGGTACTGCTCAAACAATGACCAGCGAACACTACAGAAACACTGTGTGCCTCGGGTAAAGCAAGTGCCTATTCACATTTTATTGTATGCCCGTGCGCGGAAGATACGTATAATTTTTTTACACTGAGCCAGCAGAGCCGTATGGTAGCAGGCAAAGAGAATATGAATATGCAGTGCTCATTTCGCTAGTGGTAGCTGATCGAGTGATTCAAGGTTTTCCCCACGGGCCTCAAGCAAAACGACTAGGATAGATGAACATGGCATCCGGTTAAAAACGGATACCATCTGTGGGCAATGTGCTAAGCAGAACCGCCAACACTGGAACAAGTACAGAAACAGTGGTAAAGTGATGATGATTTCATTTCTAGTGCAAAGTGCGTGCAGCTGACGTAGCCCGAAGGCTATAGCTACCACCTCTTTCAAGTGACGATTGCGCATAGTAAAGACATTTCTCACACAGAATCTAGTTGATCTCAATTGGTCAAATTTTTAAGACAGTTTTCTCAAAATATAAACACACTTTTTCTGAAGTAGCCATGTCCTGGCTAATCAGTGCCGGGGCATAGGAATGAACAAGCCTGCATAAGCGCACCCTTTTTGCGCTTTTTTGCTGTCAGACGGGCTCTTGCTTCAAGCAGTTGCACCAAAATTTGCAGGTAAACAACGCTGAAGTTAACTAAAAATGATGAAAACCTGAATTGAAGTGGTGTGACACGTTGTTTACTGGGTTTACATTTGCTCGACTGATGCAGCCACCTTTTACAGTGAAGTTTAGTGCGTCAGCGTATTGCTAAGAAAAGTAAAAACGTGCTTGCTCTTGAGAAATTTCATTGCCTTTATCTCATTTGCTCTCATAAAAATTCATAGCTATTTATACAACGAAGTTCAGGTAGCCAGATAAATTTATTGTTCGACACAGAGCACACCTCTCTAGTAGGTGGCTGAGGCGCTCTTATTCTGTCATTGGATGATAACGATCTCTGCCCTCTGTAGCTGTCACACACTCACTTAGCACCCCTGAGGAAACATTTTACCTTTCTCGGCTTAGGCGGTAATTGAAAATGCGACGGTCATCTCAGGAAATCCGGCCTCAACTGGAAGGCCTCGCCCCCAACGAAAACACGGAGTGCCACTGTGCTGGATCCAGGTAGCTGGCTGGGTGGTGGCAGCTACAAGGAGACGTTGCTGAGCCGGCTCCCCATTTTCGACACCTTGAAGGTGCCCCCATCACTTTATTGCCCGTACGCGCCCACATCCACTCCGATGAACCGCAGTGAGCTGTCCACAGTGACTACCAGCACAACTGAATATGTGCCCTGTAACGATGCACAAAATGGAAACTCCCAAAAACCGAAGGTGCTGCACAAATGTAAATTACACTTAGAGGGTGTATTAAACAGTATTAACTAACCTATAGTTGTAATAAAGGCATCCGGAGTGGGGAGGAGCCTCGATCTGGATGTGCTTTCAGTCCAGTGCTCCCAAGCAGTTGGGGAAGTTCCACGACTGTTCAAACTGCTCCGAAACCTGACGCCAGGCCTCACTGTTCTTGAGGAACTGTGAAAATAGCAGTTTTCAAGGTACGTTTTTATGCACTCACTTGTGGCAGTTAAGAGAAAGTGCACTTGTAGCAAATGTTCAACCTGGCAAATGGGCAGAGTAGCTTTAGATGAGTTTCACAATGTTGCCTGGCAGTCCTTGGCCTTGTGCCCAAAACACGCATGCATTAAATTTGAGCACCTTTGTTATTTTAATGTGAAACGGTATAGTCACTGTAAAAAAAGTAAAATTCATGGGACGAAGTTAACAGCGATAGATTTGCTACGTATACAACAAACCAAAGCGGCCTTTGTAATGCTACTAGCACACCTGGACCTCAGCTGGCCAACCAACAAGTATTCTCCTAATTGCTGAATGTGCTACCTTTGAATGACATAATTAAATAAAACGGTAAGCTTACCTTTGTGCACATTGGCTATAGCTCTTCAAACAACACCCGGGTTGTGGCATGCACGATGTGCGGCACTGTAGAAACCCCTAGCCTAAAGTTCAGTTCAATGTCTTGCATCGCGCCTCCTGTTGCAAGGTACCTGGAAAAGAAAAAGGTAAATTTCCACACAATTTGTTTTTGGCTGCTAATGAAGGATAGCAAAATCATGTAATTTACGTTACAGAGGGCACATGTTGTGGTATGCAGCCCATGCAAGCTGGTTAAGTAGCCATGCCTGAGGTCAGTATTTGCGGTACATAACTACTCGCAGTGTAAGCGCCACGCACCAAGCGCCAAGCAGTGTAAGCGCCACGCACACTGTGGTAACATAAAACAGGAAACGATAAAGACATAGGATATCAAGATGTATCATTGTTACGTGGTGATTTAGCCTCTTATCACACTCTAAAAACGTGTCCATTTAAACGAGCCTTTTTCCGCGACAGGTTGGCTGGAGCTTTAATAACACACCTGCTACTAGCAGTGGGAAAGCAAGCAGCGTCTGAAACTTCCCGGCGCGTCTGCATCTTAGACATGCTCAGTATACATGTTTCGTTTAAATGTGGGATGGACAAACTGCGGCGGAAGTGATCAGTTAATACCACCCCCCCCCCCCAAGCTTGTGCCTGTAGTGCTGCTGTGCAGTGCGCCCAGAAAGGACTGTCGGCAAGGCTTTTTATTTCTTTTATTTTTTTGTCAAACAACCTGAATGACTACATTTCTTATGTTCATTCACTGCAGTTTAGAAATTTCATCACCACGAAACAAATCGCCATGCTCACAATGCTTTTAAGTGAAACGAATTTTGCTGTGGCTTGGTTCTTGCAATACTTACGAAGGCAGGTTCACTCAAAGGTTACCGTTACCATTTTGTAGTGTGTATTATCACGGCTACCGCCTCTGATTGGCTAACAACGTAACCCGGAAATTATCGGGGAGGGGTATTCCCAAAAAATTCATCTCTGCAGCTGCTCCCCTGGCGCTGTGGTATGGCACTTGCTTATAAACGGGAAGGCTCAGGTTCAAATCCCTGAGTTGCTTTTTTTTCCTCAGAATTTTGGAAATGTTTGGTTGTCGTCATTTTGCCATTTTTTATATATTCTGGTTATTACAATACCAAGAGATGGCCACACAGTACTTGTGTTCTGTGCCACTTGGCTGGGTTAGGATAGGGTAGCTTTACATTTGGGCTACATATGTGTAATTATACGTTCGGTTAAACTTTGGGAGGTAATATTATTATTCAGCGAATTTTAGGCCAGACAGCTTTCATTTCAGAGGCCGAGCATTTGGTGCGAAATTACCTCAGTGTGACTGCGAGCCGCAACCGCGACGGCAGTGGTGTTCGCCCGCAGAACTGTTTGGTCAGCCGGTTCTCCGTGAGGTCGTGCAGCCTCTCGAACGTAGGCGGAGCCATCCGGTAATACTTTTGAAATAACTCCGCGTCATTGTGCAGCATGAACAGTGTCTGCAGGGATTGAAGATTGCGTAATTGACCTTGGTGTCATTTACACTGCTCAAACCACTTACCGCTGTGTAGTACTCCGACTCAGTGCGGTGGATCGCCCAAAGTGGTCTCACCCACGATCGTCTCATCAGCCTTTGCTTCTGAAACCGAAGGTACTTGTTCCTCTCCAGGAGCCAAAGCTCCTCCTCCGCGCAACTGCTAGACATCACAGCAGGGAAGAAGTACAGACGAACTAAAAAATGAACCATCCGAATTGCACCGAGGTAGTGTTCTAGGCACGCACGAGGGAGAAACTAAGCCTGCGCAACCAACTCACAGTTGCTTGCTACTTTTGTCTTCTCTTCTGTGTGTGCGTATATTGATAAAGAATTGGCGATTCTTATATAAAACCCCAAATGAACTCATATTTACCGCAAACCAGGCAGGATAAACTTGCCAAGAAAGTAAAATAAAACCACCTTTGTTAAGAATCACAACCTTTGCTGGTGGTGAGCTTAATTCAGTCTGCAAACAAGGCGCATCTGACATGGGAAAATCGCGGCGTTCGAAGGCCCCATGTAAACGACAATTCCAGGCATTGCGAACTTCGCAAGTGCGAGTGTTCGTTCCAGCGGATTCGCAGGTGAAATTCGCACCATGTAGAACGGGCTTTACCGGGTTGACAAGGACCCGTCTGCGTCTGCGAGCGCGGAAGGGCGAGGAGGTGCGGACATGGCAAAGGCAAACCCACAGAATAATCCCCTTAACGCGACGAATGCCCAAGTGCCCTGACGGGTCCCAGTCAACCCGGTAACCAGTGTTGTACGGAACGGCGTTCCTGGAACTAGCTCCTTTTTGGAGGAACGAAGTAACGCCACTATTCCAATAAGGGTCGGAGGAACTGGGGTGTAGGCCCGTTCGTCACATGGCGTTTCGTCATATGCCGGTTCGTAACAGGCCGTTTGGTAACAGGATCATTCGTCATATGACATTTTGTCACTTAGGAAAGTTTGTCACAGGAACGGTAAAACAAAATTTGCGGTGTGTTTTTAGACGTAGGTGGTGATAAGGCATCACTGATTATCGTTTGTACATGTTGTGTATTGGTTACTGAGTAAGAAAGTCTTGTTATAATTAACTTGCACACGTAGGTTGTTATCACAAACTACGTCATTCTCGCAATCTTTTTTCAGCAATGTGGAGCTAAGAGGTTTTGTACTATATCTTTGCCTACCCGTGTGACATATTTCTTTTGGAAGGAAAAGCAAGGCAAGAAAGAGACAGTGCGTAAAACCAAAAAAATTAATTTCAACCACCACCTGCAAAAAAGCAGAAGGAAAAGCCAACCCATCAAATGCGAAAGGCACAACCCGGTGCTAACTATCAGAGTTGAAGCCACTAACACGCACCCACCCCTTCTCGAGTTCCCCCCAAAATGAAACTTCTAGACCAAATTTCCAAGAACGAGAAGGTCGGTGCTACCTCTTTCCCTATTACGGGACCACATAGAACCAGGTGCCTCTTTGACCAGTTTTCTCATGACGAGTCGGCTGTGACGAGTGCGCCTGTTCCCATGGAGGGTGCCCAAGCCGGCCCGAACTCTGAAAATGGGGACGCGCATTCATGTAGCCAGTCTTCCAAGACCTTCATTAGGCTACGTCCGTGCCCAACTTTTCTGTCTAGGGTTGTTGACCGCTATCCATATTCTTGATCAACCCTGGTCACCCTACTTGTCCACTCTGTCTTGTATTCTTTGCTGAACTTTTCCAGATGTGCGGCTGAAAAGAGAGAAAAAAAAAGAAAACATGTATGCCTGGCTTCTCACTTTTCAAAAGAACCGTCCTACCTACTTCGCTGAGACCCACACGCATACAAAAAAAGCACTTAGACATTCATTTTTTGCACCTATGACGAACTTTCGCGTGTGTCGAACCAGCCTATGACGAATGACCCTACGTGACCAAACGGCCTATTACGAACTGGCCTATGACGAAAGGCCATGTGACAAACGGGCCGTATACCCGTGGAACTGTAACCATAACTCGTTACGTTTATGAAAGAACGGCATGAACGGCGTTCCTTCTGCAAAACTTACATCGCTACGACTTGGCTGTTTTTGATGCCAAGGCTCGAGTACAAAAATCCACAAGTCGCTACTGTGTTTCTGTTCCTAAAGTGTGGCCAATTCGCCCGCCCTTTAGCCGAACGTGCTTTCTCGAAGGTCAAAGGCAGAATAATAACGACGCAGCGGGCCGCACCTTGTGCATGCTTTCATTCCGGTGGAGCTTACACGGCATTCGACGGGTGAATAGCGCAGTGGGGGGAATGCTTTTCACCTATCTCTGCCTGTTTGGGGTGTCCCGGATGCGCGTCTGGCCGATAGAACTGTTCCCTCAAGGGGAAATGTTATCTAAGTACGAGCGACTCTGCAGGTACCTTGTGAGACCAGCCTATCTCTATATTGTCACGGGTAATCATCGCATTAGTGCGCGCGAGGCGTGGGTGCATTGTTGTCGGAAGATGTGCGCTCGCTGTGAGGTCATTCGAAGGGTCACCGGATATCAGTAGAGCTGGGTGCGCTGCAGTGCCTCGGGATGTTTTTCTGCTCAAAGTTAGAATACGCGCGCAGTTCTTCCCTGTGCGGTGTCGCCAATCTCGTGTGAATTGGTCAAAGGGAGTGCCAGGTCCTTTTGTATTGCACGCGACGTATTGACAAAGTACACGAATTTCGTCATTGTTGGGCCTAATTTTGTCGCTCGCCGTATGAACAATACCTGAGAGAGGCCGCCCGAAGGTCGACGGCCAGCGTGCAGAGTTCCTTATCGAAGATCGTTTGTGAAAATCCTCACCACAAGTTTTTGTAGATTTGTTTTTGGTTTCATTTTCGCGCGTGCGCAATGATTATCCCGCCTGTAGTCATGTGTGTTTCTGGGTGGAATAATAGTTGCAAGTCGGGATACGGCCCGATCGTCCCATGGCTTTTCGTAATAATCATGTTCGTAATAGGCCGTTTGGTCACATAGGGTCATTCGTCATAGGCCGGTTCGACACATGGGAAAGTTCGTCATAGGTGCACAAAAGAATGTCCACGTGGTTTTTTTGTATACATCTGAGTCTCAGAGAAGTAGGTAGGACGGTTATTTTCAAAAGTGAGAAGCGAGGCATACATGGTTTCTTTTTTGCTCTCCTTTCAACCGCACATCTGGAAAAGTTCAGCAGAGAATACAAGCCAGAGTGCACAAGTAGGGTCACCTGGTTTGATCAAGTATATGGATAGAGGTCAACAACCCTATATAGGAAAGTCGGGAAGGAACGTAGCCTAATGAAGTTCTTGGAAGACTGGCTCCATGAATGCGCGTCCCCATTTTCATAGTTCGGGCCGGCTTGGGCACCCTCCATGGGAACATGCGCACTCGTCACAACCGACTGGTCATAAGAAAACTGGTCAAAGAGGCATCTCGTTCTAAGTGGTCCCGTAATAGGGAAAGTGGGAGCACCGACGTTCTCGTTCTTCAAAATTTCGACTGGAAGTTTCATTTTGGGCGGATGTCGAGAAAGGGGGGGGGGGTGTTAGCGGCTTCATCTCTGATAATTCGTACCATTAGTAGGTTGTGCCATTGCTTTTGGTGGGTTGGCCTTCCCTTTCGCTTTTCTGTAAGTGGTAATTGAAGTTAATGTTTTAGTTTAACACGCTGTCTCTGTCTTGTCTTACTTGTCCTTCCAAAAGAAATGTGCCACACAGGTGAGGAAAGATATAGTACTAAACTTCTTAGCGCCACATTGCTGAAAAAAAGATTGCGAATATCACGTAGTTTGTGAGAACAAGTTACGTGTACAAACTAATTATAATTACACTTTCTTACTCAGCAACCAATACGCAACATGTACAAACGATAATCAGTGATGCCTTATCACCACTTACGTCTGAAAACACACTGCAAATTTTGTTTTACCGTTCCTGTCACGAAATTCCTAATAGGCAAAATGTTTAATGACGAATAATCCTATGTGACCAAATGGCCTGTTACGAACCGGCATATGACGAAACGCCATGTCACGTACGGGCCTACACCCGTTGCAAGTCTGCACCAGTCCTCGTGTACTTCTCTCTGTGTGGTTTCTTCCTCAGTGCAGCTTACACCTTTTGATAATGTGCACCAACTCTTCCAAAAACAAGTCCGTCTAAAGTACTTCCTCGTCGCGGCTTCTGATGTGAATGTCACCTAAAATAGAGGTACACTTTTTCTGTGAAAGGTGATTTGGTTTCCTTTAAAACAGTATAAGATTGAAGATTTTCTGGACGCATTTACCTTGTTAACTTGCAATTCTACGAGTTTTCAATCGCCACTGCTATCATTATCAAACGGCATTTTTTCGCCATGTAGACCCGCATGGCCAAAGCGAATGTCATTTATAGCTATTTCGTTTGCGTTGAGTGATATTAAAGGCTTTTGTATTGTTCCTTTCAACGCGGTTTCTTATGCAAGAAATTGAATTATGTTACTGCATGTGAGCAACTTTCAATTTGCACATCTGAGGCGCAGTAACCTTACTGCGCATTTGTAAGACCTGAAGTGGAAAGTGCCAAATGTGTTTCACGTATAATAGACGAGCACCAAAGACGCAGTTAGACATGTCTCGAGTTTGTCCGGTGCTCCCGGAAAAAATTCGTCTTGGAGCATTTCTTTGGATTCGGTTTGTCTCCAGATAATCTGCTGCAGGTGGGGTTGATATTCATATAATATACGTAGTTCGACGGGAGTTTTATATTTCTCAGTTTGTTAAACCTCAGGATTATCAGACACCATATTTTAATTTAAAATGTGAAATGTAACGTTAATGTAACGGCACGTTCTAATGTTCGAAGTGGAACTGGAACGCGTTCCTTTCGCAATAAATGAACTTGTAACGGGAACTCGTTTCAAAATTGGGAATGAAGGAGTAACTAGGTTTTGTTCCCGTTTTAGAGGAACGTGTAAAACACTGCCGGTAACAATGTACATGACGGAACAAACAAACTGCTAAAACGCTCAACTATGTTGCGGCCGGTAAAGGGGCGATCCTTTTTGCCCGCTAATGCCTGATACATTACTAAGACGAAAAGTGTGAGTGTGCTGACGTGGGTTCCCCAATTATTTATTAGATGCGACACATCTCTTGCTCTCGGGTATGTCTCTCCATTGTCGCGGCGTCCGCCCGCACGCTCACTGCACATGCGCAACTCTCCTCCGTTCTTCTCTCCGACAGCTGTGCGCAACACTCTCACTCCATCTCATTATTATAACAGCAGTTGCGGGTGTGCACTTCGCTGCTCTGGGTGCACGCATGTGTGCGCACTCTCACTCCGTCTCATTATCATAACAGCTGCGCGTGTGCACTTCCCTGCTCTGGGTGCGCGCATGTGTGCTCATGCGAGCGACTCTCCCGCCCGGCTCCTCTCCTTTCAAAAGCGGGAATATAAGCGGGGGAGCGCACCGCGCCGGATCAGTCCAGCGCTCGCTCTCGCACTAGACTTGACTTTGCTTGACGGTACCTCCGCGCAATATCTTCCGATGAAGACGTGATGGAAGCGAGAGTCCCTTCAGGGAGTGGACAGACGCAATCCAATACCAGGGTCAGTCCAAACGATCCCCCCTGATGAGTCGCATCACTTCAGGGTTCCCTCGCGGGAAGATGGGCGTAATTTTTCTTTCTGTCGTCTCTATTTCTTTCTACCCCTTTTTTTGTTAATTCCAGTGAAGAGGGGTGCCAATGTACCTCCTTCCTAGATGTCCCTTTGCACTTTTTCCTCTCATTTTTTTTCTTTTTGTTGTACCACGTGCCAATAATTACTTCTAAGCTGGGAGCATTGTAGCGTACCTTTCCACCCAAAAAAGAGGGAGGGCAGCGCATGCCCTCTCATGTGTATATCTTCCATTTCTCTTGTTTTGGTGAATAATGACGTTTAATTTCTTTTAAAGAGTGCGCACAGTGGCTCAACTTCGTCTCTTCACACGCACCTTTAAAAGCTTGCTGCAGTGTACTGTACTTGTTACTCCATTGAAAACTGGTCCTCCAGTCGAAACGTCAGTAAACTTTTTTGTTCTTGGAGCCGTGCGTCGGACTGTACTTTTTGGTACCGTTTATTCCTCGACCATACATACATATTTATACATACATACATGCATACATACATACATATATATATATATATATATATAAGAGTTGGCCAACTGCCAACTGTGTTTTTCTGTGTTATTTTCAACGAGTCCCTTATTTCCCATTCTGGTTCACTACACACACACATATATATATATATATATATATATATATATATATATATATATATATATATATATATATATATATATATATATATATATATATATATATATATATATATGTATGTATATATAGCCAAACAGAATAGCCAACGAGGGGCTCGTTGAAATAAGGGAGAAAGAAGGGTTGGCAGTCAAGAAAACTTTGGAATGCAAAGGGGGGGAGGGATATGGAGGTCATTTAAGCAGATAAAGAATTTGGAAAGACAGAAAGAAAGTGGAGAAAAAAATGCCTGCAGGTTGGGATCTGAGAAAGTGGAGGGGCAAATAGGCACGCCGGTAGCGTACTGGTCATTCTTGAGGTCGTGGGTTCGGATCTCACCCGCCGGCCATTTTTCTCCACTTCCTTTCTATCTTTCCAACTTCCTTATCTGCTTCAATGACCTGCCACACCCTCCCCTTTGCTTTCCGCGATTTTCTTGACTGACAACCCTTATTTCTGTCGTATTTCAATGAGCCCGTCATTTCCTATTCTGATTCGCTAGATGCACAGCGAGGGCCTCTGTTCTGGCAGTCTTGGTGCCATAGGGAGATTAAGAGGGTTCAACGCTGTTCGTCGACCTTCGACATGTCGTAGACACTCGAATCACGGCCCGGGGGTTAACAATAAGGTCAACCCGCCGCGGTGGCTCAGTGGTTAAGGCGTTGCGCTTCTGAGCACGAGGTCGTGGGTTCGATTCCCGACCGTGGCGGTCACTTTTCTGATGGAGGCGAAATGCAAAAACGCCCGTGTGTAGGAGATTTCGGCGCACGATAAAGATCCCCAGCCGGTCAAAATTAATCCAGAGACCTCCACTACGGCGCGCCTCAACGCTTGCGTTGCGTCGGCGCGTTAACCCTACAGTGAATCAACAAGACGGCCCCCTTCATGCGAGTAGTCCGAGTGGCGCTGGCTGCCACCCCCAAGCTCAAGGGAAAAATTACCTTATCATAAATAGCCCGGAAAGTGGAGGTTAAATAGCTCCACCGGTAGCCTAGTGGTCATCGCACCAGACCGGTATTCTGGAGGTCGTGGGTGCAGATCCCACCCGGCGGGCATTTTTTACCCACTTTCTTTCTGTTTTTCGAAATATTTTATCTGCTTCAATGCCCTACCACAACCTCCCCTTTGCTTTCCGAGGTTTTCTTGATCCCAACCCTTATTTCTGTCTTATTTCAACGAGCCCCTCATTTCCTATTCTCATTCGCTACACGCGCTGCGAGGGCCTCTGTTCTGACAGTCTTGGTGCCATACGGAGCTTAAGAGGGTTCAACGCTGTTCGACCACTTTCAACATGTCGTAGACACTCGGGTCACGGCCCGGGGGTTAAAATGTCCTTTTCACCCGAGTAGTCCGAGTGGCGCTGGCTGCACCACCAGGCGCAGTTAACAAAAATACCGTAACATAAATACCACAGAAAGTGGAGGGGAAAATAGCCCCGCCGCAACCGTAGTGGCCATTGCACCAGACCCGTATTCTGGAGGTCGTGGATGCGTATCCCTCCGGGCGGGCCATTTTTTCTCCACATTCTTTCTGTCTTTCCAAATTTTTTATCTGCTTCAATGAAATACCACATCCTCCCCTTTGCTTTCCGAGGTTTTCTTGACTTTCAACCCTTATTATGTCATATATATATATATATATATATATATATATATATATATATATATATATATATATATATATATATATATATATACATGTATATATATATATATGCATATATATATATATATATATATATGTGTGTGTGTGTGTGTGTGTGTGTGTGGGGTGGGTGTGTGTATGTGTATGAGTGCGTATAAACAGAGTTCCGAGATGCGAGAGGACCATTGTTAATTAGGCTGCCGAGCATAGGCCACCGAAAAAATGATGATTTTACACAGATGACAGTGGCCATTTGTTTGGATGGGTAGAAGGACCAGAGGGATTGACTCGCCGGGTTCCCCACTACATATCACAATGATCATGCCGCTTCCACGCATAAATGTCAGAGCAGTACGGTCCCAATGCCAACAATATATATATATATATATATATATATATATATATATATATATATATATATATATATATATATGTATATATATATAGTCGGTTACACAGCAATAACAACAATAACAATAACAAACAAGGTTTACTTACGTAGCGGCGACGGGACTTGCCTTCATCAGAGTAAAGTTACATGATTTTGCTGTCGCAAACATTTGGAACACATTTCTGATATAGGTTGGCAGAAAACTGTGAGAAGGAGCAGAAAATGTTTCGGAAATGGAGGGTATGCATACAGTCGGGCTACGCCTATGTTACAAAAAAAAAAGGCGGGGGGGGGGGGGGACGAGACAGAGGGGTCGTGTTAACAAAGCAGCGTTCAAGGTTGCACCATGACGGGTCCACGTATGCCGCTTGGGCTGCAAGTTCAGACAATGCGGGAAACTGGACAACCGGGGTTTCAAAAGAAAGGGAAGAGTATACAGTAAGGTATTCAGTGGCTGGGGAGACTGGTTGGGGGGGAAGCGAAGATGGGTGTGCCCCTCGCGGATGAAGAGAATAGATACGGGGCACAAAAGAGCATTTCACAGAAGCTAGCAACTGAACAGGAAATAGGTAGGGTCAGAAAAAGTTAAACATGAATAGATCACAAAGAGTTAAACATTCTTAAGTGCTGGTGGGAGCGAGGCCTCCTTCCCCAGGACAAATGGCTTTGTTGAGCCGCATTGGGCTAATAAAGCTGCTGTATTAGGAGAGTTTCTGCGAATTCTGATGGGAAACGCGTGGGTAGGAATAATGAACATGGTTATAAAAATTATGACGCCGCTAATTTTATTCGAGGGATAAGCACGTTAGTTTTCCCTAACTTTCATTAATTCCAAGTGTGGCTGACCCAAACTTATAAATGAGATAAGATTCCCGAACCTCGCGGTCGTGGTGCGTTTTGAAGGCGGATTCTAAAATCGTTGCTTTAACATGTTCAAATGCATGCCCGGGACTGTTCACATGCCTTGACAGGGGCAAATAAGGGCAGCTTTTTGCACGAGAGCGGTGAATATTGAACCGTATTCGGAAGGGCGTTTCAGTTTGGCCGATATATTGTTGCCTACAAACAGTGCACTCTAGAAGATATACGACATTAGCGGAGTCACAGTTAAAGTTACCTTTTATATTTACGTAGTAGTCTGAAGCCGTGCTGGTGGCGCGCTGTGTAGTGGTCATGTGTGGGCATACTTTACATCGGGGTTTATTGCAGGGCATGCAGCCAGTAGTTGCCGGTCGGTTGATTGGAGAGTTAGTAAGAAAGTCACCTAAATTCTTATTACGCCGGTAGACAACGCGTGGTGGTTCGGGGAATGTGCTTTTTAAGCGGTCACTTTGCATTAGGATATTGGGATGTTTTTTTAGCATGGTTGACACTCTTGGAGCGGAGGATGAGTGGGTTAAAACTAAGTTAATTTGCGGGTTCCCGTTCGGGGCTTTTTTCTTACAGATTTCGTTACGGTCTAATTGGTTGGCTCGCATAATAGCGTCGTCGATAACTTTTTCCGGGTATTTTTTATTCAGGAGGGCGGTCTTGAGTTCTCCACAGTTTGAGTCAAAGTCGGCTTGGTTTGAGAAAATTCTCCTAAATCGGTGGGCTTGGCTGTAAGGTATTGCTGTCTTGCAGTGTCTGACATGGCTACTTCGGAAGTGCAAATACTGCCGCGTGTCTGTCGGTTTTCTATACAGTTTAGTTTGAAGCCGACCTTGGAAGGTAGTAACGGTGACGTCCAGAAAGTTTACACTGTGTTCCGAATAGGAATGAGCAAGGGAAATACTAGGATGGGCTAGGTTAAATGCCTCAATGAAGGTGAGGAGCTCCATCTCACCGTGTTGCTAGATTATGAATATGTCATCAATATACCTTTTATAGTACACTGGCTTTAAATTTTGGGTGTCAAGAAAGTTTGATTCGAGGTGAGTCATAAAGATATTGGCGTAGTTAAGTCCGATTCGAGTTCCCATTGACGTTCCGCTGAATTGCACGTAATGAACTCCGTCGAACTCAAAATTGTTAAGTTCAAGAATAAGCCTAAGGAAGGTTTGGAGAGCAGAAGACTCGATAGGTTTGCCGCACGATGACTGCTTATACGCAAGGGATACAGCGGCGATGCCATCTTCATGGGGGATGTTAGTATACAGTGACGCAACATCAAGGGTGACTAGAAGGCAATTATCAGGAATTTCAATTTTGAGATGTCTGAGAGAAAGTCATTGGTATCCTTAATGAAGGAGGGAAAGCTGGGCGGAATGTCGCAAATGAAATTATCCACATAGCGCGAGAGGTTTTCGGTAACAGTGCCAATGCCAGAAACAATGGGGCACCCTGGGTTGTTCACCTTGTGAATCTTTGGGAGAAGATAGAATTTACTGGCTACTGGGCTTAAGGGGATCAGGGAACGAGCCGTGGTTTCATTTATTGTTTTATTTTTAACGAGCTCAGCAAGTTTATCTTTGACAATTTGCTTATAGTCTTGAGTGGGATCATTGGGTAGTGCTTTATAGAACGTCGATACTGATAGTTGCTTATTGGCCTCGTTAACATAGTCGGTTTTGTCAAGGATTACGATTGCGCCTCCCTTGCCGGCAGGTTTAATAATTATGTCGGGACGGCTTGCGAGTTCCTCTAGGGCTTTCTTTTCGTTGGTAGTCATGTTGTGGTGGAAAGAAATTTGTGTTTGGTATGCTTTTCGCACATCGCGTTGGACAGCTTTGATGTACACTTCGAGGCAACTATCACGCTGTGTGGGAGGGGTCCAGTGCTTATAGCTAGGTAGGGTTCTGCGGGCTTCTTCCGTCGCGGGGTGATCGTAGAAGTATTCTCGTAGCCTCATGTTTCTGGCGAAGTTATCTAAGTCCTTAAAAAGTTGAAATTCATCAAAACCACCAGTAGCCGTGCTAAATTTTAGGCCCTTTGACAAGACGTTCATCTGAGCTGGGGAGAGGGTTATACTTGAAAGGTTCATTACATTCCCGGTAAGGTTTTCTTTTGTGACGGCAGGCGAGGGAAAATTATTAGTACAGGGGTTTAACTGAACTGTTTGGGGTGCAGTAGTCGAAGCATTTATTACAGTCCTAGTGACATTATCGGTCGTATTGTCAGAGTGGGGGCAGTTACTAGTGCCAGAGCTTGTTAGGTTCTTACGCATGTGGCCAGTGTTAGAAATCTCATCTCGGTTAAACTTTCAGTCTTTTGTTCCGGATATGGCGGAGACCGTCTTAGATTCGTAGTTGCTTAAAAGGTTCAACTTTCTTTTGCTTAGTTCCTGACTAAGTAGTTCCTCTTTCTTTCTGAGAGAATGTGCCGTAGCTTCGTAGTGATTGAGGATTATTTGAGTTAATTGTAAAGACGCTTTAGCGAGTACCTGTTTCCACTTATTCATGTTGGACGGGGAGAGATCGGTAGTAGCAGGTTTTATTCTAATCCTAAGACCCCTGGGAGCGACCGCGGCAGTCAAGTACTGTGCAAGAGCGGAAACGTGCAATTCGGAACGTATGCGCTTTTCAGTTATTTTTCATAGCTTTAAAAACTGTTTTGAAACGGGGAAGGAGGCCGCGTTACCTGTTTTTTGTGTTGTAGTCAGTTGCTGCTATGCTGATTCTTTCGAAGGTTGTAAGGGCATGTGGCACGGAGGGCTGGATTTTGGACCCCGGAAGGTCCGGCGGACACGCTGCTGTTGGTTTTCGTGGGCTCGGCGGTCGCTGAAGACGCGGAGGTTGGGCGTGGCATGCTGTTGGTGCGGCGCTGGTCAGGGAGCTTCGTAGTGTCACTGCGAGCGTTCCCTCGGGGCGTTGTGGCCGCTGCAGGTTTGCCAGTAGGGGTTGGCATGTCCCTGGCGCGACGCTCGTTCGACGATGTTCGCCGTAAGCGTGGCAACCGCCGTTCGCCGTTATCGTGGCAAAACGTGCTCGGAACGAGAAGTGTCGCATTTGTTTTTTTGTCATTTTGACATTTTGTCGCATTTGTGATTTTGTATAATCATTTTTCTCAATGTACAACTTAAGTTTTTAGCCTGTCATTGCATCACCGGCGGAGGGTGATCTGTCAAGCTGCATGGTTGCAGCTTTTTTTCCCTCCGCTTTTTTCACCTCTGTAGTGTCAGTGGTGGAAATAAACCTGATTGTATTGTATTGTATTGTATTGTATTGTATTGTGTTGTATTGTATTGTATTGTATTGTATTGTATTGTATAAGAACACGTCATGAAGCGAGCTCCCCCTTGATGGAGTAAAGATCGTAGCGGCAGCGAAGCATAAGAATCGGCTGCAATCGTTGACTCACACCCTCGTGGTGGTCCTGAATGTTGAGTACAGATTCCCTACCTTCAAATATTATGCATTACAGTGAGCTTCCTTGATGTTTCGCTTTAACTGTAAATAAGTTATAAACCACTCGTAACGCTTTTGTTGCCTGGTAAGAATATGATTGTACACTAGCCACCCAAAAGAAACAATAAATAAAAAGGCCCCGATAAAAGCAATACGCAATTACGAAAAAAACGAATCAAAGGTATAGATGCCGACATTCTCAACAAAGAAATAATTAGAAAACTTTGCAAATCAAACGTTATAACAACATAAATGTACATCACCGGCAGAAGACGACTAACGAAATAAATAAATAAATATAAAGGAAAGAAAAAGTCCCCTCACTATATTCACTATATTCCCATTCTGCCGTCCCGTTAGCCAAGTCCAAGTTTCTCAGGCCGGTCATGTGGGGGGTCGCACTTTAAGTACGCCTTTAGGATTCATGCTGCCGCCTAATAATTGATATATCTGAGCAGCAAACTAAAGCTTTTTTTTGGCACCGATTCCAAGGCAGCGATGGTGTCGGTTGTGGAATGCACTTTAAGAAAACACAACCAAGAAAGCAGCAGCCAACTAGTGGCGTCACTAACTCTCGGCAAATGCACCGAACTAGTTACAACACCCTGAGTCTTCTTAAGGCTGATTTTCACACAGAACCAACTAACGTTTTTAACAATAGCGGCATCTTCTGAGTCTTAAATGTTTTACGGCACACATTTTTGCAGTTCTGTTGTAGCATACAAACCATACCAATAAATTACTTAGGAAGTTTGCCCTGTCTAGTTGTGTATCTTCTAACGTTGTGTTTTAAATCGTAATTGCACTCAATGTATTGATTACCAACGTGCTAAAATGATACTGACATGCGCAAATTTACTGGACAGGGAGAGAGTGATCTTACTGCAAGCATCAGCATGACAAAAAGTCGGGCCTGATTCGAAGGTACGATGCTATTCACAAGCTAATGAAACTAATTTCTTATCTCTTCAATAGTTTCGTGTAAACTTTTCCGCACCTGCACCGCGTATGCTTCTCTTCTGGCATTTTATACAAGGTCTTCAACAGAATATTTATATTGAGGTGAAAGTAGCCATTTAGTGCAAAACTGTAGTTAAGGAGAGACTTCTGGCGGCCTTGCGCTAAGGGGATTCCTGGCTGAGTTCACTAATGATAAGCTCACGGTGAACCGGTGATCTCCTGGTTAAATAAACGTCTTATTGCTAAGGATACATTTATATTGGACATTACTCCTTCGGGCGTGCGAGAAAGCTAGAATTATACCAGCATAAACAGCTGGAACGAACATAATGCGGGCTGTTTATCTTCCTATTAAAGGCGCGACCTTATTAAATATCACCGAAATAAATATCAGCAAAATTTTAAGTGTACACCATGCCTGATGTAATCGTTTTCTATTACAATCGTGGGAAAAGATTTCTAATTTTGTTTTTAGCACTCTCTACAACTCACCCAAAGGAACATTCTTCGATAACACAACGCTAATCTGTAGGACGATTGCATGTCCCCTGCAAGAGCGATAACCACACCTTTCAAGCACTGGTTCCGTATTCCAAGCAGCAGAGAGGGGGAGTTAAAAATTCTTATATACGCCAGCTTTAGCGGACAGAAGGAAGCTGTCGCATTGACCCATCAGCTTCGTCAAACAACAGCCACGAATAAGAGGTTTGAAGCTTCTTAGAGGTAAGTGAAACTTGTTGCTGCTATGTTTCAAAGTGTGAACAGAGTTTGTGCCCTGCTTGCACCATGTAAGCTATTGTTCTGGAGTTCTTTTCATGCTCTACATCGCATTACTTAAGGCAGAGACAAAACCTAGCCATTTGAGGCAACTTTTGAATCCTGGGCCGACTATGGGGTGTTTTAGCGGCCATTTTAAGTTGCCACTTTGGTGGTCAGTTTGGAGTACATGCTTGCTGCGTATGCCACCACAATTACTGTTTTTACCCTCTGTCGGGTGGGTACACCGGGCTTACGCTTGAGCTCACTGGAGGGTCACACAGACCTCACTCAACAATAACTCAAAATTAACTCACCCTACCAGGTGGAATACGTGCAATTCATGCCCATTTCTGAATTTTGAAGTTGGAAAAAACGAGAAATTTTTTCACTGCCTATTCACCTCGGGTGTAATTTACAGGTCCCGAGCTGAACCGACAACAGAGTTTCTAGCTTCTTGGCTAGATAAAACTGCAATAGTGAAGCACCTGATACATTAAGCGCGAAGCCAGCCCACTTGGCATATTCTGCCCGCTGCATGGGTCATGTGTAGTGAAAAAGCACGGCTTCAATTAAGTGCTGTAAAACTGATTCGAATGTACGTTGAGTAGGTGCTGAAGAGATTTTGAAAACCGGCATAATTACTTTTTGTTAACTTCGAAGCTGTTTAGGAAATAGTGATTTTTTGTGTCCCCAGTTCAAAATACCAAGGCCAATACCAAAATACCAAATATCTGAGGCCCCGCACGTGGTCCCGGGCCTAGTGCCGACCGCCAAGCACTTAAAAAAAACCAAGAAAATACCTAGCGATCTTGTGTGCGTGCATCGCTACGACCACTTGGCGTCTCTGTGCACGTTTGTCAAGCCGAGCATACCCACTTAGATTGGCTGACATTGCGGCGACCGCACCGGAATTAAAAAAAATACCTTTGTTGTTGTTCCTATGTTCCCTATGTTCTTGTGCGTCTCACCCCAACAGAATCCCCTCGCTCATGCTCGTCTATGTTAAAATGTTTACTCGACACATGACCTTCTCGCACCTGTTCGGAAAGCTGTTTTTCACTTTTTGGTTCACATTCCATTTTTGCACATATTTGCACATTTATAGTATACATTTTTACTTACTACCTTATATTATGTGCTGGGGGGCCTTGCACTCCTCATGTACCCAGTGCATCACCCGAGAAGGCCCAGCGCTGTTGGTGATCACTTGTAATAAATAAATAAACCTCTGGACTCTGGAGTTTTTCAAAGAGTTAAAGTTTGATTAACAATATTCCCTGCTAAGATAAATAATCTCGTGTGACTAATGTCTCCAAAAATCCCACGTGGTCAGAAATAGTCCGCGACATTCTTCCTGGGTCACACCCGTGAACCGAAGCTCTGTTACCTAATGGCAGAACTTTTCTAATATAGTGAGCGCAAAAAGTACCCAAGTAGAATAAGGGAAATGAACAAACCAATTTGCGCAGTAACTCACCCGACGCTGAAGCAACCTGTGATGACTCAAATTTTTGCACGGATTGGTAATGTATGAGACGGGAAATATCCACTGCCTTGTCATAGATTGGGCAGAAATGTACTTATCTCCGCTCCAAATGCTGCTCGTTAAAACTATATATAAAAAGGCAAAGTGCATAGGATTGTACTCTGAAGAAAAATTGTCAGCGTCATTAGAGCAACCCCCACCACCCGACTAACGTGTATTTCGGCAGTGTTCAGCAATATTCTGGCTCACGCATGATTTCCAAAATACGAAACAATGTAACATTACTTGTGAGGGCTGCGAGCTCGTAGGGACCGTTTCGGAAGTTGCACTAAGAGAAACTAGTCTTTACAAATGAGGTGACACTGCAATTCCCTGAGTGGTACTCGGCTTTTATAAATAACTATATACCAGCCTCATTATGACCAAGTTTGGAGTTACGTGGCCTGTTGTAGTTTGTAATGTTGTACAGCATGCTGGAGGCATTACAGCCTGCTTCCGGCATGCTGTAAATCATTGAGCGATTCCCTGTCATATCTATTCAGATTTCATCATGTTATTGCTCGTCAATATACTCATTTTCTAAAAGCAATCATTATTGAGTAGCGCTCTCAGCCGGAAGAGAGTTGATGTCGAAGCCATTTTCATTAGGCAGCCTAAATCATATCTAGTCTGAACTTTAAAAAAGAGCGATAATAGTTTAGTCCTATAAGAAAATTACCAAAGCATCTTAACCTACAGTCTTTCCTGGGCTTGCCTCTCCATCTATTTTTACTAACACATCTCCAATAGGGTGGGCTAGCTACATGTGGGCCAAACCTAGCCTGGCCGACTTACTAAAAGCACAAAATACATTACAGAAAATTATTTACTGCCGCTACTGCGCAGAAGGATGCCTTGCTACATTTGCTCCTTAAATGTGGGAACCACCTGAGCTAACAGTGTTGGCACCCATCTATTCTTTTTAGCATGTCTATATTTAGAAGCTTCTTTTTATTGCCACCGACCTCTATTTACAGCATCCAGCAGCAGCAGGGCGGAAATCTGACGTTAATGTGAAGTTTCGTACCACTGTGAAAAGGACGCTAATGTGGACAAGCACACATTGAAGCGAAATCAGCGGGAAAACTGAAATTCGAAATAAGTTCATCTGAGAGCCACATTTCGTCGCCATTGAAAGGCAGCTAAAGAAAGTCTGCGGATAAAACTACCTTTCTTTCAAAGGACGCAAGACCACCAGAAGATGAATCGTGTGGTGACGTATTGTTGGCTAATATTGACATTTCTCTTCCACCTGTGTTCTGGCGCTCGCTACACGCCAGACTGGAAGTCTTTGGACACCCGACCAGTGCCAGCATGGTTTGGGGGGGCTAAATTTGGCATCGAGGTCCACTGGGGCGTCTACTCGGTGCCCAGTTTCGGCGTGCAGAGGAGCGAAGAATTCCGGATCAATTGGCAGCTGAATAAACGCCCAAAGGAAGTAAACTTCATGAATAGCCATTATAAACCAGGATTTACCTACATGGACTTCGCCTCCATGTTCACGGCTGAGCTTTTTGACCCCGACCAGTGGGCGGACATCTTTTCCAGGTGAGACAGTATTGCGCGTTATAACGACCTACCGCTGTTACGTTTCAGTCATAAAAAGACCCAAAGGAATGGTCTTTAAACGAACACTGTGTCGCGGATACTAAAAAAAACATGCAGTGCACACCTAACTTCCGCAAGGACGTTTTAGTTTCGTCTTTTTAGAAAATGACCTTAGGCGCATAGGATAGCACAGGTTCAAAAAACATTTATCATTTCGAAACTTCACACGTGAGCATATTATGTGCCCAGTGAAGTTTATTTAGGCATTAAATTCAAATATCCCACGCACACGTGGCAATAGACTCAAAGGGAAGGTTTCATGTTGGCTCCCTTGATTGGCCTTAACTTGCGTATGGCATTATATCCAGGGCGTTATTGAGGTTGGTGCTGCTGATTTCTGAAAAAAGTGAGGCCTGGCGAGTACGTGGAGAATTATCAGACGTAACGAGAACCGTCCAACGGGCTAACCCTTCTTGTGGAGATGGGACCAGCGCCAACCGCAGGCAAGGCGATCCACGAAAGAAATGCCACTTCCCCTGCACACCCCCACATGTGCTTCCTCTGCCCAGCCACAACGGTCGGGTAAGGCGACCATTATGTGATGTAACCATACCCTATCACAAGTCACTTCTCCGACAACACGGAATCAGTACGCCGATCTCATAGTTATCTGGTGTAAGGTTAACCTCAAGATGTGCACGTGGCCACGTTCAAAATGCACCTGAAAAATCGGGAGAATAAGTTAGTAAACCTTTGCTTTAGAAATCTGATTCAGCAGAGCCACTCCGCAGTACAAGGATGACGCTTCTCTGAATATTCCTCTATGCACTTCTGAGCACTCCAGTGTTTCTGGTCAACCCACTGTTTGGACCTGACAGTCGACTTATTGTCATTGCCAATTGCACTGTTGGTCACTGAACGTTTACGGCAAATGAGTCCTTTAGGCAATGTACGCAGTGAATCTGACACCATCTGTAGCCGCGTTATCGGGTAACTGTAATGCACTACTGTCGCATCCATATAAACGCGCTCCCTGCGCGTTTACATGAGTGCCACAGTAGCGCATCACATTGCTTTTTAGTGCCTCACATCCTTGTAGAGGGGACCAAGGGCCTGAGACGCGGTCGGATTAGACGGCCGGCACATTGCAATAGTAAGATGTGTTGAACGTAAGCCGCATAATTCATTGGCATTCCGACTAAAAATTGTGACCTAAGGCACTTTCTTCGAGCGATGCATGTTTTTTCGAGATACCATCCCTATCCGAACCTACGTGTACAAATACGAACTTGGTAAGGATCGTCATGCGATCCGCCAAACTGGATCTTTCATTTTACCGTATAGAACGGCCTTATTCTTGCATGCAAGAAGACTCTTACACCCTAAATTGCTTTGAACATTGCTTTCTCAGGGGACGTGAAATTAGTACCGCAAAGAGCTGTGAAACGCGACCTCTACTCATTTTTCACGACTACACTTATCTGAAGATTTTGAGCTTAGTAGTACCGGATGCCTTGAAACCGTCTTTCCTCTGCAAGCTTTGTTTTACTAAGGCTACTTCTTGAGCTTTGAGGATGATCAAGGCAACATAGAGAAGCGAAAAGGCTTTTGCTTGAGACGCAGGAAAACAAGGGTACAGAAGCGGTGATGACGCAAAATATCGTTGTGGTCGATGGCCGCCACGAACCCTTCGCAGGGCACAGAATGAGGGAGATAAATTTCATTTCATTAGTCAGTAGCAAATCCTTATTCTACGGATTGACCATTCGCAGGTCAGGGGCCCGATACGTTATTCTGACGGCAAAGTATCTTGATGGTTACACACTGTGGCCGTGAAGTTTCTCGCTGAACTGGAATTCCATGGACGTGGGTCCCCACCGAGACCTCGTTGGAGAACTCTGCGCTGCAGTGCGGCGAAAGGGAGGAATGCGATTTGGTGTGGAGTATGTCAAGATGGAGACGTTTCACCCCTTGTACATTGCTGACAAGGCATCGAGGTGGGCTTCCGCTGATTTTCCACGAGCCAAGAGCACTCCGGAATTATTCGAGCTAGTTGAGAGGTAAGAGAAAAGTTTCGCCTTTGGTTGAAGTTCCGTGCCGCAATAATTGACACTTTGAAGCAACCATATGAAGTAAAATTGTTTGGTTATGCAAACCAGAAAGAAATTTGGCATTCGACGCGTAGCAATAATATAGAAAATAGACGCATCCACAAGGGATGATTTTCGATAGCAAAGCGGCAGCTATTGACTTACTGCTGCATTAGCGTAGCAGTTTGGGAAGCAGGCAAAGCCACAAGCGAGAATGTATCTGTAGCCGATAGTACAAAATTTACACCGAAGCTGTTTATTGGTATGAGTTCGTGCGTCTTAATTCTGCGTCCGGAAAAACGCACGCCCCTAAATATTTTCTGAAATCGCTTGATCCTGGGGGAAAGCTTGTACTTCTGCTCACTTGAATGAGCATTTTGGGGCCACTAGGTATCAATACCCATAATTTTCAGTATCAGTAGACTCACAGGTAGACTGTTTTTCGGAAATGTATCGCAGTGCGACATTTTCAAGAAATACGTAATTTCTCGCCGCCTTCTCTTTTTCGCGTTCGAAGGGTTTGCATGACTGCTTTCCTCCGGCTCCTCGGAGCGACGGTAACTTAAAGCCACCCTGTTTTTGTTGTGTCAAGAACCTAGTTTCTCCAGCTCCTCGGGACGGCGGTCGGATAATAATTCATTTTAGCTTCTACTTCTTTGAATCTGTAGCCGAGAGTTTGCATACAGTTCGGATTGAATCTCCCCTGGTCATCCACCTTCGTACCGTGAGACGGCTATTAACAAGCTTTCGATATATATTTTTACATTTTACGGCGTAGAACTATAGAGAAAATTGTTCTTGGGTTTAAGTTGGAATTAAAATATCGCTTATTGCAGTTTTATCATCTTGTTAGCGTTGCTAGTTTGTGATGTGTGTTGTAGTAGACGGGTAGGAATGTATTCACATGACGCAAGATTTTTTATTTTTCTATATTTTAGAGTTACTTGGTATTTGTCATCTATTTTGTTCCAATGGTTTCATGACTATGGTATATCGCCACCTCCCTCTAATTTAAAAACTTAACGGACAATCTTATCAACTTTTACTGGCATTATGACTATTTAAATAAATAGTACTCCAGTTTATTTTACGTGAATGTTGCAGGTTAGAATATGCAATACAAAATTTCAGCCTCTCAGTCACAACCCCTTTAAGCTGTAAAAAACCTAGCTTTGTATACGAGTGTAAAGCCATTGATGCCTTTTAAACAAAGGTGCGGCCTGTTCTAACAGTAAATGGGAGACTAAACATTTCAGCAAAACTACCAAGTTTAGTATGATAGCATACAAGTAAACACGGCCACTTGAAGGCTTTCTTTTACAACTTTGCAGGTATCAACCCGATATCATTTGGTCCCAGGGTGACGGAGCGGCCCCTTCGACCTATTGGAACAGCACCTCATTCCTCGCGTGGCTTTACAGTGACAGCCCAGTCCGCTCCGATGTTGTCGTCAACGACCGCTGGGGTTCTGACGTCCGTGGAAGGCGTGGCGATTTCCTAAACTGTCGCCATAGCTGTGATGAAAAACTTATGATGCGGATTAAGTGGTTAAAGCCAGTGACCATCGACAAGCACTCTTGGGGATACCGGCGCCAAGCCAATATTTCTGATTACCTCACGACCGCCGACATTATTGAAGAACTTGTGAAAACAGTCAGCCGAAACGGCAACCTGCTGCTCGCCATGAGTGCTACGAAGGACGGCATCATCCCGCCGGTATTCCTAGAAAGACTCGCCCATGTGGGCACGTGGCTCGGAGTTAACGGGGAGGCCGTGTACGACTCGACACCCTGGAAACACCAAAAGGACGCTGCTAACCCGAACGTTTGGTACACAGCTAAGGAAAACATCGTGTACGCGTTCTTGCTCAAGTGGCCTAAAAGTAGGCAGTTATACTTGGGGTCATTGAAAGTGTCCTCCGAAGGACAGGTCACTATGCTTGGGGGGTCGGAAGAACGACTACAGTCGAGTACCGATTTCACAACCGGTACGATGATTTCGTTGTCCGCGCTAACGCCGGACGAGCTGCCCACCCCGTGGGTATCGGTGCTTAAAGTTGAAGGCACCCTTTAGAATGAGCTTCGGGCAAGAGCTTCAAGCTTTTGCAGCACCTTATGTTGTTTGCGGTTTGTAAGCCAGACGAATATTCTTTAATTATTTTATTAGGCGCTCCTGCGTCACTCTATGCTGAAGTAATTTAAGGCAAATTATTTAGAACTATGACCAATGTAGTACAGCCTACGAAAAGAAATCAAACAAGAAAGGTCATATTTTTATTTCCAGAAGAAATAAATTTTTACATTTAGATACGCGGGCCATTTGCCTTCTTTTATTGTGCCTATTCTTTTCATCGAACATGACCACCTATGTTAAACTTAACATCTAGGGAGTATACAGGCTCTGTTCAGTGCTCGCATTTGTAACAGCTGGGAACGGAGGGGCGCCCTATTTGAGGAACACAAAAACGTTACTGAACCACCAAAGCTACTGACAACGTGTACAGGCCTAAATTTTGCCTGTGAGGTATTCAGAACAGAGTCATTTCTTTTGTGTGAGAACAAAATGCAAGCCACACCGTTACCATGAAGTCATTTGTTGTGGACCGCTTATACCAATTTTGCTCCTTCACTAATAATTACGAGGCCATTTGTAGACAAATGAAATCGAATGCGAAAATATCAATGAGAACACACTTGGCGCAATATCTTTCCATGCAAGCATAACTGTCGCATGGATTCACAACAATAAAAAAATTGAAGATATGACATTCCCCATTTGACCTCGTCAAAATTTAGTTTCCGCGAATCATAAACTTTATTTTCCGGGCTATACTCCATATTTTTATGTTCGCTCTTTTCTTGTCTATGACTGTACACAGCGTCGAAATAAAGGTTTCGGAAAACGTCGTGTATTTTTTAGAAACCACTAAACTCTACCCCAGAAAAAAATGCGTGCTTTTCGCCAACAGCTCTTGTACCTGATAACTGCCAATATTAGCGAAAAATCTCTGCAAGAACCGACACCCCCCAACGTAGAGCCTATATCACCACAGGTGGTACATCAAATAATGTACTGTACAAGCAAGCTACGTTAAAAAAGGTTATAACTGCGGCGAAATTCTCAAATTCTTTTCCGAAATTATCGCATCAGAAACCACAAAACATATGAATGAACCTCACTAACAACAGCTCTCTGCAACTTAAAAGCCAACATTGTGCCTAAATTATAGGATATTTTATGGAAGGGAGTGGTGAATGGCATGAACCGTGCTTAATAATGATTACCGATTTATTTACAGCATTTACGAGGTCGTCATGAGGTAGCCTGCGCAGGCTAAGCTCCACCCGTATTTTTGTCGGTGGGTCGGCCAACAGCTTTAAGCTGCATTCCTTTCTCCGTCGTCGTTTTTTTATATTTCCCCCTCATCAAAAGTGATCTTTGAGGTCACTAGTAAGTACAAGAATGGTTGCGGTAAGGATGACACACATTGGGATTAAACATTCGATTCCTTCCTTCCACCAAAAACGTTAGGTAAAGTCTTGCTCCCGAAAGAGCGACGCCCGTGAGGTCAGGACCAACCAATGAGCGCGCTAATAAATTATAAATACCCCGGAAGACAGGATCTAAACATGTTGGGCAGGTCTCGGCTGGGCATTGCCGGCTGGTCTTGGCTGCACGAAATCGGCGGTGCATAGACAAGCAGCACGAGGTGAGATATATTTCCCCGTCCTGGACCAGGCTGTGCTGCAGCTGCGCAGCGTGCTTCACGTATAATCGACAACTTCGTCAACGGCGTTGCAGTGCGAAGCTTGGGTCACAATTTGGATGAACCTGTACACCCCAACAAACCGTGTTTTCTCTCGTCCCACCTCCTCAGTATCACTCCAGTCCTCTTGGGTAGCCTCGGCCCACCCCAGTGAAAGTGAGCCGTGGACTCTTCTATTCACCAGCCCCGTGGTCGCAGCCAATGAACACCCGAGACCAACCAAGATGACCAGGCATGACCTGACCAGGCGACCACGCCGTTACATCACCCCGCTCTCTAACGCGTCTCCAAGTGCTTTCGGAGCTCCTTCGGGAGTCGGTGGACATCGCTGTTCCGAAACCATGCTTCAGCGATCCCATAATTGTCAAGTACGGTGATGAAAGACAGCTGTTTATATTCCCTTTGTCCTCACCCCACTAACGTATTAACTCTGGCCCCGACAAGGGCGGTTGCCATTGGGGAGGGTGCAGTGCACCAAAAACATTAGAGGACAATGGTGCGCCACTGTCCTCTTATTTTTCTTCAAGTTTACATCACGGGGTACTTCACTGTTCAAGCTGTAAAGGCCATATTGCAAATTTTGCTTGTTGCAGGTAGATCGCTTCACCGTCCACCATGGCCCGTGTCATCTGTCATGCCACCACATACAAATATTTATTGATTTACAATTCTGCCTTTTCTAAAATTCCTTACAGAGTTTATCATTTCTTAGCTTGGACCTAAGACCCGCAGAGTTTGTGAATAATCTGTGCTGAACGCTTTCTTAGTGAATTCTGGAGGTTCCAATCAAACCATGCTCGCTCAAAGATGAGCCCTGCTTGGACGTAACATCTGGTTCAGGGGAGGGCTCTAAGCCTGCAGCGGTTTCCGTTAAATGAACTTTCTTAGAAAGCAAGACCTTCTGGTGCAGAATTCTAAGCTTGCGACGGTATGGCTTCAACTTCAAGCAAGCAAGGAACATTGAACCTCCTTACGCCATCCTAATTCATCGTAATCCCCCTTTTTCTATCTTTATCTTGATTCACCCCAATAGATATTTTGCCATTTGTAACCAATGTATTCCACTGTAATTCTGCTTTCCTCTAAGCTATTACATACCAATCCACCCTAAGCTATCCTAATTCACAATATTCCATCCTAGCTTACCCTTAAGACTACCTCAATGTTCCCTTTGCCATCAGAATTCATCTTAGCTCCCCATAGCTCATCTTACATCCACCCTAATATTTGTTACTATCAACCCTTTATGAATACCTTTTGCTTCTTAATTTACTTTGATCCGCCATAATAAATTCATAATTTATCTTAAATCCACTTCAATCCGTCATAATCCACCGAACCCTACCCTACTAATCATTATTATTAACTGTTCTTCAATCATTAATAACCTTGGCAATCAATAATCATCTGTTACACTACACATGGCTAGTAAGCGCTAGTTTGCCTATGATTTTCTTTGGTTCACTTTGGTTTCTTTGGTCATTCGCGTCGACGCCGCGGTTATTCGAGGTCAACATATCAAGACACCACGTAAAGCTTTAGCTTAAAATTTCTATTCATGAACAATCCAAAGAGAGGTGAACGGATTCGGAGGGGTCTTTCGGTTTAGGCAAGGAATCGAGCTGGCAAAATGAAAATACCAAATATGCCTTTCCATTTTGTTCGGTACGTGCATCCTTCCATCAGGCGCCGCATTTGCGCGATACAGAAAAGCATGGTGTGTTTTACAGACTGAATAAAATGTGCTCCCCAGGGCCGTGCAGTAGTCTTAGACCGCAGTATGTGCTGCGAACAAAAAACAAGAAGCACGCTAGGCCATGCGATTGATATTGCGGCAGTGCACACCTGCAACTGACATTACTTATCACTAAAAATAGAGGAAAAGCTCAAGTGAGTGAGGCTTACTACTAACAGCTATGTTTTTGGTGTTGTTTTCCTTTAAACATCTGTATACTTGCCAGTTCACACACATAAATTGTTTGTTTAGGCACAAGAACGTTGATAAACTGAACACAAATTGTGCTTCCTTGCCCGGAGTATTTTCGTCAAACGTAATTTTTTTAATCAGTAATTTTTTAAAGCTGCCCTCTTGATTTACGCAAGTAAATATGCGCGCATGGATCTTGTTGTCAAACTTTTATACACTGTCCAGTACGTTGCGTCTGCACGCTTCTCTTAGTTCGTCCAAGTGGAGTCGTAGCGACCCGGGCTTGATGATCACACAGGCGGCGAGCGTCAATTGATCCGGTCCCACTATGCCACGCGAAGAGATTTGAAACTTCCTAAGATTGCCAAGACAAAAGCCTGGTCAGACTTTCTGCTCATATGCAAACAACTTACTGCTGAGCACTGCGGCCCCTCCCGTTACCAGTCGGCTAGTCCACTGGACTGCACGCACCGAAGCTGGGTCTGCTCCCTCGCCATCATTAAAAGGGTCCTGTTCGTCTTTGTGTTTCCCTTCACCTCCCAAAGAGGCTTGAATTGCAAGATCGGCTAGGGCCTACGCACTGGTGTGCTGCTGTTTCCCTTTAGCTAGCGCTCCGTCCCTCTTTAGAGAACGCTGCCCCGGCGCTGCTGCTTCCCTTCATTCCCCGGTGAGCGCTCCGCGGCTCGTTATCTTATTTTATGTACCACGCAATTTTCTGTGCATCGGCGCATAGGATTGGTTAGAATGTGGTGAGTACGTTAAATATTATCAGTAGCTGAACGAGACTTCGGACAACAAGAATATTGCTTGGCTCCGGTCTTGTTGCAGCGCATGCCGTAGAAGATTTGCGGCGAATTTCCGGGTTTTCTTGAAACCCAGATTTAAATTTTGGAGGCAGAAGATTTGATTTTTTATTTGCATTTGTCTAACTGCAATTTTTAGAGGAAAATCGCTGGCAGATGAACATATTTAAATTAAGGCAGAAGTGAGAAATCGCTCAGTGCATGCTCACCTCTCGCTCGATGTCGTCTTTTTCCTGTTACATAGGCCGCCCCTCTGTCATCAACACCCCTGGGTTGATACGGCACTTGATGTAAAAACATCGCGGTAGGATGAAATACATGAGGAAAGGAACCAGACAGGATGAGCGCTCGTCCTGTCGGGTTTCTTTCTCGTGTGTTTTGTCCTACGGCGCTGTTTTTACATCATGTCGACCTAACAACTCGCCCAACTTTCCATCCTGCTGTGATACGGCACTACGTTGCACATAGACGCAGCTTCCGCGATGTTATTAGGTCCGTTGTAGCATATGTATTTCAAAATTGATTGTTTGCGAGCAGTCTTCACATATATGTAGGGCCCTCAGAAAGGAGCCTTTGAACCCTGCCGGCATTTCCGGACAAGGACATAATCACCAACGTCCATTTCAGGAACCTTGCCCGTGTGAAGACGGTCGTAATTCTTCGTCATGGCAATCCGGTACGTTTCATTTTACCTCTCTCACCTTTCTTGTCCAGGGAGTAGTAATAAATAGGCATTTGCCAGGAGGGGGTTGGCGTGCAGCCACTCAGATTTTCCATGATATACAAAGTATGAACTGCATCGTACTTCTGCTGTGTGCGAGTGGTTTTGATGTGCAACAGCGGTTTACAGAGCGGAATTCCAGGCCCCTTTGAGGTCAGGGTGGTACGGTGCTGAGAAACACAGCTTCACATTCCGCTGGAGAGCCCAATTCCACAACTGTTCGCTCCGAAGGCTGGCGCGTTGTCGGCCACAGTTTTGGTGTCTTTATACCTATTCCGGTTCGAGAGAGAAATGAGGCTCCTTGCATCTTCCTCTCTGGCTTTTCACGCGACCATTCGCGAGCGCTCATCAATTGCCAGTAGGAACGCTTGCGTGCTACATCTTTCATCGCCTTTTTTCCGAGCTCCGCGAAGTCAAGGTGGATCGTTGCGAATGGTACTACCGCTGGGCTTGAAGTTTCCCTTGCAGATTTGACACTGGTGACAGGTTCATAAGTAGTCAGAGATGTCCTGCTTCATGGTGTTCCAATGAAACCTTTGCTTGATTTTCCAGTACCTGCGCTAGCAAGCGTCTTGTCCGCCAGAATCAGGTGAACCATTGTAAAGAGCCAAGATTTTTGTTACACTAGTCATCGGTACATGTAAGTGGCCATCTTTCAACGACATCGCCTCTGTGCCTTCTCATAAGAGCGTGCTCACATGGTGATCATCACATGGGGCAGTTTTGTGGAGCCGTGACATGGCATCGGCGTCCGGTAGCTTGTCGCCTGGTCTATAAGCGATTTCAAGTGCAAACTGCTGCAGTTCACTTACACACCTGGCAAGCCGCCATTTTGGATGGCACAAATTCCGTATATATTTCGAGGCTAGATTGTCTGTGAACAATCTGAAGCGTCTTCCCTCCAAGTACGTTCGGAAGTAACGTAGTGCCATCACCACCGCCAGGGCCTCTTTTTCGGCCGCAGAATAATTCACACTAAAAACAGCGCAGGGACGAGGACGGAAGAAGTGACAAATTAGAGCGCTTCTTCCATCCTCGTCCCTGCGCTGTTTTTAGTGTGAATAATGTGTACCCAAGTAGCCCAACGTCATGCCTTAGTACGCAGAATAATTAATCTCTGCTTGTTAAATGTGTACAAATAAAAACCAATGGCCTTGAGCTGTCTTTTCGGTGATTCCTTGTCATTTCTTTGGTACAAAATCAGCTCGGCACCGTATTGCGATGCATCTGTGGTCACTTCAAACGGTTTTGTGAAATCTGGAAGCGTCAACTCTCGATCCGACGATATTAGATTTGTAAGCTCCTGATATGCGCTGTCGCATTTCTTGGTCCATTCAAAGGGAACATCTTTCTGCGTCAAAGCTGTGAGGCATTTCGACTTAGGGGCGTAATCCTTGATGAATGCCCAGTAGTGGCCGGCGAGTCCTAGGAAGACTTGTAGAAAATGCATGTCATAGGGCTTCCGTAGCTGTGAAATTCACTTGACGGCTTCCTCTTTCGTGCGTTCCATCTTGCCATCAAAAACTCTTCCCAGAAAAACGACAGAATTTTGGAAAACCCACTCTTCTTGAAATCAATTTTCAGTTTAGCTTTACTAAGAGCGTCTAGCACCTGTGAGAGGTATGATTTGTGCTGATCTCTGCTCCAGGAATCGGATATTATTTCGTCGACGTACACTCCACAGAATTATCCAGTGAACGCTTGTAGGATGGTGTCCATCATTTTCTGGAACCATGCTCCAGAATTCTTCCATCGAAAGGAGAGTCTGTTGTACTCATATGTACCAAAAGGAGTCACGAATGCATTGAAGTGCTTGTATTCCTCCTGGTATGGTACTTGCCAATACCCTTTGCAAAGGTCGACTCGAGAGAACCAAGAGCGACCCCCAGTTTCATTGATGATTTCGTCTATTCTTGGCATTGGGTACGGGAACAGGTCAGTGTGGTGATTGACAAGCCTGTAGTCAGAGCACAGCCTATATGTACATCGCCTTTGGGAACTGTCCTGATAGAGGACCCAAAGGTCGGTACGGATGGTTGGATGATACGATACTAAAGCAGACGTTGCAGTTCAGCTTTTAGCCACTTTTTGTTTTGGTAGGACATGCTATATGGATTCTTTCGTACAGCAGTAACACCGCGCCGTTGAATCGGCGCTTCCATGGCTGCTGCGGCTGGCGGATAAGTGCATACACGCAAAAGTTTGGGATATTGTGAACAGACCTCGCTATTCAGGACCAACCTGATGGGCGGCTTTGTCTGCGTGCATATCGTCTCAGTGGGATGGTCAACGAGCACCTCATCCTTCAAAGAAAGGTCTAGCCTCAATCTCTTCATGTCCAGATGGGCTAGGATGAAATTAACTTGCCGTCCTCTATTAGTGATTCTTTTACCATAACTTTACTTCCCTGGTACTTAACTTTGACGCGCGTCCACTTATCAAGCACCCTAGCTGTCCCGTCGTAGTCATGTACATGGATAACTATACCAGAAAATATGTCATGTGGCGAGGCAATTCCTGTATTCATGATGCCGTTCACTGATGCTGCGGTGTCCACTGAAACGTTTTCTAATTACCCGCTGACATACATTGGTGCATGCAGCAAATTTGATTCAGATTTCAATAAGTACAAAGTCTCGCCTGGGGTTTTTGGGTGGGACTAATCACCTTCTTTTATTCGTTTTTTGGCTGATGAGCGCCACTAGGAGTGCCGACCGATAATATAGCATTACAAGCAGAGCCGTACTGTCATGCCTGGCCTAGTGATGGCAGAAGGTCGACGAAGACGTCCCTCAGCGCACGGAGGAGTTCTTTGGCTTTGGTAGGAACCCTTGGAAGAACCTGGCGTTCAACGGCTTTTGTCATACCATGTTTGACGAGTAGTATAATGGACGACTCGGAGAGATTAGGATCGGCAAGCTGCAGGCGTCTTCTATTTCCGTAGAAGTAATTCACCAACGTCCCCTTCTTGTATTTGAAGAAGATGGTCTGATTCCAACACTCAACAAGGTTCAAGTCGAATGCACGGGTGAAGCTTGTTCGCCAATCGGCCCAGGGGTTGTCAGCGGTCTCGGCAATCCGGAATTCATACCACTTCTTCGCGTTCCCAAAAAGGTATACTTGCAGGTTATTTCTGCGATCACAGTTTGTTATCCAGTGATTACGGGCGCACGTGCATTCGTACAACTGAATCCATGCCGATGTAATTAAAGTGGTACCATCAAAACAATCAGACTTAACTTCCTGCCTGTACCGGGGCGGGTCACGACTCAATTCCATGAAATGAAAACTGCTGTTGCTGCTGAAGTTGTTGTTTTTGCAAAAGCAAAATGTGTTTCATGATACGCGTGAGTCCCTCCGGATGGTCTGACTTTGCATTAAATGATTCACTTGGCTTAAGCATCCAAACTTGAAAATCAGCTCCGCAAATGTTCACCTTGATGCTGCTCTTCTACGCTAACTCGGTAAGCGTAAATTTAGCTTTCGTGGCAAGGAAAGATACGAAGTCAGCTGTGCTGACCTTTTATGGGAAGGTCACGGTGGCATTATCTACGTCCTCTTGGTAACGGTTAGCCACCAGACGACCATCTTCACGCTGGGTCAGGTTGAACAACACCCACATGGTCCGGAACTGTCGGCTGCGCCAAATGTAACGCTCCCCTTTATGGGGTCGAGTTCACGAAGAAGACAAACAACAGTCCGGTTATTGTCCTTTCACATCCTCTTCTTCCTCTTCCTCCACCTCCTACTGCTCACCTCTCGGACGACGTCTTCTTCTTGTTACATCTATATTTGTAGGGACGCAATCCTGCAAACCTCCATGAGCCTCAGCAAACAAGGCGTTGCATGGGACATTCCGAAATTCGCGCTTTCTAATAGGCTACACTGCAGCTTGATCTCACGGAACTTACGATGTGCTGATTTACTGCCCCGTGTGAACAAGCTCCATCATAAAGGTTTGAATTGGCATGCTTACTAAAAAACGGACGGACTGGCAGAGAGTTTACGTAAGCTGTAAAAAGCATCTATGGGTTAGAGGCACCATAGCGGGGGGAAATGCATGGTTAGTAGTTGTGCATCTGTGGACTGGAAGCTGAGCTAGGGAGGAAAATAGGAAATGGTAAACTGTCTGAGAAGTGTAACTGTATTGTTGCAGCGACATAGCAGTTTGAGTAGCAGAGACAAGCGACAAGAAAATACTCGCTCCGGCAACTTTTGGTCGTGTCGCTATTTCAGGGCGGCTATACAAACAAGCGATGCATCAAAAGCGGCTGACTGAGTGCTGAAATGGCAGTGTTATTTTCTACAGCGTAGTGTTCGGCCACAATATAGGCCCGTACTCTAGCAGAATTATGCTCGTTGCTGACCTAGCCAAAATCTCTTCATGTGGTTAAGTCAGTGTACACATTCCTCTAAAATAGGAATGAAAGCTCGTTCCTAGTTCCTTCCCACTTTTCAAACGGGTTTCCGTTACAAGCGCCTATATTCAGAAAGGCACGCGTTCCAGTTACACTTCGAACATTGTAACGCGTCGTTACATTAACGTTACATTTTATTTTTTTTTTATTAAAATGTGGTGTCGGATAATCCTGAGGCGATATGAATGGAGCAATTTAACACTCACATCAAACTACGTATATTATACGAATATGAACACCACCGGCTGCAGATTATCTGGAGATAAAAAGAATTCAAATAAACTCTCCTACACGAATTTTTTCAGGGAGCACCGGACATATTTTATACCTTTTTTAACTGCAAGTGTGGTGCTCGTCTATCACAAGTGCAACACAAAAGGGGCTTTCCACTTGGATCTTCAAAGCGCAGTCAGAATACTGCGCTCCAGATGTGAAAATAGAAAGTTACTAACATGCACGAACATAAAGGTCTTGCACAAGAAACGGCATCGAAAGGAACAATACGTAGGCATTTAAAAAAGCTGATCCAATATTAAGGTATGAGCGAAAAACGAATATCCACAATCCATATTCCCAACTTAGTAGAGTCCTTTGTTTGAATTGAGCAAGTGTTGCGTCTCGATGTTGGTGTCCGATAGACGAACCCGCTTTTTTCGTCAACACCTCGTTGTCAATGTTGATGAGCTCTACCCCTCCCCCCCTTGGTTCAGTCCCTCAGGGTCATCATACTGCCGCCGCATGCGTTCATAGGCGTGCGCTAGCATACAACCCAAGCTATCCACGGACAGTGGTTGGTTCGTGTATATTTTGTTTGACGGCCCTTGAAACCATCTGTGGTGCCGTGCGCATAACTTTGAACCGTTACCCGCCGCTGTGGCTTAGTGGCTAAGGCGTTGCGCTGCTGAGCACGAGGTCGCGGGTTCGATTCCCGGCCGCGGCGGCCGCTTCTCTGATGACGGCGAAAAGCAAAAACGCCCGTGTGTACGAGATTTCGGCGCACGTTAAAGATCCCCAGGTGGTCAAAATTATTCCGGAGCCCTCCACTACGGCGCGCCTCATCGCCTGCGTTGCGTCGGCGCGTTAAACCCCACAATCAATCAACTTTGACCGTTGAGGTTTGGTCATTAAATTCTCGCACACACGAGCATCAGAGCCAGTACGTGAAGAAAAGAGTTTCAGAGTGTTTCTTTGTCGGATTCATAGTTCCCCGTTGCCTTTTTGCCGCACCCTCGTCTGCTCTAACTTTATGCTTCGTTTTTAAGTTTGGCCTCAGGCTTTTCGTTGTTAGAACGGAGGAACTCTGCGCACGGCAGCAGCCAATTCTTCCAACCATCCAAGCAACTGTCACCAAGTCTTCAGTGAAGGAAGTCGGGATGGAAGGGAGGTGTGTGTGTGTGTGTGGGGGGGGGGGGTGTAGTAGCATACCGTAACTTTAGAAGGCAACTAAATCAGTTTTCGCTATTGCGGTATCTTCCAGAGAAATTCATTGTATCTTTATTGTTGCGGCCTCTTCAAGTGGTAGATCATCTGGAGACATGCAGCTCGCAACTATTACTCTTGCTGTAGAATGTACTCGTAAAGTTGTCGCACTTCACGTGGAAGTTCACCTTTACCATCAGCTTTGCCTGGACAAGTTCCCGAGAGCGACGCGCCCTGTTGACCGTGCTTTGCATCTTAAAGAAAATTCCTAACTGGACGTTCCGTAACAAATCCGGGACATATAGCTGTCCCGACAGGGACCGAGCCGGACACGGCACGTTTTATGATATGTCGGGACAGTCCCGCATAATTCCGAACGGTTGGTGGCCCTACATGAGTATACGCTATTCGGCTAGCAATCGGCGCTCGGCTGAAGCACTGGTCGGAACCGGTCTGTAACAATAAACCACAGTCGTCGCACTTTTATGATGCGAAGGAAAGGTGGCGAAATAACTCCGAGCAAAATTCGAAAACCAATCGTCAAAGCAAACCTGGCAGTGGGCACATCCCGAAACCGATTGTCCTCCCTGTGCGCGAGGAAGTTTACGGCGGCGCGTTCGAGCGTCATGTCCGTGCCGTGGGGCGATAGAACGTCCGAGGTCAGATTAGGCTTGAAGCTGTCAGCGACCAGGGTTTCTGTTGCGCATGCGATCAGAGAGGTCTCGCCTCGATTTGGGCGGCAGCGGAAATATCCCAAGAATCTCAGGCGGAGAACTTGACGCCTAGATTTTACACGCGGTGATCGCAATGCCGGTGACCCAGCTGCCTATTCACAGGCAGCAGAGAAGTCTCGTACGGCCCCTTCGGCTAGCACAGCTGCCTGTACTGTAGATAATACGTGTGTGATGAACACGGTACAGCCACGTCTTATCCTGCTCTGCTTCCGCGTTCCACTCTTATGCACAAAAGAAGAGGTCGCGGCAGAAGACAAATCAAAGGGGTGCTGAAGCACCTGCCTCAAGCGCATCTACAGCCGACGTATAGCGACAAGGCTGTGCGCAGCCTGTGCAGGCTGCCCGACAGGCTGCGGCCCGCTGCGTGGTTATTCTTCTGTCTTTGACCTTCGAGGAAGCACTTTCTGCGGAACGGCGGCCAAATTAGAGAGATAATAGGAAGACAAACACAGTAGCGGCCTGTGGCTTTTTGCACTAGCTTCACCGCGCCCTATTGCCGTGGCACCAAAAACAGTGACATCCTAGCGATGGAACGCTTACAGAAGGAACGCCGTTCGTTTTTCTATTCCTTCGTAAATGTACAGAGTTACCGTTACAGTTCCTCCCACTGTTAATGGAATGGTTGTGCTCCTCCCTTCCTCCCAAAAGGAACTAGTTCCAGGAACGCCGTTCCGTAAAACACTGGGCTAAGCTTTATAAATGTGGAATTTCCTGCTCTTCTCAACTCGGAATTCAACACGCGTGATTTTTGTGAGATTCAGGTTTTTCGTCTCAAGGCAGCTTAGCTCTTGGTGTCTGACTCCTCAAGTTCGGCTGTACACAACGAACCACCTAGCCGACTATCCGAGCTTGAGCTACCAATTTATCCTACTTGATGGCGAGTTCGCGAAGACACCTGCGCCTACAGTTTAGTCTTAACTGGAGTACTTGAACAAGTTTAAAAGATAAACACTTTGTGTAGTTTGACATTTCTACAAAATTATTGCTCGTGACTGCAACCCTCGGTAGGTATCTGTTAGGCGAACGACTAAAATTGTTTGATTTTGACAAAACATTACTGGTAACGAAATGTCTTACAGCGGCTTAGGATATGTCATCGCTCTCACCAACAATTATATTTGCCAAGGAAACACATGTAGGTTGTTTAAGTTTGCCATTTGCAGATTCCATTGAATGAAAGGAAGAGTAACATATTCCCAATGCATGACGTTATGGCACCAGTGGTCGATTCAGATCTGCTGCGTTGATTGCGTACCTAAGATCTGAGAGAAAAGCAACACTGCGTCTTTTTTGTTTCACAACACTTATATTTAATACCGTTGGTACCGATGTAGAGTTCCTGGCATGCTTGGCAAGAGAACGTAATCATCAGATGCACGTGTTGTTGAGCATACAGGCCTGTCTCAACTTGTGGACAATCAGCAGGGTAGCACCTCCGTCAGATGTTTGCTTGAGTTCGGATTTAAAAGCGTCAATACAAATGCATAAACTTGGTACAACGGCGCAAGAAGTAAATATATTGGACGGAGTAGCAGCAAGATATCTAATGCAAAACTAACAATGGCACGGGTAGCAAAGATGGGAAGTCAATTTTCCGAAGCAGTGGATACCTGTGTGTGTAAAGTAGCACCACTGCAACTTACACGTCAGTGCACTTTTGGTGGCTTGTATCAGAAAATTGCGACGAATTATGAGCAAAGAATGGTGCACGAGGGGGAAGTAAAAACCTATTTTCGGTCTGCGTATATTTTCAAAGTTTACGGTGTTTCGCCTTAGACTACACGTTTCGCCTGTGCGCCTAAAACGCTTGCAGTAAAAGTCTCAGTACGTTAAAGAAAAGCATATTGCGTCGAGCGCCTCCGCTACCACAGAACGCAATATTATGTTCTCTGTAATGAAATATTATCAGTTATTTTTACCACCACGATCATCAAAGTTAGATCCTAATCCCTCTTTGTATAAAAAGAAACCGTGCTCTTTTCACCACTGCCGGAGTTCACCGACATGTCAGTGCGAAGGCCAGGCGCTATTACCTACATAGGCGCCCACTCTATAGTGAAGATGTTTTGTCGTACTCGATTTGCACATGCGTGTTGGTTGTGGCCTGAGGTATTAGCCGCTCAGATAATAATAGAAGGCGCTCGCTCCCGTGTTCGCGCTTTCAACATTTGCAGCGAAGTGAGGAAATACGTAGCCAATTTTCTTACACCGAAGGTGTCAGTGGCTAGGATTTCGTCCGTGTTGGTGCCGCTCTTCCAAGAATTCAGGTCCCCATTTCTTGCCAAATTACTTGATTCTAAGCAGAAGATTGTACTTGTCTCTTAAATGTGCATTTTGATCCCATTAGTCATCAATACCCAGCATTTTTCAGATCAGTAGACTTTAAGGTAGATTGTTCTTCAAAACTTACCGCAGTGCGGTACCCGGAGGACGTGTCTTCTTTCTCACCGCCTTCACTTTTTTGCATTTTACGCACTTGCATGCCTACTTCCCTCCAGCTCTTAGGGGCAGTGGTAACTTTGGACCACACTATTTTTCTTGTTGTCAAGAGCCTAGTTTCCTTGCCTCCTCGGGACGGCGGTCGGCTAACAAAGAAAGCTTCCATCTTGCCATTCTCAATAGCACTTCAACTTTGTACCTGTAGTCGAGGGTTTCCGCACAGTCAGGATTGAATCTTCGCTGGTCATCCACCTTCGCACAGCGAGAGAGCTCATCATAAACTTTTCGTCAATATCTTCACATTATATAACGTGCTACTACAGAGAACAGCATTGTTCACTTCCTCTTGCATTTAAAATAACGTAGCTTGCCAGTTCATCGTTTCGTGAGTGTTGCAAGTGTGAACTGTGTTTTGTAGTATTTGGGGGGAATTGCTTTCATACGACGCAAGGTTTTGTTTGTCGTTACAGTTGAGCGTTACTTAAAATCTGTCGCGCATTTTCTCCTAATGCTTTCATGACTATGCTTTCCCGCCACTTTGTTCTTATGCAACACTTTCACCTTGTAGGAAAGGGAGCCGTGGACTCGCTGATGTGCGGTGGCTCTCCTAAAATTGTTGTTAGTGTGGAAGCCCCGGCCGGAACTGGAGAGCGGAGTAGACATGCGACCGCCCCTTGATCGCAGCCGTGCTTGAACTTCTCTGTCGCGTGGAACTGCTGGACCTACAATAACTCGCCTCTTAAGAAATATTTTGATACCTTGTGGCATATGTAGCTCCACGTGTGTTTCCAAAACAATTTACTATTGACTTTGTGGGGTATAGAGGGGTTAAAGTAAATTGGTTTACTTTTCCCTGCAATAGCAAAACCGGTGACGAGAGAGACTAATCAGTCTTTGTCTTCTCGTTTCGCCCCGCTAGCAAGCTATCTCCCACCCCGCGGCTGCGCGCTGTGCCGCGCCAGCCGCGGCGGGCCGTGGCTCACCGGAACAAAGGAAGCGACAAGTGTTTTCGCTCATTGACATTTATTACTTAATAATAAACATCCAAAGAGCATGCAGGCTAGCTGGTTGGCGGCGAGGATCTAGTTCCTCGCCCGGGCAATTTAAGGGAATCGAGAGGTTCGACTCACCGCGACAACAGTCATCGCCGGGGCGCCGCCTCAGCGCGCTCGCGTTTGCCTCGCTGGGACACCGATGGCAGCCATTGTCGCCCTCCTTTTTGCCCGATCCTCGAAGGAAGGAGGTCGCTAGGCACGTCCTCTCGCCTCGCTTCCCGAGCTCCAACTCCCCTCCGCAGCTCGCATCCCGCGCGCGCTCGCCGGCTTAAAGACACTCCTACGGCGAGGAGGTAGATCCCCCTCGCCGACGTTTTGCCGAGCAAGTTCCCGCGAGGAGCAAGCGGTGTGGCGAAGCCGAACCAAAGGGAACGCGCTAAGGTCGCGTTCCCACATCCCTCCAACCTTAAACGTTTCCGTACGGTGGAAAGAATAGCACACGGGGACATGTAAACGCAATATTCGTAAACTATACAGAACATGAAGGTTCGCCCCCGCGTTGTAGCTGTCCTCGCACTCGCCGTCATCAAACATGCATCGTCAGCCGCATGCACAATCTTTCGCCCATGCACAATCTAACGCTCAGGTGTCGCAGGTAACACCTCTGAGGTGACGGTGCACACGTTGGCTCGAATAGGCATGCCAAGCACAGATGCAGTTTCGTCGTAGACAGCTGTGCCTAGGGCTGCTTTCGTCAAGACCCGCTGAGAAGGCATCAGCTGGCCCAATGCAACGGGGGCCGCAGAGTTCTCAGCCATAGGTTCGACGTAGCGCAGCACAGCTCAGGCCAACACGAGCATCGTTGCTCGCACTGGCGCTCTTGTCAGTCGGTGGTGAGGATCAGCAGGTCCCGTCCAGCCTTGGCCGAAGACAGAAGGCCGGGGTGTCGAAGCGTAGTGCTGAAGCCAGCCCGAGCAAGTGTAGCGACCGCGCTGATAGATGACGTCCGTACAGCTGCTGCTGTCAGCCCGGACGCACCGAGGACGTATCAGCAGGTCCAGGAGCCCCGCGACCGCAAAGTGCGGCCCAGCACCGAAGTGACGCCAAGCCATGAAGCACACGACGGCGCCGCCCGCACCAACACGCCCTCCATCATGGAGGTAAACAGCAGCCGTAGGGTGCTCCTACGGAGCCGCTGCCAGGCCGCCTCCAAGTAGCCGCCACGCCAGGACAGCCGCGAGTGGTCCCCAGCTCTCGAACGCTCGCCGACCCGGAGCAGCAGGTGGCATCACAGGCATCGCGTAGCAAGCAAGCCTGGGTGACTCAACTCGCATTGCGTATCACATCGGCATTCCCGCAAGCCATGAAGTCAGGCATGGAAGAAATGCTATTCCTCAGCATCGGCCGCGTGGCACGACGCTAAACAATTGCGGCTGTCAAAAGACGGTTTCCGACAGCGCACAAAAACTCACTTTCTTGAGGCAAAGGAAATCTTCCCCTGCTACGAGCAGAACCACTTAAAACAAGCATTCCGACGACACGCACCCCGCCATTCAGTGGAGAAGAGGGGCCGTTTCCCGTCCGTCTGCTCCCGAGCTACGTCCCCCTCGGTCGTGCCCTCTCCCACGCGGTGCCGGCTCCGAAAAGCCTTCGGGCAATACGCATCTCTGGCAACGACCGGCAACCCAGAGGCTTGCTCTACTGCCCCATTCGCACAGCCGTGAAGGAGACATCGGCTTTGTCGTCGGCCCTACCCGCTCGCTGCAATACTAACAGCTTAATGAGCGGCGGCGCCCATCGCGTCTTGCGATGCCGGAACGCCCGGTGCCGAGCCGCAATACCAGACAGCCCTTACGGCACCCGTGGCCCCTGGCCACACGGCTCCCAGAGCCCGACTCCCGGAGTCGATAAAAGAGACAGCAGAGAAAAGAAAATCGGGCCAAACAACTCAGCTTTCGTACTCGCTCACTTCGGGCTTGCAATTACAGCGCGGGCCTTATGCCCTAGCGCGTCATGGGTGCTGGACTTCAAGAATTTCAGTGCCTCAATTTGCCGCGGCAGAAACGTCCCGCCTAAACGGCGCACTGAGAAAACTCGGCGCTCATATGTTCTAGCACAATGTAGCAACGTTCACTCCGCTCTCAAGAAAGTACGCCTGCCTCCGCTAGCGATCTGATTCACGCTAGCAGTAACACTTGTCAGGTTCGGACAAAGAACTTTTCTCACACCGAACAAAGACATGTTCCATGTTCCGAGAGCCAGCCCCACGTTGATGCGCCAGATGTGGGGTATAAGGGGGTTAAAGTAAATTGGTTTACTTTTCCCTGCAATAGCAAAACCGGTGACGAGAGAGACTAATCAGTCTTTGTCTTCTCGTTTCGCCCCGCTAGCAAGCTATCTCCCACCCCGCGGCTGCGCGCGGTGCCGCGCCAGCCGCGGCGGGCCGTGGCTCACCGGAACAAAGGAAGCGACAAGTGTTTTCGCTCATTGACATTTATTACTTAAAGGGGTCCTGAAATACCTTCCGCCGATGCATGGATGTACATGTACCCAAATAAAGCAATGTATTTGCAATCTCCTCCCGCAAGAATTTTGTTAAAGCGATGAGTATTAGCTGAGAAATCGTAAATCAAAAACCGCGCATTATCGCCGCTCCGCTTTTCCTCCTCCTTTCGACTTACTCTCCGCTGTTGACGGCGCGCGAGCTTTGCCTCCCATGATGCTGCGCTCCGCAGCGGTCACGTACTTCCGCTATTGCGCTGCTACGTCGTCTGCTACGGGCAAGCTTTGTTGACACCATGAATCCCGCACTTCGCTCAAGGCTGGAAAACCGAACGAAAAATCTGGCCGCATGTGTGCGGCGGCCTGGCCTTGCCCTTTCGCGGTGTTCGTTGGTGCAGTTGCTATCGGTGGCACGTGACTTTTTATCGGCGGCGAACTCGCAGCCGTGCGGGGAAGATCGTGCGCTCGTTCCCTTTGATGCACCGACACTGTTTATCCAAAAAGTGCCGTATCAGATGTGGCCCCGCTGGTGCCGGGTCTTATTTTGCGGCGGTCGTAATTCCTGCCGGCGGCATGTGAAAAAGACATTTTAAATCGATACAGAACCCGTGCACAAAACCCTTCAATCATGTGACCAGTTCAGCTTGGGGCGACGCGTGGTGGAGAGCGGCAACGTTGGCAAAGCATTCTCCACCGCGGCTCTGAGCTTTCTAGCGCTGGAGCGAGCGCCACTTCTTTGAGAATCTCAAACATCGGTTGCCTTGACAACAAGGCACAAACCACTGTAGAACTCAGTTACAGTTGCGTGTTCCCGGTTCAGCTCGGGGCCCCACCTCACGACATGTGGGCACTGCAGGCGTACCACCCACTCCCATTGGGAAGTGCGAGATGCGTTTGACATTACAGGAGGCGATGGTGTGTGTGTGTTGTGGACGTCTTTGTTTCGCGATGCAATGCGACGTTGTGCTTCTGCGGGTGGATAGTGCTTCCCATGGTCTGGGTTATCTTTCTCGAGTGACGTACGACTCAACTTCGCATGGGGTATGTGCAGTGTGCGTGGCTAAAAGCCATCTCGGCTTGTGCGCCGGAGTTAAGTGACTTGCTGTTCGTCCCCGCAAACCGCGCGCGAGGTGAGTGCCGAAGTTACGACGGGCAGGAGGAGGCAACCCATCGTCTTTCAATCGCGGTTCAGACTTGCAACGCATGTTGTGACGTTGTGTTCGTTCGAAACCCATCTCTGGATTGTTTTGAAGTAGAATAAAATGTATGCGTCAAACCCGGGCATTCGGCTCAGGGCGTTCTCTGCGATTGCACGAAAGAAGTGCCACGGGGCTTCAACGCTTTCTTTACGGAACGTACTCAGGTAAGGGAATATCCATGTCGTGTTATGGCCGTGCTGCATTTATTACAAACGGTTAAACGTTTGTTTACACTTGTTTCGTTTGTCGTAAAATGTCCAAGCACTCCGGCACTCCGCCGGCAGATCAGCCGGCGAGCCGACGCTGAGCAGACGACTCATCTCTTTGCCGGAAGTGCGTGAAAAAGCCGCCCAATAGCAGGATGTCTAGCTCATGACGAACATCTGGGAATCGATGATGTAGACATGTGAAGATGGCGGCGTCCAAAAACACGAAGGAAAGGGTGAGAAAAAAGCGACAAACTTTGCAACAAAAGTGTGAGCTTTCCGCTGCGCGTAAAAGAGTAATACTTGGCACAGATGACGTTGACGACCCAATCTAACGATTGCGCTAGTTCATTTAGTGTGCTCAAAACGCCTTTCAGGGCCCCTTTAATAATAAACATCCAAAGAGCATGCAGGCTAGCTGGTTGGCGGCGAGGATCTAGTTCCTCGCCCGGGCAATTTAAGGGAATCGAGAGGTTCGACTCACCGCGACAACAGTCATCGCCGGGGCGCCGCCTCAGCGCGCTCGCGTTTGCCTCGCTGGGACACCGATGGCAGCCATTGTCGCCCTCCTTTCTGCCCGATCCTCGAAGGAAGGAGGTCGCTAGGCACGTCCTCTCGCCTCGCTTCCCGAGCTCCAACTCCCCTCCGCAGCTCGCATCCCGCGCGCGCTCGCCGGCTTAAAGACACTCCTACGGCGAGGAGGTAGATCCCCCTCGCCGACGTCTTGCCGAGCAAGTTCCCGCGAGGAGCAAGCGGTGTGGCGAAGCCGAACCAAAGGGAACGCGCTAAGGTCGCGTTCCCACAACTTGCAGTTTCGAATAACGATTCCTGATGCGACACAGAGCTCCTAGTCGCTGGGGCGAAGTGCGTCCATGCCGAGGACCACCGGCTGCTCACGAAGAAATGCCTCGAATAAATGAACAGTTTCTTGTTCCTTTGGCGTAAATCGTCACGTCTGGCCGGTGGCGCTGTTAGGTTGGCTCTTCGTGCTTTGGGACGCTTTTTGAGGCATAGATTTCTCTGTACAACTGTCCGTGGCGGCGACGGCCGACGGGCGTCTCGGTGGCAGGCGCCGTGTGCCCAACCCATATGTAAAACGTCCGCGCATGACACATGAAACAACTAGTTTACTTGGCCTTCTCCTCACACCCATCATACCCGACATGCAATTCAGAACGTTGTTACTTGTAAGCCGACCTTGTAGGCATCTTCTGGGGATACGGTGCCAACCTGTCGACCGTCTGTCTATACGTTGCAGCGGCGCCCCGAGACTCCAACAACGGCATCGGGATACAATGTTCAAACGTTAACGACGCCGCCACGCCGCTTCTCTACGCTTGCCTGTCGCCTCCTATAGACAACGAGATAGAGTAAAATCGAAACCAAGGCAGCGAAGAGGAAATCAAGACCCCCCGTGTACGGTACTCACCATAAACGTGTAAGAAGCGAGCTTCGGATGTTACTGAGCTTCCTCCCTCCATGCGATGCTACGGTAATGGGCAGCTGGGATGTATGATTTCATTATATATTTTATACAAGAAGCAGAAAACACAGTTCCCGTAAGGCGTTAGTTTTGAACAGAACCGGCTCCAGCAGCGCTCTTGCTTGCGAGTGCTTTGACCGCTGTCAGCAATGCGACACCGTGCTTTGCTTTGATCCGAATGTGCGGCCTCCTCCAGTTGTGCCAAACTTGTTCGTGGTTTGCTTGCTGTGTTTCTGTGCACATGGCCTTTTCCCCTGATCACGGAAGCCTTAGTCACCGGATAAAAGCTGGCCCATCGCCACTATTCAGGTACGAAGGCCTCATTTGAAGATTTGGGTCATGTCTTCATGCATATAGGTGGTTCGTTCGTGGAAGCAAACTGCGTGACCATACTTTTTTTTGCCAGGGTGCCTTCACAATATGGTTCTGTCACTTTAAACGTTACGGCACGTAAGTGATCTGTAGAACAGCTGAGCCAATTGCTTTAAGCTAACGAATATATCAGCCCGATACTTACCCCCGTATTCTGAGTCCCTATGCCAATCGAGCTTCCGGTCGAGAAGACCCTCGAACGCGAGTTTCGGTATCATAAACTAACCTCCACTCGAGTGTCTACTCCAACGGAGGAGCCGCTTACGATTTGGAGGAAGGAGGGAAGGAATACGTTTTTTCGTCCATCGGAATCAGGTATAGACCTTATGCAAAAGTGCCGCCATCTACCGGAAGAAAAATGAAACGAGCACGCGACGCCATGTTGGGGGATGGCGGTCGCGGAATAGCTTGGTACGGAACGTGTGAGGGGCTTTCTCGGCTTGGCGATCCTTTTATAGACAGATTTATGCGCAGCAAAATGAGCGACGAGTGATCTGTAGACCTTTCTCTATTGCTCACATTTGCGGGCGACTTTGTAAATACGCATTATGCATCGAAAAAGTCAGTCAAGGAGGCACCGGCACGGAAGCTGTTAAAGGCTGTCGCGTGTTTTCTCCTTTTTGTTTTGACTTTGAGAACGCAAACATTGAAAGTACATCCGTGTTGGTTTGCATCCTGCGGGTTTCTCAGGAGGTCATTCCTAACACGCTTCGAAACTTGCGGGCTGTCCTGAGGTTGAAATGGGGGAGGGGGGGCACTCGCGATATAGCTATACGCTAAGGATCCTCTGGCACGCAGAGGAAACCTGGAAAAGAAAAAAAAACATCGCGAAATAAATTGAATACCTGGCATTTTTTAACAGCGGAGCGGTTCTAGCTGGGCGTAATCGGTAGCGCGTAACATGTGTGGCGTGTAACGCGTTAAACATTGCCAATAAATTACCAATGAATTGCCAATGAATAATTGAATTACCAATAAATTGCCGAGCGCTGGTGAGCGCGTGCCTCGCGGCGACCGCCGAGCGTCCTCAGCGCACGCAAAGGCTTTAGCAAAAAAAAAAAAAAACTGCGAAAATCTATTCCGCTCGCAAAATTTCATCTTGGTAAAATAGGCTACGGTCGACCAGCATCGAATGGCCGATACACGGAATTACTACGTACGTTACTTGCGCTACTCATGGTCATGGCACTACATGAAGGTTGTAAGTCTCGCGGATCCCTCATTTCCTGTAACGTTTGGCAAACGAAAGAATGCGTAGTACTTCCATAAAAGCCTACCGAACGTCCAGAATAAAAAGGAAATGCGGCTGACTCAAAACTCCACCCGCACGATAAAGTACGAGCTGACCGATGCAGTGCGCCTTAACTACCAGCAGGGAGGAGTGCTCGGCGGTAAATACAGGGCTAGAAAATAGCTCACTTTGGGACCTTTTTAGTCCTGCACGTATTATTCGTTTCGTGACTATGCATGCGATGTAGCTATAATATTACTTAGCGAAGGGAAGTCGACACCCGCAAGCGACTTTACGCGGGGCTCGAGTCATGTTTCCGTTGAGAAATAAAGAAAAGATGTGTACGCTATTTCCGTGGTCTTCCTCGTATCATCTTTGTGCACAGCAAGTTACACGCAGTATTTGGGCATCTTGGACAACGATAAATGCCGACATGCGCGTCGCTAACCCCGGGCTATCATGTACACAGAGGTATCCGGAGAGCCGGGAATCCCCCAACATAGCGGAAGCGCACGCAGTTCCCGCATGATGGCGCCAGTTTTTCCATAAGGTCCATTGGGGGTGGAAGAGGCCCACAGCGCCGCTGTGACCACCAGGGCCCAGGAGGTGGTCAGGACTTGGCCTGACTCCTCCGGGTCACGCAACATCTGCTCCCAGTGGTGAGGGGAGGGAACGGGGGGTGTCACTCCAAGGTGTCGTCTGTGCTACCTTGAAGCAGCCCTCCAGTACTATTTTCAAGGTGGCCGCCTACGCTCCTCTCGGTTCGAGCCGGCTCGCGAGCTCGCCTCTTTCGCGGAGTTCGCGGAGCATGTATCCCGCATTGACGAGGCATTTAACTAAGATTTAGGGGATTTCCGCACCGTGAATTTGCCATGTCAGCGCATAACGTACTGCCTGAATACGCTTGAGCATTTCAGCAAGGGCTAATTCGTGTGGCGGTGCCGCTTTACCCAATCGATCACTGCTGGAGCTGCCGAGGTGACTACCGCCCCACCCACTGCTCCCTGCATTCCGGCTGCTGGTTACGTTGAGATGTTATAGCGCCGGGACATTACAAGTTGTTATGGGTGCCTTCGTCAACGCGTCGCCGCTGACAAGCCGCGTCGTCAGGCGTTGGTTGGAACTCGTAATTCGAAACGTCGTGATGTTTTCTGCGATGGCGGGTGAGCTTCGAGATGGGCCTCCTGCGCTGGAGTTTTGGCGACATGCAGCGCCCCTAGTGGCCAACGCCTCTGGGTAGTACAAAAGCAGACGACCCTCGCCGCCCTCCATGCGTTTTCAATTACAAACCGGAGTGAAAGTTGGTTGTACTTAGTTTAAACGCTTTGTGGCGCGTTTAAATGACTGCATACTGTATGAAATAGCCCTTACAGTAGTTGCAGAGGCTAAACAAAATAATATCCGCTAAAACAAGCCGATTTATCGGCTTTCTTTTGAGCGAGCTGTTGCGGTCGTCGCGGCGTGGGACAGTATCACCAGGTCGGGTGGTCCAACTTTCTGGCGTCCATTACCGTTCTTTCTTCTTGCGTGCGGTCGACAAAGGAAAGTTCGCGAGTAGCATAAACACGGAACGCTGCTGGTAACGGCAAAAGGTTGCTTCAGCGGGAGCATGCAAGCGAACACAACAATTGCGCAGCCGACACAACTGACACTGCTGGCCTGGCACCGCCTTGAAAACGAGCGGAAATTTTGTTTTGTATTTTCGCAAACTAAAGGATTCCTGCGTAACGTTTTACGCCACACGATTTACGAACGGCAGGGTACATGTATACTAGCGAGTAGGTGAGGCAATAGTGTCAAATAAACAAATTAAGCGCTATTAAAGGACGCAAAACAAGCACTGTTTAATGAAAGTGAACGCATAGTGCGCAGGTACGATAAAGAGTGGCGCACCGCAGCGGGCGAGGCAGCGGTCCGCCGGACTGCTGGCTTTTTAAGCGCGATCATCGCCCATTGCGTCCCTCTTATTTTTTGATCGGCTGTTGGTGAAAAGTCCTTGTCACCTAGAGTATTAGTTTAAACTAGAAGTTTCACTTCAAATGGTAAGTGAACCTGGGAGTGGGAGAGCGCTGTCACCATCCCGGCACTTTCGTCGGCGCTGTAAAGGTATTAAGCGCTGCAAAGCTTTTCCCCCTAATGCCAAGTTGATCGGCCGAATAGACCGGACTCGTCGGGGATGGGCTGGTGACCACGTCGCAAAACAATCGGGAACATCGAGCTCATTTTGCTTCTCTCAACACGCGATCCTGTGGAACCCTCGCAGCTTTCTACTACCCGGACGTACTATCGCACCCAATTTGACTCGCAACGGGCGAGCGGCCGCCGCAGCAGCCGCAGCTGCTCCCCGGGAGGCGGTGGCGCCTTGCAGCGAAGCACTCGAGAAGTGAAGGGAGAGGGGTCAGCTGTTCCGATACCCATCGGCATCCCCATGTGCACCATTGCTGGCTTCTTTCCTTCTTTGGCTGGTATAAATTGCTACCTCAGAAGTTTTCGGGGTGGCTTATCGCATCGCCGGCGATAAGTTTTATCAGTGGCTGCAATGCTCTTTTGCGCATGTGCGCAAGCCTTCCAGTTTGGCAATAATAGCGCTTCGCGATATATCAACAATGTTCACTCTTTCACACAAATAGAGATATCTGAAACACTGGCTGACCGCATGTTTTTATTTACTGCTTCTGTCTCTAATTCTAACAATGCCTCGCGGTACGAAATGCACTATTATGCTTTCAGCTACGTCCCTGATGGCCACTGCGCCGGTATGCTTGTCTTACCACAATAAAAATCTATAAGTGCCGTAAAAAACAATATGCTAAGAATAAAAGAAAATATGCATGACGCTATCGTCCAAGGAACCGTTATCGCCTACTGCTTTCTATTGGACACAGCGTCACTTTCACGCTAAAAAACCAGAGAGAGCACAAAGCACTGATGCCAGTTTTTATACGCCGCTTGAACGTGTGCACAGTGAACGCGTGCGCATTGTGGAATTATGCTTGAAGTCTTATACGCAGCGAGAAATCGCTGAATTAACTGGCCGATCAGCGAACACAGTGAACCGCATTATTCATGCTTATAGAAATGACGGGCGAATTTGTGACGCCCCTCATGTCGTGATCGTCGCCCTCACGTTACCAGCGCCATTGAAGACGAAGTTTTGGTCGCCGCTGCTTATGCTAATCCGTTTGACACTGCGCAGCAGCATGCTCAACTTGCAGGTGCTTCAGCTTCACTGGCTGCTGTGAAAAGAAGGTTGGCAGAAGCCCGACGGAGGAGCCGTGTCGCCGTGCAAAAGCCTCTTCTATCCGACGACAACAAAGCAGCAAGTCTCAGGTTTGCGTCTGAGCACAGCACCTGGTGCGTTGACGACTGGAAGGAGGTGGTGTTCTCGAACGAATCGACGTTTACCACAAGATGGGGCCAGAAACGTCGCGTCTGGCGTCTTGTGAACACTCGCTTCGAGCCGGAATACATACAAGAAGTGTGCTCAAGCGGAAGGACCACCGTAAACGTGTGGGCCGTCATGTACAGAGATGGACTTGGCGCACTACACCTAATTGAAGGCTCCCTAACTGCAGAGAACTATTCCGAAATCTTGGAATATGTAATGACCCCATATGCCCTAGACGGCCCATTCCTGACGGCGATTACCTCTTCCAGCAAGACCTGGCCCCTGTGCACACAGCAAAAAGTGTCAAGAAATTGTTAACTTACCTCGGTGTGCGCCAACTTGAATGGATTCCTGAAGGTGCCGACGTGAGCATTATCGAGCATGAAAGGTGAAGGATAAAGGTAGCGCTGTCGAAGGAAGGACTGCATAGAGCATCGGCGGACGATCTGTGACACGTGGTTGAAGCCGCATGGAACGTCATTAAGAAGGACTGAGGCTACTTGGAGGCTCTTTATGCGTCGCTTCCATCCAGAATCCAACATGTGATCGCTGCTAAAGGAGGCATGACTCGATACTGAGGCACCATCAACTTCGTCTCCATCAGGTTTTTTAAACAAAGGTTATTGTTACTGCATGTTTTTCTTTGTTGCTGCCTCATAACGAACAGACATGTAACGGCATTACAGTGGCGCAGGTCAATAAACTCTTTCAGTTGCACTGTGTTAACGCTGAATTAATTTTTGTGAGTTTAAATTTGTAATGAGCATCTATAGGAAATATGGCTTGTGTATTTCCAAAAATGTTGATATCACTAGGGCAAAACCTTTATTTATATCATCGTTCCGTCAAGTCCTTGAGCGAAAACCGGTCGCCAATACCCGTTGTATAAAATTTCTGGACACCTCCAGGCAGTTCAAGGCAGTTAAATTAGCCAGAGCATGACGGGGCATGAGTGGATGACAAAGGGCATTGAGAGTTGTGTTGGAGATGAGGGGCCCTTGGGTTGTCTGACTCGTTCAGGCCCGCAGGTCCCGGCTCGCCATGGTGTCGGACTAAAGACTCGAGATGACTGCTTAGGAGGAAACTGTACAGGAGGTTTATTCTACATGATGACAGTCGAGACAGGAGAACAAGAATAACACGAATACAGTCGTTTAAATAGAGTTCGTATTCCCCAGATCCCTGGCTAGGGAATTTAACTTCACACAGGCTGTCCAATCAGGTGGACAGTGGACGACACTTGATGTACCGCCCACGACATGAGGCGTGGCTGATGCACACGGACCACTCGGGCGATGGAAAGGGTGAATAACCACGTCATGGATCGTGACCTGTGCCGGAGTTGCACCACTTTGCGCAAGTCTTCCTTTTGGAGGCCCCGTGAGAACGGAATTTCAACACGGCTCCCAGCACGTAAAGACGAGTGGCCTCCTGCTCTCGCCGACGGTTGGAAACCGAAGATCTTGGGCACTTGAAACCGCTGCTTCCTTTCGGTGGACCCGTCTTTCATACATGTATGAAGGAAAGAAGTGGCCCGCAGCGTCCGGTGAACCTAGGATATAGAAGCCGCCACTTGAAACCGCCGCCGCCGCTGGCGCCAGGGTTTCTTGCCTCCTCGTGCCTCTGGGTGATTCATCCACGCACACCTTGCTTGCGAGGAATTCCTGTGTTGGCCGATCCTAACAGCTCCTTCGCGGCCCGAAAAATCTCGAATGGCCAGCGTTGACGACCGCTGGGCAGGAAGAGATGAGCCGGGAACTGGGTGTAGGGGCCGTCTTCCACCAAGGAACATACGATCTTGAACCATTAACAAAGGAAAGCACCAGTGGGCTATCTCATGCAACACTGCACCGCCCCACACGCAAGCGTTCAGAATTCGCCAAAGACCCACCAGGCTTCCTGCACCGATTAAGAAACACTTTACCACAGAAGCTATTTGATTTTGGCTGAATTTTGGTGCCGCCAAAGCAAGGGTATAGGTCCTGTAGAAAACGCCACTGGCCGACTGCCCTAAACTAGGTTAAAATAAAAAGAAACCCCGGAGGCGATCCAACTGAGTTACTTCATAACAGTCGGCTCAAGCCATCAGCATTCGCATGCAGTTTTCCCTTCTTGTAGCGTACAGAGAAATTATACTCCTGGAGAGCTAGACTCCATCTGAGCAAGCGACCATTTTTGGGGAACATTTGCCTCAACCACGTGAGAGGGCAATGGTCGGTCTCAAAGATGAACTTTGCTCCATACAAGTAACACGACAACTTCTGCGCCGCCCATACTAAACAGGCGCACTCTTTTTTCCGAAGCGCTGTACGTTTCCTCTCTACACGTCAGCTTACGGCTGACGTACAGAATCGGGTGTTCTTCGCGGTCATCGCCCACTTGGCTTAAGACAACACCCATTCCTCTATCACTGGCGTCACACTGGACTATAAACTCTTTAGAATAGTCAGGGGTTCGGAGCAGAGGTCGGCACATAAGCACTGCCTTGATACTCTTGAATGCGTTTTCTTTTTCGGCATCCCAGGGTACTTCAGTGGGTGCTCCCTTTCGTAACGCGTCAGTTAAGGGGCTTGCCAGCTGTGAATAGTTCGGGATATACCGCTGGTAATATCCGACCAGTCCCAAAAAGGATCGAATGTCCGTCTTAGTTCGAGGCTGGGGAAAGGCCACGATCGGAGCAATTTTTAGCTCTGATGGACTCCTAGTTCCCTGGCCGACAACATGGCCCAAGTAAGCCACGTGAGCGCAACCAATCCTACACTTTTCCACCTTCATAGTTAGTCCGGCCTCTCGCAACCTAGAAAACACGCTCTTAAGGTGTTCTAGATGCTCTTCCCACGTTTCTGAAAATATAGCGACGTCGTCCAAATAAGGGAGAGAAAAGCCCTGCATATCCCCGAGTACGATGTCCATGAGTTTCGAGAAACTGAAGGGGGCATTCTAAAGCCCAAAACTAAGCATTAAGGGTCGAAAGGTGCCAACCGGCGAGATAAAAGCGGCATACCTGCTCGCACTTTCTGAGAGCGGTACTTGCCAATATCCGCGCACGAGATCGAGGGTGGAAATGAATTTTGCGCCGCTCACTCTTTCTAGTCTTTCTGCTATGTTGGAAATCGGGTATAGTTGGTCCCTGGTAATAGCATTCAGCTTTCGGTAGTCTACACAGGGATGAGGCTCTTTGCCTGGTGCCTCCACTAAAATCAGCGGTGAGGTTTAGTCACTCTCAGCTGGCTCTATTACCCCCAAGTTAAGCATGCGCTGTTTTTCAACTTCCATTATCTCCTTCTGCCGAGGTGATACCCTGTATGGTTTTGACCGTATCGTCTCGTCAGACGTGAGCTCTATTTCGTGCGTCAGGAGGTGTGTCTTTCCTGGACGGCTGCTGAATCGATCAGCGAATTCGCTTAACAGCCGCTTTAGAGCGTTAATCTGGCCCGAACTCAGATATTCTGTATTTACAGAAAGAGCCACGATTTTCTCCACGCTGACGCTATCTCCTGCGTTCTCCTTCCAATCCAAAATCTCGCTATCGAGCTCCTCGGGTTCGTTTAGCATTAGATTTACGTTCACGCTGCGTTCCATGTACGGCTTCATGAGATTGCAGTGATAAATTCTCACCTGCTTCCCTCTTCCTGGAATCTTTAGCGCGTAATTCGTCTCAGAAAGTTTCTGCATAGCTTCTACAGGACCGTCCCAGTGAACTTCCAGCTTATTTTTCCTCGATGGCCGAAAAATCATGACGCTATCGCCCACGCGGAAAGTTCGAAGGCGGGCGTTTTTGTCATAGTAGACTTTGGAAGCCTCCTGGGAAGCTTTCATATTGCGGTTTACTATCTCCCTCGTACTGTTAAGGCGGTCCAGTAGTTGAAGCACGTACTCTACCACTGTCTGGTTCTCTCCTGTGCCCTCCCACATTTCTCTCAGCATTCGGAGGGGGGAGCGCAGGGCTCTTCCGTACACAAGTTCCGCTGGGGTGAAACCCGTAGCTTCGTGGGGAACCGTACGCAAAGAAAATAATGTGGCCGGCAGACAGTCCTCCCAGTCCTCTTTGTGCTCATAGCACAGAGCACGTAACACCCGCTTTAGAACCGAATGCCATTTTTCCACACTGTTAGACTGCGGATGATACACTGAGCTGTGTAGCAACTTTACTACGCACCTCTCTAGGAACGTGGTAGTCAAAGCGCTCGTAAAAACTGTTGCCTGATCCGTCTGGATTTCGGCCGGAAATCCTATACGCACGAAGACCGATAGAAGAGCGTCAACTATCTCTGAGGAGCTCAGTTCTTTCAACGGAATGGCTTCGGGAAATTTTGTGGCTGGACACAGCATAGTAAGCAGGTACTTGTAGCCTGACTTAGTCCTGGGCAAAGGGCCTACTGTGTCTATTACAAGCCGACGGAAGGGTTCCGAGATTAGTGGCACAATTTTCAGTGGAGCCTTCATGTCTCCCCTGATTTGCCCACACGCTGGCACGCATCGCATGATTTTACATAGCGCTCCGCGTCTTTGAAACATCCTGGCCAATAATATTCCATTAGCAGCCGCTCTTTTGTTTTATTGATCCCGAGATGCCCTGACCAGCCATTCCTGTTGCACAGACTCAAAATGTCCGCTCTATATCTTCCAGGCACGACTAACTGATCGAGTGTTTTGCCTTTTTTGTCCTGGTAGTGGCGATACAGTAAGCCTCCTTTCTCATGCACTGTTATATTGCGTCGAGCAATGCCTTCTTTGGCCGTAACGTGCAATCTCTCCAAAGTGGGGTCCTCTCTCTGTTCTTTTATTAGTGACTCCCGGTTAACCTTAAGAAGGCAATCAAAGTTGCGTGAAGCTGGAGATAACACTGCCCCTTCAGAGCTCTCTGCTTCATTTGCTGGCTCAGTGATCGTCCCTGTTCGGTCATAGCCTTGTGCATCTGTCTGCCTTTGACAACCCGTCACTTCTTCCTCCTCAAGTGTTTCCAATGGTAGGTTGGCACGTGCCTCTCTGGCTACCTTAGGTTCGGGAATCTGACTTAACTGAGACGCGAGTTGGCGAGTCTTAGACCTTGTCAGAGTTTGCACCACTCCCTCTCTGAGTTTCTGGCCTCCCTCGTTAAGCAATCGATCCGATCGATTTGAGAAGAGGTAAGGGTATTGAAGTGGCACGGCCTTCGAGACTGCGGCTTCAGTGATCAGCTCCCCAAACGGCCCGCAAATCCTCACCCGAGCCATTGGCAGGCATACACTGTGTTCCTCCACCGCCTGTTTTATCCATGCGACTTCCCCCGTGAAATCGTCTGCTGCAACGTAGGACGGATGGACAGCGTCCATCGTTGCGGCGCTATCCCGAACCACGTTGCAAGGTTTTCCATTGACTTGCAGTTTGTGCAAGTATGGCCTAAGGAGCTCTAGATTTTCGTCGCTTTCATTGACGCACTTGAACACTACCCTAGGTTTGGTGCATTTGGCTGCAAAGTGACCGACACCATTGCAGTTGTAGCAGCGAAGTGGCCTACTAGCCTCAAACTTTTTTTCCTGCTTTGTCTGCACCCTCTCTCTTCGACTGATCTTCCCGCTTTTCCGGCACTCTTTTTGGCGCCTCCGCCTGCACGGAACTTTTCGAAGAAAGGTTCTTTTTGCTGGGAACATGGCTCCGCGTCACGTTTCTAGCGTGTGATGCACTCTCATCTGTGCTCAACCTTCTGCGAGTAGCGTACTCTTCCGCTAGCTCTGCGGCTCTTTCAACTGTGCCGACATTTTCCCTGTCTTGAACCCACAGCTTCACCGCTTGGGGGATGCTTCGATAAAATTGCTCAAGGCAAATGCATTCGACAATTCCATCACGGCTTTCATAGGCCCCTGCTCCCTTAAGCCACTCCAAAAGGTTAGTCTTAAGGCCATACGCGAAATCCGGATAGCCCTCGCTGTCGCCTTTGCTTGAGCTTCTAAAACGTTGGCGGAAAGCTTCAGCTGAAAGCCTGTATCTCTTCAGCGGTCTGGCTTTGACTTTCTCGTAATCCGCCGCATCATCCGTACTAAGTCTCGCTATCACTTCAGCTACTTCGCATGGCAAGACTGTCAGAAGCCGTTGTGTCCAAGTACCGCGAGCAAAGTTCTCCCGTTCACAAGTTCTCTCAAAATTTCCTAGGTACAATCCTATGTCCCGTCCAGTTTCATATGGATGCATGTACTTATCCATCCGATACGATACTGCCTCGCATGTTCTTTCAGGAGTCTCGGCTCTCGCGCTACCACCATCTTTTCGTCTTTCTTTTTCAAGCTCCAGTCGCTTTAGCTCTCTTTCCGCTTTTTCAGCTTCCCACTTTTGCCGTTCCTTCTCTTTCTCCCACTCTCGTTCAGATTCTTCCTGAAGTCGTTTCTGTTTCTGTTCATGTTCCGCTTTCTCTTTAGCTTCTAGAACCAAGTTCCATGCATGTACAAGCTCGTCGTTATTCTCGACGCTTTTAGGAATGATCTTGCACAGCTCTCTTTTCGTTATTTTGCTTGGCACTTCTACTGACAGTTCCTCGCATAACAAGAGCAAGTCCGACTTTGGCAATTTCATTAGGTCCATGACCCCGCTTTCTCTGCTTTGCTTTGGCTCTGCTTCCAAGCAATGTCGTGAGATTAACCCTTCTCAATTGACAAGCGCTTGATTCCCAGTGCAAGATTATTCTCTCAAAATCTGAAGCCTGGCGAATCCCATAGCAAAAGCCAAACGCTCACCCGCAGAGACAGCACGATGAGGCACGGTCCATCCCAGCTGCTGCCAACCAGTGTTGGAGATGAGGGGCCCTTGGGTTGTCTGACTCGTTCAGGCCCGCAGGTCCCTGCTCGCCATGGTGTCGGACTAAAGACTCGAGATGACTGTTTAGGAGGAAACTGTACAGGAGGTTTATTCTACATGATGACAGTCGAGACAAGAGAACAAGAATAACACGAATACAGTCGTTTAAATAGAGTTCGTATTCCCCAGATCCCTGGCTAGGGAATTTAACTTCACACAGGCTGTCCAATCACGTGGGCAGTGGACGACACTTGATGTACCGCCCACGACATGAGGCGTGGCTGATGCACACGGACCACTCGGTCGATGGAAAGGGTGAATATCCACGTCATGGATCGTGTCCTGTGCCGGAGTTGCACCACTTTGCGCAAGTCTTCATTTTGGAGGCCCCGTGAGAACGGAATTTCAACACGGCTCCCAGCACGTAAAGACGAGTGGCCTCCTGCTCTCGCCGACGGTTGGAAACCGAAGATCTTGGGCACTTGAAACCGCTGCTTCCTTTCGGTGGACCCGTCTTTCATACGTGTATGAAGGAAAGAAGTGGCCCGCAGCGTGCGGTGAACCGAGGATATAGAAGCCGCCACTTGAAACCGCCGCCGCCGCTGGCGGCAGGGTTTCTTGCCTCCTCGTGCCCTTGCTTGCGAGGAATTCCTGTGTTGGCCGATCCTAACAGTTGTTAACGTTAAGTGCAATCAAAGCGAATTAAAATGGGTCAACGTAGATTAATAGGAGCCAAAGTGAATTATGATCGATCAAAGCGGATTAGGAAGGAAGATAAAACAAAGAGAGAATATTTGGAATTAAGACGATTCGAAGTTAATTTAGAGGAATAAATGTGAATTAAAGGGGATGGCTAAGTGAATGAAGGTTATAAAAGAGAATAGGAGGAATCGAAGTGAAATAAAGTGAATTAGGTGGCTGACTGGGTAAATTAATAGGAATTAAACTGACTTTAATTAATTTAAGAGGGATGACTATGCTGTAGAAGTAAATGAGTCAGCAAATTAAGATGGATCACTAAAATCGAATAAAGTAGATGACTCGATGGCTTAAAGGAGATGGAAAACTGTAATATGGTGGATGAATAATCAAATTAGGCCTACTAACTATGGCTAATATTTAATTCGCTAATTTACGACCCGAATTAAGCATTCTAATTAAGGTGTAAAATGTGGATGAAAAAGCGAATTTTTCCGGACTTCGATATCAGGGTTGTCGGTAAAATATTTGGACGAGAAGAGCAAGAAAGATACGTCTGCGGTGGACATGAATGCGGGAAAAAAAGGGCAACCAAGTAAATCATGCGCATGTCTTTAATGCAGCGGCAGTCGGGCTTTCACCTTCAAGTCGTCTTAAGGATAACATAAAGGACAGCGTTAATTTTTAGGATGATCGACAACAAAGCTATTTAAAAATACGTTCCATAACAGTAGCCGAGCCACCGTTCATTTCGCGGCGATAGACACGAAACCATCACGCTTCGCCATTCTGGAGTCGCGAGGCTGAGCCAAGCTGAACTACATGGGGCAGCTTTATGAGCACCGCATTCGGAGCGCGAAAGCCAACAGAGCAATCGGGGGTTGCTGATGGTTATCGACAGAGCCGACCCCCTCTCCTTTTACTTCTCGAGTGCTCCGCTGCAATGCGCCACCGCCTCGCGGGGAGCAGTTGCGGCGGCCGCTCGCCTGTTGCGACGAGCATTCCTCCATGGCGACGAGTCAAATTGGGAGCGATAGTACTGCCCGGAAGCCGCTTGCGCAGTGCCCCCTGGGCAGCGCAGGAGGCCTATATCGGTGCGGACTTGTCTTTATCCTCGCAATGACAAAGTTTTCGCTGTCATGTACGGAAAGAAATCGCTCAGTAATGAACGCGCCCACTAACTTATGACATGGCTACCGTAATATGCTTACAGTGCGTATGAAGGAGACGATCGCCGTAGGGAAGCGAGCGAGCGTCTCGTATACTGCAAAGCGCAGTTTTTTTTTTCCTTTTTCTTCGCATCGCCCGCGCTGCGAGGCTCCACCCTCTCCAAGTGCCCGTCGCTTCGTGCTCCCCTGCTACATCGGGCTTGCGTGCTGTCGAACGCAAACATTTCTACCGGGTTCACCGTGGTGCCATCGAAATTAGAAACAATATCCTTTGTAATCTGAACATGTGGGCTTTTAGATGAGGATAGTGGCGTGAGCATCAACGAACAAAGAAGTAAGCTTTCCTGTGTCGACAATTGCCGCCAAAAATATGGGCTCTTCACGCATGAAAACAAAACAGCCGTACACCTCTAGCCCTTCTGCTGACATCGTTATCTTGGCTGTCATCCCGAGTGGGGGCGCTGAATCTCATTGTGATCGATAAGATCAGAAAGAACGGGAGACACAACAAGATACGGGGAGCAGCGTACACAAAAATAAAACAGTTTTAGCGTCTGCTACCGAAGTATGTGTGCAGTGTAGCCAGACCAAAAAACAGCTATCTCTACTCGTGCCAACCTAACTCATGTAATTTTTGTGCTCCGCTCAATCACGGAAAGTTATATTAAATGCAGATCATTTCAGTAACTCACGATGTAACCCGCGTTGACGTCCGTAGTCGAAGTCCGCACCCCTCCCCCTACCCTATATTAAAAAAAATACTATCCGGCGCCTGGTTTCGATCCCTCGACCCTGCGGGCGGAACGCAATGTACATGGTGCTCTACCCACTGCGCCACAAAGCCGACACAGAATGGGAGGCTACGAACGCGCCTTATATCCTTGACTCATTCAAACTACGTCAAGAAGCTGCTGATACAACGCATTCACTACCACCAACTCCCCAAACACTAAACGTTAACGCAATACACCCACCCCCTATGCGACGCATTTACTCGAGTCCCCCTCGCGGGAAGATGGGCCCAATTTTTCTGAAAATACCGATATATTTATTTACCAGAAAATAAAAACGTTATAAAGCTATATTTTGAGGCGTACTTTCATTTCTTGAATAGAAATTTCGAATACCCTCGCCCCCAAATGACTTTCACTCCCCCTCAGAAACTGCGATCTCGAGGATCGCTCGAAATAGAAGATTTCCTCGGAGGATCGGTGTCACCACGTTTATGAAATACGTGGAGACGTCGAGTGGAGGTGTGGCCGTATCCTACACTCGACCGAGTGGAGGAAACACATGAATTGGAGGAGGGATTCAGAAATCAGAATACGGGGGTTAATATCACCAAACCTGATTATGCACTTGTTCAATTTGTTGCGTTCTGTGGAAAAAAAGAGTCTAACGCTTAAGTCAGGTCCGAAAACGCCCACTAAAAGTTCGTAGCGTATACCTGTACACACGCAGAAAAATGAGGGGGTCCAATATAATGTCCTACATTGAAAGTATTAGGTGAGGTAATGCCAGGGAAATAAACAACCCAAATGGAGGTCAACGTGGAAGAGCTGGCGACTTTCCTACGGTGAATGCAAACCTGTTAAAGGTGTTCCGTGACGCTACCCTGCAGTGTGTCGCGTTGGTACAAAAAATTCTGCTAGATGCTCTCAATTCATTTAAAATCACCCGATCAAGCATTTCAAGTGTGCATTGATGTGCGCAAGGTACGTGCGACATGCCTGTGAGTTAGCCACAGCATACTAATGGCCCTGGTATGACCGTGCGCCAGGTAGATAGCAAGATAGCACGCGACAGGTTGTGCAACGAGGCGGAAAAAGCAGGCGTCAAACTAACAGCTGCTTCATCTCGCGTCGGGAAACAACAAACTATTAGAACAAGCTAACATGCAAATATTTAAGTAGCGTGACTTCCGCTACTTAGTATGCCAGAAGGGGCAGTGTCATACTGACGCGTTTTGCGTTATAAGTGTGGTTGTTCTGGATCAGATATGTCACCAAGCTACTACCACCTCCCAGCTTTGGTGGCAAGTGACACATTTTGCGTATTTTCGTAGTTTTCAACACGTATAATAACGTCAGATTTATGTTCTGTTCCTCGGTAACTCGATAGAGCACCCAAAATTAAGGCACTTTTTACGTCGAGGAATTAAAGAATTGGAATTGAACTTCCAGTTCATTCCAGGAGTGGGAATGCGCTAAGTTTGGTCATGCTGAGGAATTGAAAGGAATGGAATTGCGACAAGTTCTAATCCCTCGGAATGGAATTCGAATGTAATGGGCACGGTTATTCTGCCACAGTGGTGGTGAATACATCTTCCTACGGGCAATAATAGGTCATCTCATATCACACTTTTTTTGCAGGGAGGCTGTATATGTTAAATCCCTCCATGTCACATTACGGCGAAGCTGTTTTATTCGTCACTGCTTCTCCGCTCCCCCTCGCCTGGCGGCGCCTTTTTCCCAAGTTTTATACACCTCGCCACCACCAACAGTTCTTTCACCAGTTCCGCAATCGGGGGATAACACCGGTATTTAAAACATTCAAAACAGATGCTGCTCGTATTTTGTTATCGAAGTTGCTCTATTAGTTGCTGCACTTTTCACTCGCTATGGGACTAAGGCGTGTCACTCACTCGAAAGAAGAAAAGCGCGGATTGAAGGAGCGTCAGCACGCACGGAACAGCGAAAAGGCGGGAAAATTACGGAAAACGGTTTCCGCAAAACGTGCAGCGCGCCATTGCCGAGTCAATTTCCACCTGGTCGAGTAGCTCCGAATTCCTTCCGTATGAAGAGCAACCACCCGCATGGAACGCCGACGTTTCCCAATAATGCTTGCTCAGCTAAAGGGCTTTCGTAGCGACATTTCCGCCGCTGCCTTTCACGTCTAAGCCCCCACACAACGGGTGCCGGTTTATGCATGCACGGATATGGGTGGAGGAAAAGGGTATATGCCCGTGCAGCGAGGCTTCTTGCCTTCACCGATCGATGACATGGCCGTTGTGCTGGTGGGTGATTTTAACGCGGACGTTTCACAGCTCAATGCAACCTGCCTGCTGTACTCCGGGGTCGAGCAATTTGGGTTGCTGTGTTACGCAGACAATGAGATGACTACGACGCGGAAGGGAAACGGACAGCCCCGTGCTTGTCTCTGCTACAATAAAGCTCGGGTCCTCCAAAGTTTCATCCAGCTAATTTGCTAGAATGTATGCTCGATTACAAATTACAAAGAAAAGTGTGTTTTGTTTCGCGCGCTCCTTCGGCTGCGCCCAGCTTCACTGGACATGCTTCTTCAGAGTGTAAGGATTTGAATATTTCTTTTTACGGCGAAGCAGCATATGCCAAGGATCCAAAAGGTCGCCTCCTTCGGTAGAGTGAGCGTTGACCAAGAATTTTTAGCGTATCGGAAAAATTCTTAAGAAATTTAAAAGATCGCTTCAATTATTCGAATGCACAGGCACCTTGCCTCCTGAGAAGCAAGCGTTCATTTTTCTTGCACACTTTTCTTTAGGGAACAAAATGTTGGCACAGGGATCAGGGGTGCTATTCCAGAAGGCCCGAGTTTGAGCGAAACTCGGGCAAGGCGGAGCTGTGGTGAAAATAATAAGGTCATGATAATATTTCGGGGCAGGGTTAGAATGCTTTAAAAAAGCCATTCATGCAATCTGCTGATTATTGGTGTGACGTAATCGGTCCAGGGCAGCGCGCTCCAAGGATGCGCGACGAGGGCGTGGCGCATCTTTCAGCGCGTTCTCTCGTTCCACTGCTGCACTGGTGGCTACTGGGGGCAAGGAAATCCAAATACTTTATTTTATTGTACTCTTTATCAATCTGTATTTCCCTACAAATTTTAATTTATTTTTTATTCCTGGCGTTCATATGAGCTTTTTGCTTGAAATGTTTCGTCCTAAGTAGTAGTTTGTGCCGTTGGTGGTAGACGGTGCAATCACTTGACTATGGCTTACAGGCAAAAAAAGAAAGCAGGCGATCGAATCGCGCCACATTCAAAACAGATGCTGCTCGTATTACGTTATCGAAACCTTCCGCTTTTCGACACAAAATTTCCTCGGCGCTGTCCAGTCTGCCTACGTGATTTTGGGGCGAACGCCTGGCGATACGTGTTAGCAACTTCTTTTCTAATACATCGTTCTTGCGCCTTTTCCGTCGCTTTGGTTTCTTCGTATTTTGGCTCGGATTAATTTATACGGCTTCTTTTCTGCTATTGCGGTGTTTGCGTCAGTTTCTTCTCTTTCATTTGTTCGTCTTAGTGAGGAAGCAGACTCGAACAAGCCACAGCCTCCCTAGAATCTGGGTTCTACGACGGTGCTGTGCACCTGCCCTGCTGCCATGACATCACGTTCAGGCTTCTCCGTGCACGCAGTATTCTACAACTGTTGCTTCTCAAATTCACCCTGTTATGAATTTTGCTAATAGGCACATTAGTTCCTCAAAACTCCCATTTGCGGGCCAATCCCCCAAGTGGCCATGTGTTACGAAGGAAGGAATAGCAACAAGCCCAACAACTTTTCAGATTTGTCGGCTTTATTTTATTTTGCTCTTCGCCGCGTTTGTTCGAAGAAGCTTCCACAGTCGTTTTTATTTTCATAGAGTTCAATCCCCTCACAACCCTCTCTTCTTTCGCGCCCTCCCCATTCCCGCTTACCCTAGCGCTGGCGTGATGTGGTTACTTTAATTCTTCGCTCTCCCCTTTGCTCGCTTTCCTTGCTCTGCTTCCTGCCATACGTCGGTGACGTTGAACAAAACCTGTGTAAATGTGTAAAGGTCACCTCTGACAATAGGCACGCGCCGTTGATTGCATTGTAGCGAGGATAATGAACAGATGCAACAGGCTATCAAGCTTTTGGGGTATGCGCCATAGCAGTACCAACAATGTGAAAGAGGAAGGTAGGAATATGTCCAATCCTGAAGCGAGGGTATGCGCCAAAGACGTGTCAGGGGAAGATGAACCCCATAAGATGCGTGCAAGAGAAACGAGCAGGGTTATCTTAACGCTCGGACCTGCGTTCACAACGGCTTCATCCCTGCGAATAAACCACCTCAACCGGCTATCGGTGCGTCGACTGTCTGCTTGACGGTATACGCAATACGTATAAGCTGTCCTCCCAGTAACCTTTTCACAAGAAATGCGCATCACGCAACCCCTCAAGGGAGTTTCTCAGCCACGCTGATGATAAAACTCACTGTCATGCAACGCTTCGCTCGAACCTGTTTTGCTAGAAGACGATAAGTGAAGCGCACGCTCTAGCTGCAGACGGATAAACGCCCGGTAGGAACCTGCAGAAGCATTGTCCGCCAAACCACCTAAAAGAAACGCGAGGTCTTAGAAAGGCGTCTCCACTCATCGTATTCCGCACACACAAGTTGGCGGTCGACTGGTGGCGGTCGATGGTGCGGTCGCCACCAACGCTTCTGTAGAAGCTGCCCGTCCCGTAAATCCGCAGCGCACACTACACTTGCTCCTCGACAGTCATGCAGCGAAAGCCGCCTCTAGGCCGTCGCAAACGGGGGTTTGTCACCAGATGACTGCACAATCAATGCAAAGCACTTTTCAAGAGAAAGAAACGGGCTCGAAATTCCTATTTCGCTTAAAAGACCTGTCGGGGTAAAAATAAGCGTGCTACGGAGACCATAAATATAAACCACGCCTCAGCAGCGGCCACCACGGGCGTCCCGAGTTCAACTCGGCCGTGCAAAAACATGCCCGAGTTTCCGCCGAGTTCTAATGTCAGTCAAACAAACGCAGCCCATCCGTGGGCGCGGCGTAACAACCGAAGCCACACCCACCGACTGCATCCACTTTGTGTGGGCGTAGCGTCGTAACCAAGAAGTCGTCATTTCATGTTCGCTAGCAGCTACAAGAACCTAACACAAAACAAAAATGAAGTCCCCAGGCCACCGTCAGCCAATGGTGCCACGCTCGCGGGGGTGTCCCGTACGAAATGGAGTTCACTATGGTACGAGTCGATAGGAGAGGCCAAGACGACACGATTTTGCCGCAGGAGCCTTCTTCATACACCGTGAAAACAGAGTCGATGTCGAAAACAGTCGATGAACGCACTCGCCAATTCTCAAACAATCTATTGACACGGGACGATTTCCGATAAGCGCCCTCCGTGCACGCTCAAACAAGCCGGGAACAAAAGCCATGGTCGGGAGCAGGGCGCGTTCTGTTTGCTACAGTGGACCCTACCCTCAAGCCAAGCAGCAAACATAATTCAGTGGAAGAACAGAACACCGAGAAAAACAGACAGCCCTCCGCCGTGTGTGGCCAACAGCCAGGCTGGGGATTTCAATGTAGCATTTGGGTTATCTATGTTATGCTAGAGAATGAGTATTCAGATCGATTACAGATGGTGCTGCATGCGGAACATAGCACAAGCCGGGCTTTATCAACGTACGCGGCCCAAATACAGCGCGCCGAGTATGCCAGGCGTGCTGCGCGCGATTTCAGCGGTTTCGCTCGAGGTGTATCGAATGCTACACTATCTCAACTTTCATAACACAATCAGCTGTAAACTCGGGAGTAGGTGAAACTCGGGCCTTATGGAATAGCGCCCGAGTTCCGGTGGTAAAAGGACTTAAGTATGATGACGTCGTTTTCGGGAGTGGATGGAGACCATGCCTGCCTAGCATGCGACCCCAAGAGGGCTCATAGTGAACTGTACTGCGCGCGCGTAAAGAAATCACGTATCATTTATGGACCCTAGTTCAGTATTCCAGATTTAGGCGAGTCGTCTTATCTGGCTGGCTCAGTTGTTGTTTTCTGTTGGCGCCCGTAACCTATTTCTGTGGGCGCTTGATGAGCACGGATGATGACGTATCTGGCATATGCAGAGATGTACAGGGAGGATGATGGAATATGCAAGGGGGTGCAAAAGAGGCACTTGCCCCCCTCCCGCAACACCACCACTCGCCCTCTCCTCCTGGCCTCCCTCCCTCTGCGATGCAAGAGGTCTCAAGAGAAATCCTGTCCCCCTCAAGAGAAAATCCTGCCGGTGCCCCTGATGCCAGCCACCACAGAAATCATCGCCCGATGAGCCAAGTAACGCTGTCGCGTTAGAACAAGAGAGTCCCCACAGTACCACTGCTGCCCTAGATGCATGAACGCTATGTGTAAATCGCTTGAAAGGGGCGGCGAAAATCAGCTATCGACAGTGGAGCTTGAGCACACGACCAAGGCCCCTATGATATTCAAAGCAGCTTGAATACCCGAAGAAACACACAGAAATACCCTTCATGATTTCAAATCCGACTTCGTTCCAAAATTTGTGTAGGGTTATTACTTGCCCTAAAATATTAAACCTGTACCGTCGTAGGCATACCAGTGTGGCGAAATGCGCAATCCATTCCAATTCAATTACATTGCTAGGAACTTGGATCTTCGGCAAGTCCATTCCTTTCACTACCGGTGAATGCCAAAATATCACCCATTCCCACTTCTGGAATGGCCAGGAAGTCCAATTTCATTCCTTTAATTTCTCAACGTAGAAATTACCTTCTGGTGGCTGTAACGAGTTGGAAAGTAGAGGTGGCATTATCAAACGCGTTGACAACTTCAAAATATACAAACCGTGACGTCGAGCCAGTCGAATGATGGTAGCAGTTTGGTATCTCCTCGGCTACAACCATCACCTTTTTAATTCACAATGCACCTACATAATAACATCTTTCTTATGATATTTGCACGATAACCAGGTTGCACTTACTTGCACTTACGCAACGCTAGAATATAACACATTGCTGTCTGCTTGTTTCCTACTGCACAGCTTGCCTCGTGTTACCTCACGCTTCGTGTGTCATGCCGCTAGCGCCATTACACTGGTGTAGCAGGCTCATAGGCACGTCGTCCGTGCCTTGTTCACATCTATACGCTTTCGTAATACTTATCTCTGCAGAGCCTTGTCAGAACTGCTGTCATGCCAAAGCAGGGGACAACGCTTCTCTTTGGCAGGGGTCGTCTCAGAAAGAGCGTCTTTGCACTGTAACCCCCCGACCAAATAAAAAATGAAGCGGAGCGATTGTTCAGAAGCGTAAAGAAGTAATATGCGAAAGCTATGATATTGGGTTGAAGATATGCCCTAATGGTGTCGCAATGCAAAAAAAAAGTTAATTCACTAGCGCTCGGGTGGTTTCAGCGTTTACAGTCGGGTTTAAAATTTTGAAATGCCGGATTGATTGAGGTTATGTCAAATTAATCATTTTCTCGGCCACAATTTCGAAACCTAATACGGGATGTTTTCAATGTACCAGCTTTCTAATCATTGCTCGTTGATAGAATATTAAAATTAAACACTATGTGCGGGAACGTTCGCTCGCCTTCCCGTGTGTGGGTCTTGTGTTATGCGTTAATACTGAACAGTACATGGTAGAACAGCTGCGACCGAGAAACGACGTATTATTCTGCTGTGTAGTGCGTCAATGTCTCCCAAAAAATGATGAAGTTTACCCGAAATTTTATTTCTAATATCTATACATGGTGTCATGTGTGAAACTGTTGCAGCAAATTTCTAAATATTTCCCGTTCAAGCAGTTTCCATAGCGCGTATTGTGCGGCATGCAATGTCTTGCATTATAAAACCCATAAATACAGCCCGTAATCTTTATTTAGCCCATTTTTAGCCTTTACCCGCTATCGACAGCTTTGGTTGTACCTGAAGGTTTTTTGTGTCAATTTTCTGTCAATTTCCTCTTATTAGGAAAGCGAAGTGGAACACGTGCTTCATACTTACTCTGTGCAATGTTAAGCTACAAGCATATTTGTAGGAAAAGAATAAAACCAATTTAACGAGGCATCTGGCCATCTTGGCTTCATAGAACAGACTTGTTTCGTATACGAGAAGCAGTTTTACCTTTATTGTTCTTTTTCGATTTTTCCGACGCTTATTCATAGTTCAAAAGAAACAGCCATGCATTCCTGAGGCCTGACTGGGGCAGAAGCACAAACTTTTCTCTCCCTCATTAATTCTTGGGCGATCATGCTGGTACGACTGGTTTGACAAGCGAGGACACTTAGTGCATTGCGAAACGCTCAACTCCCGGTGCATCCTCTCTAAAGGGCGCCCTCAACTTTAAGCACCCAGGCCCACGGGGTGGGCAGCTCGTCCGGCGTAAGTGCGGGTAAAGAAATCATTGTGCCGGCCAGAAGGCCTGTGCTCAACTGAGCTAATCGTTCTGTTGGTCGCCCAAGCATAGTGATCTGTCCTTGAGACGACAGCTTCAATGACTGGAGGTACAAGACCTTATCCCTTGGCCACTGCAGCATAAACACGTACACGGTGTTTCCCTTCGCAGTGTACCAAATGTTTGGGTTGGCGGCGTCTTTCTGGTGCTTCCAGGGCTTTGATCCGTACACGCCTTCACCGTTCACCTTGAGCCACGTTCCCAGCTGGAGCAGGGTTTTTCGGAAGATAGGCGGGATGATTCCGTCCTTGGTTGCACTCACGCCCAGAAGAAGGTTGCCATTTCGGCTGACCGTGGTCACAAGTTCTTTGATTATCTCGGGTACCGTGCGATAGTCGGCAATTTTTGCTGCGCGCCTGTATCCAAAAGAGCGCTTGTCTATGGAGACTGTTTTGAGTGACTTGGAGCTCATGGAAACTTGTGAACACGTAGACTCGCAGCTGATGAAATCCCCGTGCTTGAGGGCCACGTCCTTGCCCCAGCGGTCATTGACGACAACGTCAGAGCGGACTGGGCTATCATTGTACAGCCAGGCAAGAAATGAGGTGCTGTTCCAGTAGGTTGAGGGCGCCTCATAGTCACCCTGGGACCAAATGATATCTGGTTTGTATCTGAAAAAAAAATATAGCAGGAAATCTGTAAGCAAGCTCTCTCCCAGACACTATCGTTTCGAGAGCCCCAATATTGTTAGAAATCAGAACTATTACATTAATTTCCACCACATGATGAACATTATTCTTCTTTATGAAAAAGTAACTTTTACAGGCTTTAGTGATTATGCATGGCGTTGCTTAAATACCATGAGGAAAACAGAAGTTCGGTTCAATAAAACAATTGCACCCGCCGCGAAGGCTCAGTGGCTAAGGTGTTGCGCTGCTGAGCACGAGGACACGGGTTCGATTCCCGGCCACGGCGTCCGCTTTTCTGATGGAGGCGAGAAGCAAAAACACGCCATGCGTATGAGATTTCGGCGCACGTTAAATATCCCCAGCTACTCAAAATTAATCCGGAGCCCTCCACTCCTGCGCGCCGCATCGCCTGCGTTGCGTTGGCGCGTAAAACTTTACAATCAATAAATAAAAAGAATGCGTGTTGCGGTAATAATGATACCAAGTACAGTTAAAACCCGACCTATTCAAGTCACTGGGAACCGCGAATTATTTCGTTAAATCGAGAACTTTGTAGAATAGGCACGGTCATGTTACAAGCAGTTGATTCTATGACTTCGATGTCTAAAGTGACTCGCATCACAGCAGCTATGATGGCCTCGTAATTGCTGCTGGAAGGGCGCTGGTCTGCCGATAATTAGGCGTTGCGCTAAAATTCCGCGATGAAAATAATAAGACAGGCGGGGCTTGCCCTGAAGTCGTCGCACGATATCAGACGTGCGGAGCTTAGCGCTTTTAAAGCAAAGCTGTGCTACTTTCGTCCAGCGATTTCGTGGAGGATGCGCAAATGACCTTTTGACCGGGCCCGCTGTTGGCGCCTGCGGGTGCCCACAGCGGTCGGCACCGCGCCGCTGTGGCCGACCCCCAGCCACCCCCGCAGCCTCTCATGCATGCGGTGCTGGGTCGTTTCGGGCAACAGTAACTGCTCTAGCACCCGGCGAAGAGAACTCTGCGTTCGCCATGAATTAATGCCGCGTTCGCCCGGCCTGCTTCTGTGAGCGTTGTACGAAACCGAACGGCTTTCAGACGTGGTCGGAAATATAGCTAAATCAAAGGTTTAACCAAACGAAACCAAGACTCAGAGATACTAAGCCAAGTTTTTGCTTTCGATATCTAAGGTTAGCTGAGCTAAGCCGCAGCCATTTTTTTAAAGGCGAAGCTCCTCTTGCTCGGGCCCTGTCCCGTCCCTCGTTGCTGCTGTATACGGCACGGTACATTATTGATGATAGTGGCAGATCCCCCTGGGATTGCCCAACCAAAGATTGGCCGAAGAGACAAAACGTTCAACGCGTTCGTTGCTACCCAACAAGCAGAAGAGGAAGAAGAAAAGGTTGTCGTTCGTCACCTGCGAGAGGCGCTGCCGCCCTAGGAGTCTGCCACAGGGATGTTGTGTCTGCCCTCCATTCTTATGTTGTGGCGACAGGCAGGTTTTCCTGCTAGCCAGCTAAACATTCACACATACCTCATTTTTCTTCCTGAATCTACTTTCATATTATACATATTTGAAAAATTCTGTTGGGTTCTAAAATAATATAGGTCACATCCTCATTAGGCACAAAACTTCTTGGCCAATCCCCCGCGCGGGTATGTGCCATGGTGGGAGGCAACCAGCCAACCAACCAACCTCAAACATCATGCAAGCGAGGGCAGCGGCGCGGAGAGCTCGCCACGCGGCTGCAATGCGGGCCCGCCGCCAAGACCCCGCGGTGAGAGCTCGCGAGGCCGAAGAAAGAGCCTAGCGTCGCCTGCAACCGCAAGCCAGCACCATCACCGATACGGAGCCGGAGGCAGCGGCGAGGCCTCGCGCAGTCGAATCACAGCGGGCTCGTCGACAAGCGAATCCCAGAGTGAGAGGCCGCGAAGCAGAGACGGCACGCACGCGCCGGCAAAAGAACCTCGAATCGGAAAGGGCGCGGGAAGCAGCGGTCAAGCGCGAAAAGCGGTAGCTACCGGAGTTTAGTGGCGCCGACGCGCGCTTCAAGCGCGACTTCTTGGATCGCTCGTTCGGACACAGCTGCACGGTATACGACCGCTTGTGGTTTGATAACAACCTCACCACCATGGCCTCCATCCGCATCGACATGTCCCGCGCCAACGCTACCGCCGTGCTCCAACGAGAGTTTTCAAATGATGTCTTCAAATGATGTGGGGGCGAATGTTTCAGGCTTTTACCGATAAGCATTGGAACTTCGCCCCTCTCATCATCATTCACTTCGTGGCGATGGCGGAATTTATAAAGACGGTAGTCTTTCTTGGGCTATTTAAACTCAGAAATTTTGGTCTGTCTGTCTGTCTGTCTGTCTGTCTGTCTGTCTGTCTGCCTGTCTGTCTGTCTGTCTGTCTGTCTCTCTGTCTGTCTGTCTGTCTGCCTGTCTGTCTGTCTGTCTGTCTGCCTGTCTGTCCGTCTGTCCGTCTGTCTGTCCGTCTGTCCGTCTGTCTGTCTGTCTGTGACTCGATTCAGCGACCCGGCCAAAGAAAAATGTATATTTCGCAATAGTCTTATCTACTCACAACCAAATGTGAGCGTTGAAACACGGTTTATATGTTCATACGTGTCAACTTTGTTGAACAAGAACAAGACGTTACGCAATTATAAGACAGGAAATTAGTACACAAGGAATATTTACAGTGTTACTTTATTAAAAAATTCATGGATGCTTGGTTTTTCGATAGCAAATGATATTCTACATCTACTGCAGAAAATCGCCGCCTCGTGGTGGCATATGAAAAATCACGCGGCAACAGCAACGAGAGGTTCCACTAGCTAGGATCCACGTTCTCCTTGGAACGCACGTGGAGCACAGCCACGCGGCTCTTTACACCTTCTATTCGGCTGCCTCCATTCACGCGCGTCTCCGCCGTACTGCAGCTCTGGCATCGAGGAACCCGGCCTGTAGCAGTGGAACGCGGTAAACTCAAATCGCCTTGCGCAAACCTTTAGTGTGTTTACCTTGGAATGAGCGCGACGGTACAGGAACAGCATGCCAGTTGAGCGGGAAAGCAAAGGGGGCATTTCCTTGGCCAATGTCTACAAAGACTATCGTCTTTTGACGACATTTGCAACGAAACGAGCAGATACGCGGCCAATTTTTTGTTTTACAACTTCCCTGCTGAGCCGAACATTCTTAGCTCTCGTAGCTTTAAACAACGTAAACAAGGCTTCCTCCAACTTCTCGTGCGGAGTGGTCTTGAAGTCATTTTTCTTCAACGTAATTCTAGATGAAGTAGAATGGATGATGGCGCCCTTTCCCTTTAAGATTCTGAAAAGCGTGCCGGCCGGGGCGTCATGGTCTGCGGCCAAGGACTGCTGAGTTTATCTGGTAGACTTCCGCAAAAACCAAAGTAGATGCTTCGTTATTTTCTGACGTGGCGCAGTAGCCTTTATAGAGTTCTGACGAAACTCAGTCGAAATTGCTCTGTTTGAAATGTGTCTGGCTTTCGAAATACTTTGTAAAAATTTCCCCGCATTTCCCCGAGGGGAAGAATGTGAAAGTGCGAATGCAGGAGTTGAATTTGCGCGGTTCGGTAATGTTCGCGAAAGAGAGATGACACACACACACACAACTACAAAGAAAGAAAGATGCATTTATTCACAGACACCTATTTGTGTTGTCGTTGTACTTGATTGCTAGAGCGGATCTCAGCTTTGAAATTTCGTGTCAGTACTCCTTAAAGCGGGTGCATTAGCCCTTCTCACGCCCGATTCCTGGCCAATCCCCCACGTGGGTATGTGCCATGCACAGACACCTATTTGTGTTGTCGTTGTACTTGATTGCTAGAGCGGATCTCAGCTTTGAAATTTCGTGTCAGTACTCCTTTAAGCGGGTGCATTAGCCCTTCTCACGCCCGATTCTTGGCCAATCGCCCTAAGTGGGTATGTGCTAAAGAAATTAGGAACTCTTCTTGGCCAATCGCCCTAAGTGGGTATGTGGTGCGGACGGACGGACGGCGGTGGACGCGTGATTCAGATTACTTGGCCAATCGCCCTAAGTGGGTATGTGCTAAAGAAATTAGGAACTCTTCTTGGCCAATCGCCCTAAGTGGGTATGTGGTGCGGACGGACGGATGGTGGTGGACGCGTGATTCAGGGTCGCTTAAGAAGTGCATTCGCACTTAAAATGGGGAATGGCCCTGAGTCTATTTCGTTAGTTCGAGTTCAGGAGCATTGAGCGGTATCGGCACCTGGGGGTCATTCTGAATTTGTTCGTTAGATCGGTAAATTCTTAAGATCGGGTTTCGTTAGATCCAGTCAGGATTGTATATCGCAAATTGAAAATTAAAAAAAAAGTGGTAGAAAGAAAACCGATGAAGCAGTGGCGACTGTCAAGGCACTTTTTTTCAACGTCGCTATGACGTCACACAATTAGTTTCTTTGATTGGCGGGCGCCAATCATAGCACTTCCAAGAAACATGACTGGAATATTCGTTAATTTGATTGACCCTAGTGTTTAACGCGCAGACGCAGTGCAACTGGGGTATTCGTAGTGGGCCTGTAGTTCTGCGTGATCGTATTAGTACAATGCGTACTTTGACTAACACATTTAAAACTGTTTTAGTGCTGGTGTTAATGCGTCTCTAGTGCCAATATTACGCCACTGTAACACTAAATATGAAAGTTTTCGGTAATGCTCTATTGTTCTGTTGAAATCGTATCTTGCTTCGCGGTAATAGAGCGGGTCTCTCAAACTGTGCAAATTGTGTTTTGTCTAATGACACCTTTAAAAAATTATTCCATATGGTGAACCATGAAAATATGCGGTATCGAACCGGGTTGTTCGAAAATTTGTTTAGCACACACATAAGAACTCCGCTCGTTAGAATACTGCACAGAAAGTATGGGGTGACGCAATATTTTGTAAAATCATTTCGAAACAATCAGTTATTATTTGCCGGTATTCTAGTTTTCAGGAAATATTGAACCAAGTGCGCGATCGCCGTTCAAAGGCTGTTAGGTGATAAAGAGATAAGGAGAATTATACAGCTAGATATGAGCTTTGAAACCAGATAAGTTGCGTTAGTTTTGCTCTTAGTATTCTTTCATACAACCAAGCTATACTAACTTTACACTATCTGATTGCGTAAAACCCATTTCTTGTGTTGTTTTTTTTTACCACAGATGTGGTATTATCAGCACGCTGATATATTTTCATATGGACCTCAAATTGTCACATACTAGTGATGTACAGGTTTAAAATAATGGTCCTAAACTAGCAGCTTGGAGAACCTCACTGCAGTTATGAAAAAATACTATGAGCCTTGTTCCTTTTAACAAATTGGTATCGGTCGTGCAAGCTCTCTGGACAAGTCTGTATATGCGCCTGTAAATATAGATAATGATCGCTCATTTCGATATTGGTGTGGTGAGTGGCAGAACATGCATTTGACATAGTGATCAACGGTTTTAATATTATTATCAATTTAACCATACACGTAACATACCAAATTCACGTTTCTATAGCAATACTTAGACCGGCATTAAAGGTATTTTGGTAACGCGACCGCACCTCAATATCTACGCAAAAAGATATCCGACTAGAAATGGCTCCACATAAATAAAGGTGGATAGAGTGCTTCAAGTAACCGAAATCAACTGTCAAAGTCCCTTTCCCATGTCATCAGTTCTCTGGTCTATTCAAGAAGCACTGGTACCTTGCCGTGAAAAGAACGTGCGCGTCCCAGGCACACCTGGGATCTTTTCAGCTTTACACTTGTGCTTCTAGACGAACATCACCACCTGCATGATTGTAGATGTGCGTTGATTTCCTGGCAGCCGGAAACATTGCTTGGAATGTTTTAAACAAGTGGCCTACCTAAACCGTCGTGTCTGCATATCTGATTTAAACAAGTAACACATTCCTTTTGGGCGACAACGCATTTTCGAAGACACCAGCTCGAAGAGCAAGAGCATATATATAATATATATATTCTTACGTGACGACAGGACAAAGATGAGACGAACTATGGGGTGAACGATCTATTTACAGTATTTACATGGCTGCCACAAGGCCGCTCGAGAACCGAGCCACTTCTTCCTAGTCTTCGTCGTGTGCTGACTGAAACAGACAGTATGGGACATTGCCAGTCTATATGTCTATGACATTATATATATGATCTTTGACTGCCAGAACAGATACCCTCGCTATGCATATACTGTATTTTAACGAACCCCTCATTTACCATTTTAATTCGCTATATGCATAGCGAGGGTCTCTATTCTGAGATTTTGGTACCATAGGTAGCTTAAGACGGTTTAACTCTGCTCGACCGCTCCCGACATGTCGTAGACGCACGAGTCATGGCCCGGAAGTTAAAAAGAAGGTCCCCTTCACCCCGCGTAGTCAGATTGGCGCTGGCTACCACCCCCAAGCTCAGGCCAAAATTACCTTGAGGTAAATACCCAAGAAAGTAGAGAAGCTCTGCAGTGATGAGGACACGGCGGCTGCATTAGAAGCCTTTTTAGAACATTACAGCGTATGTGTTAGTCCCTCTGCAGGCTTGTCTGGTGGATGTTTTTTGGTTATTAGCAAGAAAGTTGAGTTTTCCAGTCTCTCCTGTAGTATAGATGATGCTGGGCGTTTTATTTGCTGTGACCTTGTTATGATAGGAGTTGAATGGCGTATCATATGCATTTATGCTCCAGTGAATTGTCGGGAACGTAACTCCTTTTTTATGTCACTAGGGAATTTTCTACGCGCACAACGGAAAATCCTCCTCATGGGGGATTTTAATTGTGTCTGCTGTGAGCAAGACCGATCTAGACCACGTTCACAATACGACCAAAGTGCAGCCACCCTGTCTGATTTAGTGCATGATAATGGTCTTGTTGATGTTGGTCTGGTAAAAGGGAGTACCATGCACTTTACTCACTTTCAGAGCAATTCGAATGCCCGTCTTGACCGCATATACATTTCAACAGAAGAGATGCCTAGAATTTCTGACTATATTGTACGCCCGATCTTCTTCACAGACCACTGCATGGTATCTGTTTGCTTAGGACGAGCAAGACCGCGTAGCGTGCTGCCTCAATGGGATCTGTGGAAGCTTAATACCTCTTTATTGGCCGATGGAATATTTTGTAAACGTATATCCGATTGCTTGACTAGTATTCTTGAAACACACAGTCTTTCTTTATATCAGAAATGGGATTTATTCAAACAGGAGGTAAGGGATTGCGCAATAGAAGAGTCCGCACGCCTTTCGTTTTTAAAACGTTTTTATGTACGGGAACTAACTCGTACATTGGTAGGGCTTCATGAACTCGAAGCGGTCAGTCCGGGATCGGGTGTAGAGGAAATTGGCATTGTTAAGGCACAACTTCAGCAATATGTTACCGAAAAATACCATGGCGCTCTAATTCGGTCGAGAACTGAAAAATTCTTTGATAGTTACCCCACTCGTCGTTCACTAAATGATGAGCGGGAGTCAGCACTTGCAAAGGAGGTAATCGAAATTCAACATAACGGTATTAAGTACACTGAAGCAGCTGAAATTGCTAGTGCTTTCCACGACCACTACAGCACGCTATTTGCGGGGTCAAGTCTATTAGCTCGGGGGCAAGAATTTAGTTCCCTCATTGATTTACTCCCAAAGCTGACAGACGATGAGTGCGCTCTGGTTTCTGGGCCTATTACACTCGAAGAAGTTAAGGCTGCCATATCTGACCTCAAGACAAACAAGACCCCGGGGCCCGATGGTTTGAGCGGAGAGTTTTATCAAAAGTTCTCTGATATCCTTGCTCCCGTTCTGTTAGACATATTCACAGCAGCATACGACCATGATGTTTTGCCGCCAACCTTTTATTTAGGACACACAGTTTTAATTCCGAAAACGCAAGATGAACAAAAGCTGAAATCGGTTGACGGCTATCGGCCAATATCTCTCTGCAATGTAGATTATAAAATTTTCGCAAAAATTTTATCTAGGCGCCTTCAACTTGTCATCACTAGTTTAGTAGGACCTCATCAAACTTGCGGTATTAGAGGTAGGAGCATTCAAACAAACATACATGTTGCCCGTTCAATATTGGAGTGTGTGTCTGATTCGTCAGAGCAGTTGGCCCTTATCCAAATTGACCTTTCAAAGGCATTTGATCGCGTTTCTCATGATTTCCTATTCGCACTATTGGCAGCGGTAAATTTAGGGGATGTGTTGTTAAAAGGCATTCAGCTTTGTTACAAACAGTGCACCACACAACTGGTCGTCAACCGCGTTCTGTCTAAGCCAGTTTCGATTAAGTCGTCTGTTAGACAGGGCTGCCCCCTTTCACCCTTGTTGTTTGCCATATACCTCGAACCTCTGTGCCTTAGTATTCAGCAGAGTGAAAGAGTACGGGGCTTTTCATCGCTATCCTGTGAGGTTAAGGTCCTTGCTTACGCGGATGACATTGCCTATTTTTGTGCTGATAAAAAAAGCGTTCAAGAAGCCCTTAATCTCACCAGGCAGTTTTGTGGCGCGTCTGGAGCAGCTGTGAATATGGAAAAAACAAAGGGATTTTGGTTTGGTGAATGGGGTGCGAAACCGTCCTTATTTGGTGGCATTTCTTGGGATAAGGACGCACTTCAATACCTAGGTGTACCTTTGCACCAAATACGAAACACCGGGCCTCATTGGTCATTGGCACTCCAAAAAGTCAAGCGAGCCTCTCAGGCATGGATGGGGCGAGAACTTTCTGTGTTTGCGCGTGCGCACGTTTGTAATGTCTTCCTTGTCGCAAAGCTTGTTTATGTGCTGCAAGTACTCCACTGTGCGCGTTCTAAAGTGCAAGCTCTACATAGAGTTTTTGCAACATTTGTGTGGGGGTCCCAATGGGAACCTATGCGTAGGGACAATTTGTTTCTTCCATTAGTGTCTGGGGGTGCTGGGCTGATACATTTGTTTGTACACCAGCTTGTATCTCGGTTTTTCTTCTATAAGGTGACGCATCATCCACTTCTGCTCAACGTTATTCAACAGCGCATAAGTTTTCATTTACCGTTTTTGCTTGTCTCCACTGGTGAAGTCAGTACGAAACCGCCATGGGGGTTTTTAAAGGAGGTGGTTGACACCTTCAATTTCCTTACTGCGAGGTTTTCCCTGCAATATCTGTTTAACCTTTCCAGGAAGGCTTTGACGAACACTTTATTAGAGAGTCTGTTCCCAGTGCCGGTTTATCGCCAGCCTTACAGTGGCCACCATAAGGACAGTGTTTTGAAGCGGGTCACACGTATGTGTCTTCCTCCAAATGCAAAAACGTTTTTCTTTAAGCTGCATACATCAACACTCCCAGTGAAAACATGGTTGCGCGAGAAAGGAATGTCTATTCCTTGGTCTGACAATTGCCGTTTATGCAATCAACCTGAAACCATTGATCATTGTTTTGTTTTGTGCCGGGATGCGGTGTTTTTCTGGGATGTGTTGCAACGAACTCTTAAAAAGGACATGGACATTACCCCTTATACAATTCGGTTCTTGCCTTTTAGAGATGTTACTGGAATGCCCTATGATATGTTTGTTGTGATCGGATTGTATAGCTTGTGGAAGTGCCGCATGACGGACAGGCACGTGGAACCCCCTCGCCCAACGAAGTCCATTTTTCGGGAGCAAACTGCGTTGGTGCGGAGCATTTATGCGGCGCAAAGTGACCCACCAGAATGGCTGCATCTGTTGGACGCGTGCGTCTGCTTGCCAGAGTTTTAACGGACGGCTTATTTTAGCTGCAGTGATGTGCATCTTCTTGGATGACTCCTAACTTTCGTAGGCTGTATTAAGGGAAGTTTTCCATGCAGTAAAGAAAAAAAAAAAAGTTGCGGTAGCGTAGTGGTCATCGCACCGGAACCGTATTCTGGAGGTCGTGAGTTCAAATCCCACCCGACGGGCATTTTTTCTCCACTTTCTTTTTTTCTTTCAAAAATATATCAGATCTACAGTATTTTCCCCTTTCGTTTCCTTCGCTTTTCTTGCCTATCCTGTTGCCTGTCTTAATTCAACCAGCCCCTCATTTCCCATTCTAATTCGCTATATGCATAGCGAGGGTCTCTGTTCTGGCAGTCTTGGTGCCTTAGGTAGCTTAAGAGGGTTGAACGCTGGTCGACCGCTCTCGACATGTCGTAGGCGCTCGAGCCACGGCCCGGGGGTTGAAACGAAGGTCCCCTTCTGCCCGCGTAGTCAGAGCGGCGCTGGCTAGCACCCTCAAGCATCAGATACGGTTCTAGTAAATATAAATACCGCAGAAAGTCAAGGAGAACACAGACGCCCAGATAGCCAAATTGGTAAGGCATTCCAGATCAAATCGAAAGGCGTGGGTTCGGTCCCCACTCTGGGCGAGTGTTTTTATTTCTTCCTTTCTTTCCTTGTTACGTAACCTTAAAAAATGCTAACTTCACTAAACATAGAAAAAAAGAGCCTAACAACACCC